>NC_089490.1:144837038-145195549 GCF_036850765.1 Saccopteryx bilineata | reverse complement strand
ATATATATATATATATATATATATTTTTTTTTTTTTTTTTATTTTATTTTTTTAGTAAAAGAACTGACCCTGGACTTGCATGACTTACCTCACCCTAAAATCAGTATGGTTTTTATTTAAAATTTTGCTATTTTGTTCACCATGGATTTATTTTCTCATTGAAAAAATATTTTCATTAGCCCTGGCTGGGTAGTTCAGTTGGTAGAGCATCCTTCTGACAGAGCAAGGTTGTGGGTTTGATCCCAGGGTACATATAAGAACCAACCAATGGCCTCACCTGTGGCGGTGCAGTGGAAAGGGCATTGATTTGAAATGCTGAGGTTGCTGGTTTTGAAACCCTGGACTTGTCCAGTCAAGGCATTATGAGAAGCAACGGCTACAGCTGATGTTTCCTGCTCCTCCCCTTTCTCTCTCTCTCTCTCTTTCTCCCCTCTGAAATCAATAACTAAAATCTTCTTTAAAAATCAACCAGTGAATGCATAAATAAGTGGAATAAGAAGTCAATGTTTGCCCTGGCCAGTTGGCTCAGTGGTAGAGCATCGGCCTGGCGTGCAGGAGTCCTGGGTTCGATTCCCGGCCAGGGCACACAGGAGAAGCGCCCATCTGCTTCTCCACCCTTCCCCCTTTCCTTCCTCTCTGTCTCTCTCTTCCCCTCCCACAGCCGAGGCTCCATTGGAGCAAAGTTGGCCCGGGCGCTGAGGATGGCTCCATGGCCTCTGCCTCAGGCACTAGAATGGCTCTGGTGGCAATGGAGCGATGCCCCAGATGGGCAGAGCATTGCTCCCTGGTGGGCATGCCAGGTGGGTCCTGGTGGGGCAGGAGTCTGTCTGACTGCCTCCCCGTTTCCAACTTCAGAAAAATACAAAAGAAAAGAAAAAAAAAAAGTCAATGTCTCACCCTGGCTGGATAGCTGGGTAGAATATTGTCCAGAAGCTCAGAGGTTGCCAGTTCAATCCCTTGTCAGGGCACATGTAGGAATAGATAGATGTTCCTGTCTCTCTCTCCCTTCCTCTGCCTCTAAAATCAATAAAATAAATAAATTAATTTTAAAAAACGAAGCTGGTGCTTCTCTCTTTCTTTCCTATCTCTAAAATAAAAAAAATAAGCCCTGGTCAGGTACCTTGGTTGTTTAGAGCATCCTCCTGAAACACAAGGTTGCCAGTTTTATCCCTGGTCAGGGAACATACAGGAATGGACTGATGTTCTTGTTTTTCTCTCTCACTAAAATCAATAAATAAAAAAATAAAATAAACCTTGGCCAGTTGGTTCAGTGGATAGAGCGTTGGCTGGAGTATGGACTTCCCCATTCGATTCAGGTCAGGGTACACAGGCAAATGACCATTTGCTTCTCTCCCTCTTCCCCTCCCCAGCCAGTAGCTGGAGTGGTTCCACCGCGCTGAGGATAGCTCCTCAAGAGCTAAAAATACCTTGGCTGATTAAAGGCATCAGCTTCAGATGGAGGTTGCCACTTCAGAGGAGGTTTCTCCTCCTCTTAAAAAATAAAATAAAATAAAACAAAAAATTGTAAAAAAGAACCCCCACCATTTTATTAGGCTATTATTTATCCTGAGGGTTGAGTTGTTGCGCCCAAAGGGCTCACTCTTCTGTCTGTACCTCTTTCCCAGGGGAAACTGAGGCAAGGAAGACCGGAAGAGAGGGCAGGGGTAAGGTGCAGAGCCCTGATAAGTGGCTGGAGCACCCCACAAGGTGCAGGGGGGGGGGGGCTGTCAAGACTGATCTTTTTTTTCTCCGTCCCCTAGAAGCAGCTAATTAAGTCCTCCACCCGCGAAAGACCTTCCCAGGGCGCTCGCGTTGCCTGCGGGGCCGAGGTAGCTGTGGTCAGTCCGCGGTGACCTTTCTGGGCCTGATGGGACTGGGAGGCAGGTGAGGGCGCGCGGCGGCCACGCACAGGCCCGGTCTGGGCCGAGATGCCCAGGGTGGGGTCGGTCCAGGCCTGAGAACTGGTATCAAACTCCGCTTTGGCTTCCCACAACTATCTCATTATCATAGGGAGATGAGGGGAAGGGGAAGAGTGCCCCGTGATGTCATCGAACCCCGAGCCGAGCCTCCGCCGCTGGCGTCACAGACGAGCAGCACTGTGTCACCGCATTCCTCCCGTGATATTAGCGCGGGAGGCCAAGAACTAGCCCACCGGGAAAGCGAGAAATCTGAAGAAGGAGATCTTTTCTTTCTCACCCTTGTACTTGGTAAGGTGTTTATAGCACATAAGCGCGGACTACCACTCCCAGCTAGCTTTGCGTGCTGCGCATGGGCGCGGCCTCCAGTTAGCAAGCGCGGCAAACCTTTTGGGTAAATTGACGTCCCTTTAGTCGAACCAGAGCGCAAATCAATACCAACCTCACAGACCCCACCCCTTTATTCTTAGCCCGCTGCTTCCTTGCGGGAGTGACCGGCTTCGCTGCCTTTGAGGGTTCAGTTTCCTTTGATGGACATTCCTACCGATAAATCAGAGCACCAGGAAGTCGAGAGGGTGTTGAAAAGCGTGCCTTGGGACCAATAATTTAGCGGCAGGGCCCAGTGCTGTCCAATCACTTCCCGCAGCGTCGCCAATCACCCAGGACCCCCGCCTCGGCTCGTGACGTAAGTAGGGTGGGTAGCAACAGTTGCCCCGGTGAGGGAAACGGAGGCGCCATAGCCACGGTAGTCGTGGCGACCAAGCAACCCGGCAACGCGAGTCAACAACAACAACCGCCCGGCCGACCCCCACCCTCACCCCTGGCCCGGCCTGGGGACCCCAGCACGTTCTGTCCCCCTCCCAACAACGCCTCCGAGACCTCTGGAAAGCCCTTCTGCAGACAGAAGTGGAGAGAAGCCGAGGTAACCGGGGCAGCCCGGGTTGGCGGTCTGGGCCGGGGAGGGTAAGGAGGCCCGGGTGGCGGGTGTTGCTGTAATCATAGTCCCGGGTAAGGGGCGGACGGTCAAAATGGCGGCGACTGTCGGGGCCGTGGGGGAGGGGGCCGGGACCTGGCTGGGGCGATACCACCCGCCCTAGGCCCCGCTGCCCGGCCCCCGCAATGGGCGGGTGCTCGCAGGCCTGTGGCGAGTGGAGGTCGGCAGGCCCGGGCGGGGGGCTTTTATATATCGGGAGTTGTGGAGGGGCGGGTCTGGGGAGGTTTGGCCAATAGGAGCTAGGGAGGGGCGAGGCGGGGCCGAGGTTGGTGGGCGGAGCCAGCCTCAATGTGTGGGCGGGCCGTCCTGTGCACCCTGCAACAGGGTGGGGCAGCTGTCGCGGTCCTTACGGTTCTCCCAAGTGTGGGGAGGCCACCTGTGCCTTGCCCCTTTAAAATCTTCCCAGTCCCTAGGACTCAGTGCCTGCCGCAGCTGAGTCCTCAGTTTTTAATCCTGTAAAATGGGGATAACCATTGTCCCCCCCTTTTCTACATTTCAGAGATTCCTAATTCCTTTCAGGACTTTCTCTATGGTTCATCTTTGAACTTTTACCCCATCTACTGTTTCTGAATGTGTTTGATAGATTTACTGTAAGCTAGTTTTTATTTCAATCCTGCAGGACTCTCCTAATTATATGCCTCTTCTCCCTGAGAGGAGGAAAAGAAAGACAAAGTTTAATGGAGAAGCTGTGGGCTTATGACTTTAGCCTGGAAGATTTTGATTTGCAGAAATCAAAGCTGGTGGCAGGGAGGAGTGATCTTGAATGACTGAATTGGAAGAACAGAAACTTAATTGCTTCTCTGGTGGCCACTGTCTTAGACCTGGTGTAGTCCCTGGGCAGGGGGCTTGTCATTGGAATTGGGACCATTCCTAGCTATTCTGCTCACTGGGGTCTTCCTGGCAAATGGTGCCTGAGGAAGTTTCTAAGATTTATTAAGCTGCTTTTCTTGGCCAGACACATACTTTTGTGTCAGTCAAGTTGGTGTCAACTGGGTCACATGTTACTGAGGAGGTACCAGCCTCCAGAGCCACATGGGCAGGAGGAGGGGGGAGGTCATGTTGGTCAGTAGGAAGGGGAAGTAAGTGTCGCACATGTGTTAGAGGAGAATCTGAGCCACTGCTTTGGCAGATGACAAGGTCTGCCAGCCTGGGGAAGAATTTTTTTTTTTTAAATAGCCAGCCAGGTCAAATCTACTTTTTCTAATCTCCATCTTGCTTTGGAGCTTGGCATCAGCAGAGCTGAGTGGCAGTGTGCAAAATGCCACTTTGAAAATCAGTCAAGCTTCATTCAAGGTGAAAGGTCATGTTTCAGGCTCTCCCAAAGCTTTCCCCAAGAATTTAAAATCAGGCTGGGGAGGTGGGTCTCATTTCTGCAGGGAATTTTCCTAGCACATGCCCTCTTTGAGAGATGGTGCAGTACCCTTTGAAAGTCAGGAAAGACGGAGATTAATTTTTAGTAAAGATCTAGAAATAATTGAATTGCCAGAAAGATCACCACCTGTTGGAAGAGAATTTTGAACAGAAAGAGATGATCACAATTATCTAGTCTTGTTGACTGTCCCCCACTTCCCATAACTTTTATACTTAAAGGGCTCTAGTCCAGAAGGCCATTTGACTAGGGTAGGAACACTGGCTTGGTTTGCTTGCCCTTGAAACAGTCAACTGCTTTCTAGCTTTGTGCTCTTAAGCAAGTTATTTAACTTCTCTGAGCTTCAGTTTCCTTCAGTCCAATCTGGGGCAGTGATCATTGGTAATGATTTTAATCTCATGTTACTGTGTTATGGATTCCATAAGAGAATACAAGTTAAGCATTAAATACATAGTAATTACTCAAATTGTGTTAGCTGCTGCTGCCATTATAATGATTGCCACTTCCTGCTCAGCCCTCAGAATTATATCATTTGCATTTATTTTTACTATTTTAAATGTGATGAGAACCTAGTAGCTTGAAAGGTTGACTCTCTTGCTAGGCTGTGTGGCTGGTGACAGGAATCCCAGGATGCCAGTGGGAAGGTGTCACTCTCCTAAGACCCTTCTCTGGTTTTAAGAGAATAGCCAGAAAGAAAAATTGGCCCTGGGCCCTGGGCCTCCACTCAACCCCAAGCCTTCCAGGAGACAGCTTTGTGAGCTGAGGGTATGGGTATCATGGGAAAGATATCTCTGGAGCTGAGGTCCTTGCCCTCTCCTCTTCATATATCCCCTAGTATGGGGCTGAGGACAGGGGATGGGTCCTGCAGACACCCCAGGGACATGGCCTGCAGATACCAACCACAGGGCAATGTGCATAATCCTTCTTGCCTATAGACTTACAATCTCCCTTCGGGATATTGACAAGGAGGCATGACCCCCCTCCCCCTCCCCCCCTCTGGTAGCACAAGCCTGCTGCTGGCAGGAGGCAGTAACTTTTTCACAAGGTCTCACCAATCAGTATATTCTAGCCAATTTGGACACTACTAGCAGTGTGTTCCCAGCCTTTGGACACTCATTTGACAGTAAAAATTGAGCACCCATGTGTGTTCTAGGAGCTGGGGTTGGAGTGGTACACATGCTGGGTAGGCCTCTGCTTTTGGGGAGCTTCCTATCTGGTTGTGGAGGGAAGAGGACCTATGAGTAAGAAAATAAACAAGGAAATCCAAGGCCAGGAAGAAAGTAAAATAGCAGTATGTGCTCCAGAGTGCTGGGAGTGGGACACTTGGAATCTAAGAAGGTGACAAATGAGCTGAGACCTGAATGATAAGAAGGAGCCAGTGGTGGAGAGTGGAGGTGGAGGTGAGGAGAGCGTGCCTATAGAGAGAAGAGTTGGTGCAAGTCTTGAGGCTGGAGGTGGCCCAGGGAATTTGAGGAATGAGAGCCATTGTGGCTAGAACACCCAGAGTGGAAATGCAGGGATTGGAGGGGCCAGATCCCATGAGGCCCTTGGGGTCATGGGAAGGGCTCTAGATTTTATTTATTCTCTGTGATGGAGAGCCTTGGAGCCTTTTGAATAATGTTTGTGTTTTGAAAGGATCTTCACTATGGAGGTAAGATTGAAGCCTGGAGCCAGTGACAAGGCTGTGGCAGGGGTCCAGGCAAGTGATGAGAAAACGGCAGCTCAGACTTGCATGGTTGATGAAGATGGAGAGGAATGCCCAGCTTTAGGGCCTATTTTGAAGGAATTATTGACAAGTCTTAGAAACTAATGGGGTATAGAGGATAAAGGAAACCTATATCGTTATAGTTAATTTCCCCATTCCTCTGTAAGTTAATTACTGAAGCCATTCTACAGATGAGGAGGGTGAATTTTCTTTCTCTTTCCTTGGAAGGGCCTCATTGAAGGTCTAAACTATTTGGTTATAGGATCTGGTGTCCAAAATGGGGCACCAACTATGGCCACCACCTGTTTTTATGTGGCCTGAGAGCTAAGAAAGATTTTTTTTTTTTTTTGTATTTTTCTGAAGCTGGAAACGGGGAGAGACAGTCAGACAGACTCCCGCATGCGCCGGACCAGGATCCACCCGGCACGTCCACCAGGGGCGACGCTCTGCCCACCAGGGGGCGATGCTCTGCCCCTCTGGGGCATCGCTCTGCCGCAACCAGAGCCACTCTAGCACCTGGGGCAGAGGCCAAGGAGCCATCCCCAGCGCCCCGGCCATCTTTGCTCCAATGGAGCCTTGGCTGCGGGAGGGGAAGAGAGAGACAGAGAGGAAGGAGGCGGGGGGGGGGGGGGTGGAGAAGCAAATGGGCGCTTCTCCTATGTGCCCTGGCCGGGAATCGAACCCGGGTCCCCCGCACGCCAGGCCGACACTCTACCGCTGAGCCAACCAACCAGGGCTAGAAAGATTTTTATATTCTTAAATGATTGGTGAGGGGCAGGAATCAAAAGAGGGATATTTTGTGACAACAGATAATATGTCATGACATGTGAAGATTATATGAAATTCAGTCTCAGTGTCTAGAAATAAAGTTTTATTGGCGCAGAGCCACACTTGTTAACATATCATCTGTGGTTACTTTCACACTGCAATAACAGAGCTGAGTTATTACAATAGAGACTGTCTTCCCACAAAGACAAAAACAGCGACTGTCTGACCCTTTGCAGAAGTTTGTCTGCTCCTGATTTAGAGTAATTCATTCATTCTCCAAAAATATAGCTGTTGGCTTTGAAGATAGGTGCAGCCATTGGTGCTTTTCTTGGCAGTTTCATTGCCAAGGAACAGATTTGCTTAGTGATTTCTTGTTTCATGTACTCTGTTCCATCAAGAAAGGGTTCTCATGTGCCCTGGCTGGTTGATTCAGTGGATGGAGTGTCAGCCCTCTATGCAGGTGTCCCGGGTACAATCCTTGGTCTGGGCATACATGAGAAGTGACCATCTGCTTCTCTATCCCTCCCTCTCCCGCTTCTCTCTCTTATCCCCTTGCAGCCAGTGGCTCAATTGGTTCAAGAGTTGGCCCTAGGTGCTGAGGATAGCTTGGTTGGTCTGAGCATCCGCCTCAGGCGCTGAGGATAGCTCAGTTGATTTGAGCATCAGCCCCAGATGGGGGTTGTTGGGTGGATCCCGGTTGGGGTGCATGAGGGAGTCTGCCTATCTCCCCTCCTCTCACTTAATAGAAAAGATAGGCCCTGGCCGGTTGGCTCAGTGGTAGAGCGTTGGCCCGGCATGTGGAAGTCCCAGGTTCAATTCCCGGCCAGGGCACACAGGAGAAGCGCCCATCTGCTTTTCCACCCTTCCCTCTCCTTTCTCTCTCTCTCTCTCTCTTCCCCTCCCACAGCCAAGGCTCCATTGGCCCGGGCGCTGGGGATGGCTCCATGGCCTCTGCATCAGGCGCTAGAATGGCTCCAGTTGCAATTGAGCAATGCCCCCGATGGGCAGGGCATCACCCCCTAGTGGGCTTGCTGGGTGGATCCCGGTCAGCCACAAGCGGGAGTCTGTCTCTCTGCCTACCCATTTCTCACTTCAGAAAAAAAGAAAAAGAAATGGTTCTCATGTTCAAAGGAATGGGGAATGCCTCGTGCTATATAGAGATTTTTTATTTATTTCTCTCTAGGGAATACCCTAAAGAACTCTGCTTAATCTGGTCATCTACAAGTGGAAAAAAGAAAAAAAGGGTTCCCTGGTCAAATAATTATGAGAAATTTAGCATTTTGTATTGCCCCTTCGGGAGATTGACAAGGACAGTGCTAAGGAGATCTCCAACAGAGAAGTTGGTTTAACTGGTTTGTATATTCCCCCCACCTTTGAGCTCAGCCTTTCAGCCCTCATGTTGCTTCCTTCTCCTGACCCTGAATGGAAGGAGTGAGACCCGGAGGCCTTGTATCTTAAGGAGGAGAAAGCACTAGAGAGTATGGAACTTTTAAAACCCTTTTCTGGTGGAAGGGGCCAAAAAGGGCCAGCTCTCCCAGGGCTGAGAAAACCCAGGCAAGGGTCTCTCAGAAAGTACCCCAGGACCACCTGACTCAGAATCATCCAGGGCTGGGAGTAGCTCAGACAGCAGACTCCAGGGCCATCCCAGACTCTAGATCAGGGGTCCCCAAACTTTTTATACAGGGGGCCAGTTCACTGTCCCTCAGACCGTTGGAGGGCCAGACTATAAAAAAAACTATGAGCCTGACCAGGAGGTGGCACAGTGGATAGAGCGTCAGACTGGGATGCGGAGAACCCAGGTTCGAGACCCTGAGGTCGCCAGCTTGAGTGTGGGCTCATCTGGTTTGAGCAAAAATTCACCAGCTTGGACCCAAGGTCGCTGGCTCAAGCAAGGGGTTACTCGGTATGCTGAAGGCCTGTGGTCAAGGCACATATGAGAAAGCAATCAATGAACAACTAAGGTGTCGCTCCGTTTCTGTCTGTCTGTCCCTGTCTATCCCTCACTCTGACTCTCTCTCTGTCTCTGTAAAAAAATAAAATAAAAATAAATAAATAAAAATAATTTTAAAAAAACTATGAACAAATCCCTATGCACACTGTACATATCTTATTTTAAAGTAAAAAAACAAAATGAGAACAAATACAATATTTAAAATAAAGAACAAGTAAATTTAAATCAACAAACTGACCAGTATTTCAGTGGGAACTATGCTCCTCTCACCGACCACCAATGAAAGAGGTGACCCTTCCGGAAGTGCGGTGGGGGCCGGATAAATGGCCTCAGGGGGCCGCATGCGGCTCGCTGGCCGTAGTTTGGGGACCCCTGCTCTAGATAGTGGGGCCTAGGACCTGAATTTAACCAGCTCCAAATGGTGCTAATGCAGAATCACATTCCCCTCAGTGCTTCCTCCCAAGTGCTGAAGGGTTGTGCCTATCTCCTTACCTCTTCATCCCCACCCAGCACAGGTATTTGTTGAATGAATAATAATAATAGCTTCTATTTCTCAGTGCTCCTTGAGTGCTGAGATGATCTAATGGCATTTTTACAATGACCCTATGAATTAACTGTTCTCATCACACCTAGGTGACAGATGGAGAAACTGAGGCCAGTAATATGTTCATGAATTTTTTTTTTCTAATTCAATGAGAGGAGGGGAGGCAGAGAGATAGACTCCCGCATGTGCCCAGACCAGGATCCACCTGGCAAGCCCACTAGGGGGCGATGCTCTGCCCATCTGGGGCTTTGTTCTGCTGCTCTGCAACCGAGCTCTTCTTATCACCTGAGGCGGAGGCCATGGAGCTATCCTCAACGCCCAGGGCCAACTCTCTCCAGTCGAGCTGTGGCTGCAAGAGTGGAAAAGAGAGAGAGACACGAGGCGGGGAGGGTTGGAGAAGCAGATGGGCGCTTCTCCTGTGTGCCCTGACCAGGAATCGAACCCTGGACATCTACATGCTGGGCGAACATTCTACCACTGAGCCAACCAGCCAGGGCCATGTTCATGAATTAAGAGACAGGCCAGGGTTAATATTGAGGTGTGTCTGATACCAGCTGGATGTGTGATGGTTGGCTCTAGTGACTTGAGGACTCCAGCTGGGTCAGAGTTTGGATCTGGGATGCAGCCTCTCTAATGCTGGCAGGAAGGAGTTTGGGGAAGGCAGAGGCTGGAGGACAATGTCTTTTCCCTGTGCATGGCAGACAGCAGCCTCTTAACTTTCCAGTTGGGCAAACTCCCCCAGCTGCCTGAATTACCAGCAGGGAAGCACTGAGACCAGCCACCGATTCACAGGGCCAGTGGATAGCTCCCCATCTGCCTCTGCCCTTCTGTCCTTAGTGACCTGGCTTGCTGGGAAAGGTAGCTGCAGGGTTCTGCCGGCTTCTGTGCCAGCCAGCAGAGTTGTGCAGCACCTCCCTGGCCTTCCCCAAGCCCAAAGAGTGGGCACAACCAAGTCCAGACAGAAGCCTCTTTTCTTTTGTACTCTACAGCTCAGAGGCAGAACCTAGCAGCTCTGTCTTCCTCCTTAGAGCTTTTTTAAAAACAATTTATTGATTGATTTTAGAGAGAGGGGAAGAAAGAGAGGCAGTGAAGGGGCAGTGGGAAGCATCAATTTGAGGTTGCTTCTTGCATGTAGATAGTTGCTTCTAGCATGTGCCCTGACGGGGCAAGCCTGGGGCCTTGAACCAAGGATCTCAGTATTCCAGGTTGGCACTTGATCCACTCCTCCACCACAGATCAGTCTCCTTGGAGCTTTGTTAAAGGGCCCTGGGTGATGATGTGAACCAGAGCCCTTTCCTGAGTGCTTATCTTGTACTGAGTGTTTGGCTAGGCTTGCCCACATGACCAGACTGAACTCCTCAGCAACCCTGTGTTGTAGGACTTCAGTCCTCCCATTTCACAGATGGGACAGTGGAGGCCCAGGGTGAGGAGGCTCTTTTCCACCTCATACTGCTAGGAGATAGCCAAGTTCAAGTCCTTTATCAGCCCCATCCAGGATTTGTTTCTCATCCATTGTCCCAGTAGAGCCCAAGCTCTATGTCGCTTAGGCATCCCTGATTCGACTTCCCCGTGCAGTGGGACACTCCTGCTTAATGGCAGGGCTGTCAGCCTCTTTGAGACTACTCTTGAGGTGGCTATGGGGATTCTACTTATTGGTACTGAGACCAATTGCCACCCGAGAAAAGACACGACCAACACAAAAGTTAGTTGCAAGAATCATACAGGCAATTTATTACTCACAAATCCTTATGATGTGCCTGGGTACAGCTTAATGGGGCCCTGTCAGCGTGCTCCTCTCGGCTGTCCTTGGTCAGAGTGGAGGAGACAGTCCACGTCAACGTTGGAGTCTAGGTGACTACCACAGCAGGGGGGACCCCTTGGCTTTAGTACCTTTTTCTGGCATACACCTTCTAACAGGTGTTAATCTATGGGATTATCACATCAAACCACTTTTTTGGGAGTTTCTAGCAGAGAGCCCTTTTTTATGTTAATCTACAGAGTTGTCACATCAAGCCACTTTTTATCTATATATTACTTCACACACACACTAACTGGACTAGGCAAAAGGCCTAGAGTCTGCCTGTCATATCTGTACACACTAGATTAGTTCTCATCCAGAGGGTGTAGCCTTATTCACTTGCCTTAATGTCTTTTAATAGTATTATATTCTAATTTATTTCTATATATTTTCTATATTTCTATATATTTAGTTACTATAAAATTATATTACTGTAACATCCATCTTGCCCCCTGCTGATTCAGACAGCTCTTGGATCCCAGGAAGGGAGATACAGGGGAAACACTTACTACCCAGCATCCTTCAGGCTGCTTAGCTGGGCTCCTTGCTCACCATTTCTGCTGCTCTTTAACAGGGGCCAGTGGTGGGTGGCTTACCTCTGGGGGCAAAGAGTGGAAGATAGGGGTCAAGGGAAAGAGGGGCCCTCAGGTTGCCTCATCTGAAAATTTCCTGATTGTGAGAAATAAATGATCCTGGTTCCCTGAATAGGGCTGGGGGCTAAGAGCACATCTGGGAGTCAGAGAAATCTGGGTTCAAATCCTTCCCTCCCTTGTGCATACCCCTTAGCAACTCACCCTGGAAGCCTAGCATTGATCATCCTAAAAATGGTCATGGCGGCTTCTCTCTCACCAGGCTGGTTCAAAGGAAGGAGTCACAGCGCTCGGGGCTTCTCCTCAAGGAGCAGCGTTGTTTTTCTCCTCTTCCTTCCCCTTGAAAACCCCACTCTTAAATTGGATCTCAGGCAGGGTTCTCAAACTAAAATAACTCCAGGGGCAAGGTAGGGCCATGAAGGTGTAGAGCTGGAACTCTACCTCTGACCAATCAAGCATTGTCCCACTGCCCTTAGGTGCTCAGGAGCTGGGGATGGGCTGCATTATTTGGGGTGAAGGGACATAAACTGTCTGCCTATCCCCTGCTGAGGCTGGACCTAGTACCTGGGAGAGGGACCATGATTATTCAGCAGCCAGAAGGGCTGCCTCTTCTGGTCAGATGGGCCTTAGGCACCTGCTAGACCTGCCCTGTGGCCCCAGAAGTGCACTCTCCACATGATGAGCTCACCTATGGCACGTTCACCTCTAACGGCCCCTGGACTGAAAGCCGCTGTGGCCATAAGAAGTTCAGGGAGGGTTTTTGGACTCAAACATTTTGCCTGGTGTCGGGCAGTCCACTGGGAGTGATAGTCAGCCAAGAATCCAAGCCCAGATGGTGGGCACATATGGAGCTAGCATGGGCTGACTGGCAGACAGCTGTACCCAAGACTTTCCTTTCCAGCGGTTAGCTAGTTAGTCAAGTGCTCAGAGCACCCAGGGTTCCAGCTCAGTCTTGCTGCTTCCCTGCTCTGTGGCCTGGGGCAAGCTCCTTGACCTCTCTGAGTCTCGGCTTCTCATCTGGCAAAGTGAACCCAAACCAGATGTGTTTGTTGCAGAATTTAAATGAAATAATGTAAAGCACAGTGCCCAGCCTCTAGGAACCCTCAAGGGAATTGTGTCATTTGTCCTGGGGGAAGGCTGGATGAGTTTCCCCTGGCACAGGGGTCCCCCAGGCACCAGGAGGTGGGACAGGAGTGAGGAGTCCTGGGCAAGGGTAAGTGGAAGAGTTGCAGAGCAGCTTGGTCCATACTCAGTGCCCCTGTAGTGATGGGTTGGTTATATCTGGCCACCAGCCTCCGGATCTAATTAAGTTAGTGATGAACCCAAATGTGTCTCCAGGGAGCCAGGAGCTGTCCCTGGTTTCCTCAGCCTGTAGATTAATTTTTGTTTTTCCTTCTTTTGTTGTTTCTCCCCCCGCCCCTTCTTCCCAAGGAAGAAAAAAAAAAAAAAAAAAAAGCCTTATTTATTATCATTTTCCCCACTGTTGGCATGGCAACACAGGCTTATGTTACTGAGCTACAGGCAGCTCCACAACCCTCCCAGCCACCACAGGCCCCGCCTCAGGCCCAGCCACAGCCACAGCCACCGCCATCAGCAGCACCCCAGGCCCCCCAGCCACCTGCTACCGCCACTCCCCCGCAGCCCCAGTATGTCACCGAGCTGCAGAGCCCCCAGCCCCAGGTGCAGCCACCAGGCAGCCAGAAGCAGTTTGTGACGGAGCTCCCGGCTGCCCCCACGCCCTCACAGCCAGCCAGCACACCTGCCCCGTCCTCGGTGTCCCAGCAGTACATCGTGGTCACCGTCTCTGGTAAGTGGACATGTCTACAGGGTCCGGGTACTCTTTGAACAACTCCAAGAGGAGCTTTTAGGGGCATCCTGACAGTGAGGGTTGTCACTGTGCCTGTTACCAAGATGGCAGCTTTCAAACTCTCCAGGATTCCTGGGCAGGACTTGTTGGGCATCTCTGGGAAGGAGTTTTCAAGCCAGCAGGGAGGCCTCTGTGCCCCCAATTCCTCTCCACCAGGGCCACTCTTAGAGCTGCTACTGTCTATCCCCAGCTAAGATGCTACTTGAAGAAAGGACTAGACAGAGGAGTTAAAGCTCATAAATCTGGCAGAGGCGAGGGCGGCACTGCAGGTCTGGCCTCACTGCTCTCAGCCCCTGGGCCACCCTGCCTCAATTTCCTTATCCCGAACAGGATCCTGATGGTTTCACATACTCCGGGGATGTGTGTGAGGTGCTTATGGAGGCACTTTAGGGAGATTGGCAGGAGGGCCTGAAGGCATCACCTTCCTTCCTTTCCTGTTTCATTTTTGGCAGAATATGGGCCAAGCAGGGATCTTAGCTGGACAAGTTTGAGTATGTGGCCAACAGTTCCTGTTTCTCACTGTGGCCACACATTTGTGTTGCAAATGACCAGGAAACTTGGGCCATGACACCCATGGTTCCTACCTAGAGCATCTAACCCATGCCCTGGTTCCTGCCAGGACCAGGACAGGCTGGGCAGAGGGAGAGTATACAGCTCAGACTAGGACTGGGCGCTGTTAATGGTTTCTACTGTGCACTGAGGAGGGGGGAGGTAGACCAAAAAAACAACTAGTTGTGACTGACCCAATCCTTTTGGAGTGAAAAAGGAAGTGGCAGTGTCACAGTGCTTCCTGGGGGCTGTGGAAGGGGCAGGCTAAGGCTGAGCTTAGGACCATCAATGATAGTCAAATATGTAGCAATTGACATGGCCCCATGGGACTAGGTCAGATGTAGCTGGGGCTACATCTGGAGATTCCTGGCAGTTTTGGGGTCCCATGATAGGGCCAGGGGGTGGAAGCAGGCAGGAGTTGAGAGCATTGGCACTTTACCACACAGATGGTGTGGAGGGATGTTCATGAGAGCCATGCTGAGAACACTGAGTTGAAGCCAGGCCATGGGCATGGCCAGGGTTCTTAGGCCACAGATCTCCGGGGGTTCTCAGCACTGTCCAGTGATCCTGCTACATCTTGCTAATGTACCCCCACTGTTGTAGAAACCCACTTTCCTTCTACACCCCCCCCCATCACCTTCCTCTCACTCTGTGTTCTCAACCCCTGACCCTGCTGCTGACTTCACTGGGGACAAGGTGTCATGTCATGTGATGAGGATTCCATTCCCCCCACCCCACCCCCTGCCAGCCAGCCTCCCAGCTCCCAGGGACCATCGGCACCTACCAGCTCTGCCTGTCCCAGGCCACCTCCTCCAGGACTTGCTCCTGCCACCCCAGCCTCATCATTCGATCCCTATCTTGCATTCTTTCCCACCTACCCACAAAAATGAAACAGCTCCCGTTTTAACGAGGACCGCCCCACCCCAGGGCCGGCACCACCTCCAGCTGCCGCCAGTCTCCTCTTCCCTTTCAGTCAGAATTCCTCAAAGGATTTGTCCTCCCTCTTCAGCCAAGCTCTCTCCTTAGCCATCCACACTTTTCCTCCCGAGAGTCCTAGTTGGGGTCACCATCCTCCCAGGGATGCCCTCCCGCCCTGGGCTCTACCCACCTCCCTGCCACCCCCTTTCCATCTCCTTTGCTGCTTCCTCCTCACCTCCCTGGCCTCGTCAGCAATGACTTCATCAGGCCTGTGACCTCACTTCACTCCAGTGGTTCATCCTTCATGGTGGCCTTGTCCAATGTCTGCTTTCAATGCCACCTCTATGCTGACAATACCCACATTGAGGTCTGTGCGTAGGCCACAGCCTTGAACCCCAGGATCCTGGTTTAGCCTCCTGTGGCCATTCACTTGATAGAACAGGCCTCTCAAGCCACCATGGCCAAATGGAACTTTGGATTTTTCCCAATTCAAATCCTCCCTCCTTTGAGGCTTCCTCATCCTCATAAATACCACCCCCAGACCTGGGTCAGCCTTGATTCCTGTTTTACCTATCCTTGAGCAAGAATGGTTCTTGGCTCCACCTCCTAAATCCAGCCACTGTCACACCTCCATGGCCACTGCCCTGGTCCAACCTTCATTCTCATCCCTCAGTCTTTCCCCTGCAACAGCTAGAGGGAGCCTTTTGACAACTATCATAGATCCCTTCACATCCCATCTCAGCCCAGCTCAAGCCAAGGCAGGTAGCCCTGGGGCACTCTCTGAGAAACCCTGGCTCAGGCTTTCTGGGTCTTAGGACATCTGCTCCTTTATAGCCCTTCCCATATGAAAGGGTTTAAAAGCCCCATACTTGCCCAGCCCCTCCTGGCCCCACTGCAGTCCTCAAACTCCTGCCCCAGCCTCGCTGACCTTCCTGCAACTCTACAAGCCCCTAGGCCTAGTCCAGCCTTCAGGCCTTTGTGCTCTCAGTGTCCTCGGTTGGAGCACTCCCATCCTAGACTTGGACTTTCATCCCTCGTGTTTTTCCAGTCTCTGCTCAGATGCCACCTCCCTGATGCCCACTCCATCTCACCTCCACTCCTACTCCTTGTCACCTTATTTTGCTTTATTTTTTTTATTTTTATTTTATTTTGTTGGGGTGTGTGTGTGTGTGTGTGTGTGTGTGTGTCAGAGAGAGGGACAGATAGGGACAGACAGGAAGAGAGAGAGATGAGAGACATCAATTCTTCATTGCGTCTCCTTAGTTGTTCATTGATTGCTTTCTCATATGTGCCTTGACTGTGGGCCTTCAGCAGACCAAGTAACCCCTTGCTCGAGCCAGTGACCTTGGGTCCAAGCTGGTGAGCTTTGCTCAAACCAGATAAGCCCGCGCTCAAGCTGGCGACCTCGGGGTCTCAAACCTGAGTCCTCCGCATCCCAGTTCGATACTCTATCCACTGCGCCACCGCCTGGTCAGGCTTTATTTTTCTTCTTAACAATCATCACCACCTGAAATAATGATGATGATGATGTCTATCTCCATTACCTGTGAGACCAGGTCTCTATCTGCTGAGTCTTTGTGGAATGGCTGATGAACGCTGGCCTGACCCCCAATATAGCCTTCACAACCAGTCAGCCCCTGGGCCACTCAGAGCTGGCAGGAGGCCTTGCCTAGCACAAATGGAGGGCTTTGCTTAGCTCCAGGGCATTGATTGGCCCTGGACCTCCTAGATATCATTGGCTTTAGCTGCCTTCTGGTCCAGGGTCTCTAGAGCAAGGGTCTAGAATGCACAGCTCCAAGCCCCAGACCTCCCCAAATGCCAGCCTACCTAGTCTTATCCCCTCCTCTCCTCCAGCTCCTTCTGAAACTCCCCCACGCCCCAGGGAGGATCTGTGCTTAGAGGTCAAGGTTATGTGTGGTCTTTTGCGTCTTAGCAGGATTCTTACTAGCTGTAGGGCCTGGGGAGGTGGCCTTCTCCCTCCACCTACAGTCTTCCCACCATGCTGTAGGGCATTCTGGGCTATTGGCATGACTCTTGGGATCCCTTCTTTGGTGGTGGCTTAATTGTCTATTACAGTGGTCCTGGGAGATTTCTTTTTCCTGCTCCTGGCTCTGGCAGGAGTGAGCCTATCTCTAGAAGGGTGACTGAGCAATGCTTCCTAGATCTGTTTTGAGGAAGGGGAAATTAGCTGGCAGCCTGCAACTGTACTAGCTTCTCTGTTGACCCTTCCCCATCCCCGTGCAGTGATTTCCTAGGTTTCCACCATGACCCTTTCGAACCTAAGAGTGCCTTTGGGCCACATGAACCAGTCCCAAGGTGGGGGCTAGGGAGTATAAATGACACCAGCAAATGCAGCAAGGTGCCTGGGGCTCCTCCAGGGCCAGAAGCAATCTGAGCTGATCAGGGACCCAGGGAATCTCAGGGAGGGGGCAAGAAGAGGCCTGGACCTAGACTGAGAGCCAGGCTGGCAGCTAGCTAAGGCAGCACCAGAAGGCAGGCCATCCAGCTCTGTCCTCGGGGACTCTGTCCTAAAGTGACTTAGAGGTGATGGGAAGGCAGCTCAAATTTCCCTGCTCAGAAACAATCCTCTAGATCCATGAATCCCATCTTCAGAAGCCACCAGACTCTTTGCCAGAAATTCGAGGCAAAAGGAAGGCTCTGTGCTTCCTGGCAGTGACCCCAGGACAGTGAAACCAAGCCTGCCTGTCAGGACTGGAGCTAAGCCGAAGGAGGGACTTGCGTCCAGCCTCTCTTCCCTACTTCTCTCTCACTTGGAGTCCTTGGCAATCCCAAAGACGTGTGCATGAGAGAGGGACATGGAGGGTTGGGGGGGTGTATGGTTTTCCCACAGATGGGGAAACTGAGCTCAGGGCAGATAAGGGATATAGGACCCTGGAGGCGGCAGAGGCCCAGACCCACCCACTCCTCAAGTGCCCCTGACTGAAATCATCCCTGGGAGCAAAGGACTAGTGGGTAGAGGGCCAGACTGTTCCATCTATTGTCCATGGGGAATGGGCCTCCCTCAGCCTCCCCCAAGTAGCTCGTGGCACTTGAGGTGTGAGTAGGTCTTGAAGGGGAAGTTCAGAGCCCAGAGAGGACAAGACACTCATCAGATTGAGGGAAAGGAAATCAACTGTCACTTCCTGACTAGAGACTTGAGACTATGGGGCCCTCCCTGATCTCATGCACTGCATAGAATGGAGATGGGAGGCAGACAGATGCAGATGCTCTCAGACTCCACGTTCCCCACCCACACACACATCTTGTGCAAAACACAGGTAGACAGGGCACACAGGAAGCCCCTCATCCAAGAAATAATCCAGAACCTTACCTTCTCATCTTCCTGCAGCCCAGCCTGCCTTCCTGGCCTGGCAGACATGGGGTCTCAGCCTTGGGGGCTGCCCCAGAGGCAGGAGATAGGCAAGACTGCTTCCCAGGCTTCCCCAATCCAGGCAGATGTCTGATCTTCTGAGGGTCCTGCTCTGGGATCAGCCTTGGCATTTTCATCAGAGCTGCTGGGCCTAGGAGTGTCTGGAGCCAGCCCTCTACTCTTTGCCTACCCTACACCAGGCCAAACCTGCCACAGACCTCCTTGGTTGGGTACCATCCCTTGGGCTGGGTCTGGTCCCTATGCCTCACAGATACCACAGATACCAGGTGTTCCAGGCTCTCACATGACTCAGTTTTCTTCCATAAGGCTGTCTCAGTGAGAGCCTCCTCCCTCACAGCTCAGAGAAGCCTAAGTGAATGCAAAGGAAGATTCTGGCAAAATAGGACTCAGTGCCTTCTGGAACTGGCTGCAGAGACAGCTGGCTGAGTAGGCCTGGGGCTGTCCTAATGCCTGTCCCACATGTGGCCAATAGGTGGCTTCTCCCAATACCTCCTCCCACATCTGGCCACTATTCCCCATGACCTAACACACATTCATATGCTCTGTCCAGACTTGGCCCCTGAGGGCCTTGTATCTACCTGGGACAGCCCTTGCTCTAGCTAGGCCTTTCTCCTGGTATTCCCACATAGCTGAGCCCCAGATCCTTGCTTTGGAGGCCGTACCCCCCTCTGTGATGCGCTGGACCTTGTATTATCCTCATAGGTCCCTATACCCATATGCCCAGTCTGCACACCACTGCCCTTGAGGCCTCAGCTCATGTGTGACCTGTGGGCCTGGGTTCCATGCAGTGTGAAGTTCATGTGGGCCTAGACATGGGCATGTATCCTGGCCTCCCTGGTCCCAGCTAGGTGACTTTGGGCAAGTCATTTCCTTTCTTTTCATCTCTGTAGCCTAATCTGAAACCCAGGGTAATAAAAGTTCTTTCCATCTCCAGCTGCCCAGGAAGACTCTAGTATAGCTCCTGGGGCACCAGAAGCTCTATAGTTATTCCTAGTCCTCCTTGCCTACGGCTGTCCAATTTTGCCAGGCGACCCAGGAAGTAGGGCTGGGATGCTGGCTCCTTGTGGCAGCACATTAGAGGAAGGGCAGGCACATATGTACCGCAGCCCCACCCCAGCCTCTGAAACTCTTAGGAGCAAATCAGACCACATAGAGGGCAAGATGAATGGCTTCCTGGCTGGCGTAAGGGTCTCCCAGCCAGCATCTCTCAGGGAAACTCACCCCCCGCAACATACCCATTGCCCCCCAGCTCTTGTTAACCACTCAGTGAGATGTGCATGAAACTACCAGTGCCTGCCTGATAGCATCTCTGGGTTACCAACTCCCTCCTGATCCCAAAGTGCAGTCAAGGCCCTGTTTGGCCACGCCTACTGGGAGGGGAGTGTTTATTCCAAGAGGGCAGCTGGGAGCTCTACATCCACTGGGGGGATTAGCTCTCCAAGGTTGCAGGTATAAACCCGCCTGCCCCTGTGCCCTGCTGTTCCCGAAGAGGTGGGCCAGAAGCGAGGAACACAGGGCAGGCTCTCTTGAACACAGAAAGTGGGGGGACAGACGACAAGGTGGGCACCATGTTCCGTGATTGCCTCTTCTCGGCTGCGCTTCGGCGTGAGTACCAGCCTGCCCCAACCCCACTGAGTACAGAAAGACTGGGAGAGTAGAGAGGGAGGGGGCACTCGGCCACTGGCCATCAAGGCCTTCTGTGGCCACTCCTCTAACCAGCTGCAATTCCTGGGAAGCCAGGGGTCATCTCAGGAAAAGTAGCTCCAAGGCTATCAAAGTGGGAAGCCAGTCACTGCCTGTCTACAAGTCCTGTCTGTTGGGAAAGGGGTGTTCAGACATCTGGGCCTCTGTTGCATCATGGCTTTCTAGTCACCCCTTCCAGTCTGGTTTTGGGATGAGGCGGGTGGGTGGTGGTGAGGCTGCTTCTAGATAGATACTAAGGGTGCTCCTGGCTTCCACCGCAATGGGCAAGCCTGGCCAAGCAGCATGCAGGACTCTTGCAGAGGCCTGGCCCTGTGAGGGGTCTGCTTCAGACTCCATCATCCCATCTAGATGAGCTCAGGGTGGGGGCAGAGGCAGAACTGACCCTCTTGACTCCTCCTCCCAGAAGGTGCCATGCGGGCCAGTGAGACTGTGTCGGAGGCCAGCCCGGGCTCCACTGCCAGCCAGACTGGAGTCCCTACTCAGGTGGTCCAGCAGGTGCAAGGCACACAGCAGGTAGGATAAACCCCTCCCCTAGGATGCATGGGGAGGGCATGTGAGGGGGGCAGGGGCTGTGGCCGAGAGTACCTGGCTTTCCATCCCTGACCCACTGCCAGAGCCATCTGCTTACCTGTCCTTATCAAGATGTTTCACTTCAACACCTTCTCCACCCACCTGGACTGGGTCTCCTGGGGAAGTCAGCATGGCTGAGGGTCTTCTTTCTTGCCCCCATAGCGGCTGCTGGTCCAGACAAGTGTGCAGGCCAAGCCAGGCCACATGTCACCTCTCCAGCTCACTAACATTTCTGTGCCCCAGCAGGTAAGTCTGTCACACCTGGCCCTGGCCCACACAGCCTCCCCAGAGTGTAGAACCCTTCCCTGATAGCCTTCAGGGATCTTCCCACCAGCATCCAAGACTTGAACCCATCCAGGAGCCATCGCACCCACTGCCTCCAGTGGGTGAGACTGTCAGTCAGGGCTCATCAGGGAAGGAGGTGGCATGCATTACCCTAACAGAAAGAACTAAGGGTTGACAGTAAGGAAGGTGACTTGCAGGTCCAGCCTGATTTCCCCAAGCAGAGAACCCAAGGCCTATTCAGTACCAACAATTTGTTGCCAACAAAGGGACTGCAAGTGCTCAGTGCTCTGTTCCCTGAAAGGCTACAGGTGGCGTGCCGGCCTCAGCACAGACCAGGACAGTCCTGTCAGGTTCAAGAGTGAGGCTCCTTGGACACAAACCCTGGCTCTGCTGCTTACAGGCTCCAGGACCTCAGGCAAGCACATTTGCTTTACTGAGCCTCACTGTCAACCTCTGTGAAGTGGGGAGGACTGTGCTACATCAAGGCTGTCTAGGTCATTCCATGAGCTAAGTGTGCAGGACTAGGATGTTGGCTTGGCTCAGCATAGATGCTTGTTAATGTTTGTTAAAACTATACAGCCTGTCATCAGTGAACTGTGGTCCTTTTTCCTCCCTGCTCCAGGCTCTTCCCACGCAGCGGCTAGTAGTGCAGAGCACAGCCCAGGGTGTTAAGACAGGCCAGGTCTCCCTGACGGTGCACAGCACCCAGCAGGTGCACTCGCCCCCTGAGGTAGGTGGTGACTTTTTCAGCGACCCTCCTCGTTCCACTCTCCCCAGGTTATACCCCCATAGTATACTTGGAGCTCTGTGCCCCGCCCCCAGACCACTTGCTCCTCTGGAATCTTTTAGCCCTCCCCACTCCCAGCCCTGATATCCTCTTTGACCCCAGGCAGAGTGACTTGGCTGCCCAATTACTGGTCTTGCCACCTTCAGGAGAAGGAGGTGGCTTCCCCCCACCCCAGGTTGAAATGGGCCTCTCAGAGCCAGCCCAGTACCAGGAGGCAAAGTGGGCCCTTCTTCCCTCTGCAGGGTGGGTAAAGGCTCTTCCTCAGACCACAGGGTGGAATCTGGGGACCCTCAAATACCTTTAAGAGTGCTGGAGGCAGGCAGGCCATGGGTTGTGGGAGCATGGGTGTCTGTATTAGGAGCTCAGAGTCAGACCCTCCAGCTCAGCTATTTACTTGGGGAGGGGGGGGGCGATTCTGGGCTGGCCCTCAGAGCCTTCTGTGATGAGTTTCCTACATATTAAATAGCCAGTGATACTAGGGTGGCCCAGAGCTCACAGGGGCTCTGTAGCCAGCTTGCCTGAGCACAGTGCCTGGTGCTATCACTCATAGCTGTGTGGCTCTAGGGCAGGTCCATTTCATCTGTGCCTCAGCACATCTGGAAATTAGGTATTCCTTCACCTATCTTTCCTCATCTCAGGCCTATAGCCCCTCTAGTTACAGAGGCAGCAGATGGCCCCTGAGCTGAGGCTGGAATCCAGCTCTCCTCACTGGGGAAGATGGGTCTGCTTATCAATACCTCTGAGCTGAACCTCCAGTCTTGACCAGTGGTGACCGGGCCTTGCAGCTGGGACTAGGCATTTAGATGCACATAATGCTGTGATTACCAGCTCCCATTGGCTGCTGCCTTCCCCAACAGTTCTTGGGGACAGCACTCCTAAGAAGGGTTTTGTTAGGGCCCAGGTGCCCCAGGCAACACTCCGTGTCTTCTTTCCTTGTAGCCATCAGCAGTGCAGGCCAACAGCTCCTCCAGCAAGACGGCTGGGGCCCCCACGGGCACGGTGCCACAGCAGCTACAGGTCCACAGCGTCCAGCAGAGTGTCCCTGTCACCCAAGAGGTGCCAGGCCAAGGCGGGCGGCAGCTGGGGCAAGGGGTCCTGCCTGGGCGGCCTTTGCAGCCTCCTAGGGCTGTGAGAGCTGGGCAGATGGGAGGTCCTACCACCTGGACCTTTGGCAAGTGCTTCTGCCTCTCTCCAGACCCAGCATCCTCATCTAAATAATGGCTTCTGTCCTGGGGCCTGGGGTCAGTGTGGTTGGAGCTGCTGTGAGGATGAAATGTGGTCTTGTGGAGGCACCTAACACTAAACAGGTGCTGGAAACAGCTTTGAGAAACAACTTTGGCTTCTTTAGACCCATTTTCCTGGAGGAGCCCCAGGGCCAAGTCCTGGCTCAACCCTAAGGGATTCAGGGAAAGGCCCTGGCCTCCAAACCGATTCCCAGCATTCTGGAGGAAATGGTGCTCTGAGCCACCAGCCATGGCAGTCAGAGCAGGTTAGGTGAGGTGCAAGACTTGTCTGCCATCTGGTTGTTGTTACCACTGAAACTGGTGCATTCCCATCCCCTTAGAAAACCAGATCAAAGCCGTAGGTCCTCTCCCCAGAGGGGAGAAGAACCATACCCCAAAGGATTCACAAATATTCTGCCTGGAATCACAGCCCCTCTGAACCTCAAGACCTGGGTTTGAGTCTGTGCTCCCCACCCAATAATCTCCTCCCCCCCAGTCTCTGTCCCTCACTGTGCCCTAAAGGTGATATCTGAATCCCTGCCATAGCATGAAAGTGAGGACTGGGAATCTTGGACAAGGGAGTGTGGGATAAACCTGCAGGGAGTGGAGGTGGAGAGCAGGGAACTCCCTCAGTCAGTGCCCAGTTGAACTCAGCCCTGTCACTTCCCGTCAGCCTTGTCTTGCTGAGTCTGGGTTCCACACCTGTAACTGAGCGCCCACAGTTAATGTGGTAATGAACCTGGGAGGCACTAGTGCAGGGCCAACTGCGAAAAGCTGGAGAAGGTGGCCTTTTCCTTACCAGGCTGCTTCTAGGCTTACATGAGTGCATGAAGGAAGGGGGTGGGTGCTTACGGATGGATCTGCCGCCATCACTGCCATGAGTCCCATGGTCTGACTCCTTTTTTCCTCCCTAGAGGTCCGTAGTCCAGGCCACTCCACAGGCACCCAAAGCTAGCCCGGTGCAGCCACTAACGGTGCAGGGGCTCCAGCCAGTCCATGTGGCTCAAGAGGTATGTATCTCCCCCACCTACCTCTAGGCAAACTGGGACTAGGCTCAGCCCAACTGGGGAGGGGTGCAGGCCCCTTAGGCCGCAGGGAGGGAATGGAGCCACCCCTGGATCTTCAAGGGCTCAGCCCCACACTGGGCTGTACCTCTGGCTGTGGGCTACCAACTCGTCCTGGAACCTCTTCTTCCCTGGCACCTGGCATTTCAGGGCCTGGGTTTTGCTGAGAGAGATCTGGAGTCTCATTTCCTTGAGACATGAAGCAAGAAACTTCTGATCGGGTAGCTGCATGAGCTTAGCAGCCCGGTGGGCAGTGGAGGCCTGGAGCCCTGCTCACGGCAGCCCCTTATTCTGCAGTGTCTCTGTTTGTCCTCCAGAGCTCAGGCAGTCAGTTTCCCGCTAGGAAGGCAGAGCAGCAAGAGCCCTGGCCCACGCCGCCGCCGCCGGAGCCGCCACCCCGGCCACCCACGCTCGGGCCTGGGCTGGGCACGCTGGCCCTGGAGCCACCGTCGCTCCAGCCAGCATGCAGCGGCGAGGCCCAGCAGCTAGGCAGCCCCGAGCTGCCGCAGCCCTATTACGAGCAGTGGGTGGAGCTTGTGGGCGTGCTGCCCCCACACCTGCTTCTGCCGCAGCAGAAAGTGGTCCTCGAGCCACTGCCCGGGCTCCCGGCCCGAGCCAGCCCCGACCAGAGGGTCAGGATCCAGAGAATCCCCCAGGTGCTAGTGTTCGGCACGGCTGCCACGGCCCTCAAAGTAGGTGGCCGACACACTGGCTGGGAACAAGGGGCGGGCGGGGGCGGGATCTGCCGGCCCTGGCCCCGGCCCGCGCCCGGCCCCATAGTCCCTGGCCCTCCCTACTTCCGCCCATACAGTCGGGGTATTCACTTTTGACCCCCCCCCCCCCGCCCGAAAGGGAGTTCCAGGCCCCAGGCTCCGCCCCTACAAACGAGTTTGGGGGGAAGAGATGGGGAATGCAAGTCCCAACCCTTTAAAGCCCTGTGGGTAGTCTCAGGTTCTGTCCCACAAGATGGGCCCGCCCCCTCAGGCCATGGCTCCGCCCCTAAGCCCTGTGCCTGATCTTCAGGTTCCACCCTAAAGCAGACTCCACCCCTTAAGCTTGTTTGTAGTTCTAGGCTCTGGCTAGGAGTCACTTGTGACAGCCTTGTCCCAGTGCTTTCCTCTGCCCCTGGGATCCACCTTTCACACCCACAGTAGAATCGCATCTGGGCTCCCCTTTGCCCCACCTCAGGCCCCACTCTTGCTGTCCCCAGCCCAAGCAGAGAGTCCTGGCTTCTGACATAGCTCTGCCTGATTCCTGGCCGTGGTAGAGGCTGCAGGCCCTGGGCCTCCGACTCCAGTTTATTGTGTATTCAGAGACACCAGAAGTACTGCCTTCTGGGCTGGGAGCCAGGTGGTGGGAAGAGGCCAGACTGCTGTGAGCCCTTTACAGGCAGAGGTGGAGGAGTTGGCTCACCTCTGACCTTCTGCATGCCCTTCGTCCTGTGACAGGTGCAGCAACTCCAGCAGGTGCCTGTCTCACATGTGTACTCCAGCCAAGTGCAGTATGTGGAGGGCGGCGATGCCAGCTACACGGCCAGTGCCATGTGAGTGGGGGGGCTTGGAGAGGAGATAGCAGTAGTGTCATAGGTCTGCTCAGGATCCCCCTAGGGCTGGAGGGCCCAGTCCCAGCCCCCAGGAAACCAGGCAACCTTCAAGGCCTCAGGTGGTGAGTGTTTTTCAAGGGTAGCCAGCAGCCACCAGGCAAAGGTGAAGCAGAAAGTACCCTTATAGGTTGGGAAAGCGATCCAGCATAGCCTAGATCTTCTTTTTATTTATTTATTTATTTATTTTTAAATTTTTTTATTTTGAGAGAGACAGGAAAGGAGAGAGTAAGGGGAGAGAGAGATGAGAAGCATCAACTTGTAGTTGTGTCACTTTAATTGTTCTTTGACTGCTTCTCATATGTGCCTTGACTGGGGGCTCTAGCCAAGCCAGTGACCTCTTGCTCCAGCCAGCGACCTTGGGCTCACACCAGCGACCTTGGGATCATGTTGATGACACTGCACTCAAGCTGGCAGTCCCACACTCAACCTAGCAGTCTGGTGACCTTGGGGCTTCGAACTGGAGACCTAAGCATCCCAGGTTGACGCTCTATCCACTGTGCCACCACCAGTCAGGCAGTATAGCCTAGGTCTTTAAAGTCAGATGGACCTGGTTTTTAGCCCCCCAACAAAAAAATGTTTAATTAAAAATTTTACTGCCTGACCAGGTGGTGGCACAGTGGATAGAGCATCAGACTGGGACGCAGAGGACCCAGGTTCGAAACCCCTGAAGTTGCTGTCTTGAGCGTGGGCTCATCCGGCTTGAGTGAGGGCTCACCAGCTTGAGCATGGGGTTGCTGACTTGAGCATGGGACCATAGACATGGCTCCATGGTTGCTGGCTTGAGCCCAAAGGTCGCTAGCTTAAAGCCCAAGGTTGCTGGCTTGAGCAAGGGGTCACTTGTTCTGCGGTAGCCCCCTGGTCAAGGCACATAGGAGAAAGCAATCAATGAATAACTAAGGAGCTGCAATGAAGAATTGATGCTTTTCATCTGTCTCCCTTCTTATCTGTCTGTCCCTCTCTCTGTCTTTGTCTCTGTCACACACAAAAAAAATAATTTACAAGATAAATATTTCTAAGTAACAAGGAATGTTAAACAGTGAAAAAGAATTACCTTTACTCCTTACCCCCCATCCTACCCAAAGCAGGATGTTTCCTCCCAGAGATTCTCTGAAAATAGAAACTATGCTGTTTCTTTGTTCAGAAACAGTGGCAGTATGTTCTGTCCCTATTTCTTCCCCCAATTGTGGATCTCAAATCTCGTCCCCTGTTTGCTCATGTGGATCCTGGTTACCTTCTTTCAACACTATATAATACTCCACATGTGCAGATGGAACATGTAGCATGAATGACCCAGCTAACACATAGGAGACTTCGCTCCCTGGTAGTGTGCATAGCACAGCATTAACATATGCCACATTAGGCAGGTCCCATGCCCCAGCCTGCTCTAGCCCCAGCTCCAGCTCCTTGCTGGGATCCTCCACATGCCACCTTCCCTCTTCCATCCCATAGTAATAATTAATTCCAGGACTATAGTTATTATTGTTGTTTCAGTGTTTAGAAGCTTTATTTTATTTTATTTGCATTGTCTGATTTTATCCTTATATCTCTGCCACATTTCCATGTGGGCGTGATGCTGGTTGTGGATCAGTTCATAGACCATGCTCAATTTGGTCCCTGGGACATGATTCTCTAGCTACCCCAGGTATAGCACCAGCACTTGAGTCATGGTCCATGGCATCCAGCTATCTTACAGTTCTATTGATTTATTTCTCATGCTGCCAGTCCCCTAGCTATGCTTTTAACCAGTGCTGGCAGAGACATCAGAGGGGCACTGCAGAGAGGAGAGGGGCGCTAAGCACCACTAGGATGTTAGAATCAGAGCTGAGCCATGAGCTCAGGCTGAGAGTCCCAGGGTGGATCCTTCTGCTTCCCTTGATAGCATCTGTCCCTTTCTTCTATTTGAATTCTCCCCACTGTGATTATATTATGTGTGATACCTCGTGATCCATTGTTACCATCAGGTTTTTTCTACCATGTGAAGTTCTTAGGGCACTGTATCTTGTCTCTCTTCTTCACAGTGGATCATTACTGGGTTTCCAGCCCTTGGCCAGCCTGGATCCCTGCCATGGAGAACACCACAGCCCCTGTGCCTTCATCCGTGGCCCTGTCCAGGCTGATTACACATTCATTCAATCAGTCATTCATTCAGCAAATAGCTACCAGAGTGACAATTTTTTGGAGCAAGTGTTACATGTGGGACACTGGGCTGGTCCTAGTTATGGTCCCTGCCACTGGAAGGGGTGGGCACTTTTTGGTGCTGGCTCAGGTCATGCATTCTCGGTGTCACTCATGTGGTAGATGTGGACCTGGGCATAATAATCAAGATGTGCATCCAGGTGTCTGATGGCAGGGCCCCTCACCTCCAGTAGTCACACCTCTCACCACTCTCCACCCACCAACTCCCTTTCCTGGCTGCCCCTAGGGGAACCTTCTGAGCCAGGCCATCGCATCCTGGCCTTGCTAGTTTTCTGGATTTGTAAAATTTAATATTATTATTATTTTTTTACTTTGTCTATTTTTTTTTCTTTACAGGGACAGAGAGAGAGAGAGTCAGAGAGAGGGATAGATAGGGACAGACAGGAAGAGAGAGAGATGAGAAGCATCAATCATCAGTTTTTCGTTGCGACACCTTAGTTGTTCATTGATTGCTTTCTCATATGTGCCTTGACCGTGGGCCTTCAGGAGACTGAGTAACCCCTTGCTCGATCCAGCGACCTTGGGTACAAGCTGGTATGCATTTTTTTTTTTTTTTTTTTGCTCAAGCCAGATGAGCCCGCGCTCAAACTGGCAACCTCGGGGTATTGAACCTGGGTCCTCGGCATCCCAGTCCAACGCTCTATCCATTGTGCCACCGCCTGGTCAGGCAATTTAATGTTATTTTTTTAATGTTATTTTTAATCACTAATACATTGAGAGGACTCAAAAATCGAAACTATGTTCAATGATGTCTGGTGAGGCAGCAAGAGGTGCCCCCGCCCATCCCTTCTTTGCCGCTATGGTTAGCAGACAGATGACAGTCGTAGATACAAAATTCAGCTTGGTCTCCCCTCTTACCATCTGTACCCTTTCCTCCTCTTTTATCCCAATGGAATGTTCTGGAACTTGTTTTTTGGCAGGATCACAAGACCATCTTCTTTCTCCTTCCTCATCTCATCCCTGTGTAGGATTCTGTCACCTTTGCTTTACTAAAGAGGAACCTGCAGTCATTTTTATTCCACTTCAATTTGTAGCCTTGAGCCGGCATCATCTGAAGGAGGTCCTGGAATAGCTGGAGGAGAACTCTCCAGGACAGATAGGTGCTAGAGCCAAAGGAAACACATGTGCACTGAGGGTAGCCACTGTATCTAGTAGAGGCTCCATTTGTTTAGTACCCCCTTCTCACCTTATTCCCCTCTGGGCCAGGGACCACCTTCTGCAGTGCCCTCAATTTACCTTTACTCTCAGCTTCTCTTCCGGCTCCCCAGCGAGGACGTTACCTCCCCCAGGCAGGGCCTTTCCTTTCTCATCATGCCCAGTATGGGTCCGCAGTGCCGGGAATAGTGCCCAGCATACAGTAAGCATTCAATAATTTTTTTTTAAAGGAGGGCGGCCACTTCCATGTTGGTAGGTGTTGGGTTATTTTTTCTTCTTTTATTGATTTTAGAGAGAGAGAGAGAGAGAGGAAGGGAGAAAGAAACATCAACTTGTTCCGCTTATTTATGTATTCATTAGTTGGTTATTTTTGTGCTTTTATTATTTATTTATTTGTTTATTTATTTATTTATTTGTGACAGAGACAGAGAGAGGGACAGGGACAGGCAGGCAGGAATGAAGAGAGATGAGAAGCATCAATTCTTTGCTGCAGCTCCTTTAGTTGTTCAGTGATTGCTTTCTCATATGTGCCTTGACCAGGGGGCTACAGCAGAGCTTTATTTATTGATTTTAGAGAGAGAAAAAGAGAGAGTGAAGGTGGTGGGAGGTTGGGGGGGTGGAAGAGTGGGAGCTTCTCATGTGTGCCTTGACCACGCAAGCGTGGGGTTTTTAACTGGTGACCTCAGCCAGTTCAAAGGTCGCTTTACCCACTGCGCCACCACAGGTCAGTTGTTGTTTTTCTGGTTGAGTGAAGTGTTTGACCTGTTGCAAGTTACCTAGCTCTTCTGTCTCAGCTTCCTCATGTGAGCTTGGGACTCTCGTGTCAGGGGGCTGCTTTGAGGATTCAATGAAAGATTGCCCATCAAACACTTGGGGTGGTGCCTAGTCAGACACTCAGGCTGTGGCTTCCATCCTGGGAGCCTATCCCTATAGAAACCCCTTCCTTCATGCTCTCATTGCTCAGCTCTTGCTCCTGATTCCCTTCCTTTTGCTTCTTTCTCAGCCGTTCCAGCACCTACCCCTACACTGAGACACCACTGTACACGCAGACAGCAGGCACCAGCTACTACGAGGCTGCGGGCACAACCGCCCAGGTCAGCTCACCTGCCACCTCCCAGGCAGTGGCCAGCAGTGGCTCGGTGCCCATGTATGTGTCTGGCAGTCAGGTGGTCGCCAGCCCCACCAGCAGCGGGGGCGGGGCCAGCAATGGCAGCAATGGCGGCAGTGGTGGCAGTGGAAGCGGTGGTGGGGGCAGTGGTGGCGGCAGCAGTGGCGGTAGCAGCGGAGCAGGCACCTACGTGATCCAAGGCGGCTACATGCTGGGCAGTGCCAGTCAGTCCTACTCCCACACCACCCGTGCCTCACCAGCCACTGTAAGTACCAACCCTGGACCCCAAGGAGGAAGGTGGTGGAGACCCCTGGACAGAGGTGGTGGGCGGTAGCGGTACACCATCTTTAGGAGCTTAGGTAGGCTGTCACGAGTGCTCAGATGAAGATGGCCTGAGAGTGAATCCTCACTCTGTGGCCTCAGACAAGTTACTCAGTCTCTCTGGGCCTCAGGTAATAGGTATGAAGTTCTTGGAGCAGTACCCCAGGAAGGGTCATCTACTCTGATTATAATTAATAATAGAAGATAATCAGTGAGGAAAGGGGAGGTAGGCACTAACATGAGAGGAGCTGCCCTCAGCAAGGTTCTTTGTTCATCTGGAAGGCATTGAGATAACCTCCCTCTACCCAGAGGAGGCTGCATGCAGTCACTCGGGCAGCCTGGATTCCAACCCCAAATGGGTTCCCCATCAGCTCTGTGACTATGGCTGTGTCAGGGCCTAGTAGTCATGGTGTGGTTCCTATCCTCTCATAGAGTGGGGTCTGGAGCAATGATTTCCATACTTTTTTAACTTCTGTCCTCTGACATGGTAACCCATTGCAGACCACATAACTGAGATGGACACTTTCCCATGCAGCCTAGCTTCTAGTCTAGTTTTTTTAGGTGAGAGGAGGGGAGATAATGAGGCAGACTCTCCCACATGCACCCCAACTGAGATCCACCTGGCAATCTCATCAAGGGCCGATGCTTATATACCAAGCTATTTTTAGTGACAGTGTGCTCCAACAGAGCTATCTTCAGTTCTTGAGGCCACACTTGAACCAATGGAGCCACGGGCTATAGCAGGAGAAGGGAGAGGATGGGGAGCAGATAGTTGCTTTTCCTGTGTGCTTTGACCAGTAATCAAACCCAGAACATCCATATGCCAGGCTGATGCTCTATCCACTGAGACACTGGCCAGGGCCCTAGTCCAGTTTTTCTTAATGCTGTGTGACCCACTGATTTCATGATCCTCTAGTGGGTCCTCACCCGCAGTTTGCAACCATGCTGTGCTAGAACAGTGCAGTTCAATGGAACGTTCTCTGGTGATATAAATAAATGTTCTCTGTGATGCTCCATATGGGAGGCCTCTGGCCACATATGGCTATCAAGTGGTTGAAATTTAATGGGGATCACCAAGGAACTGAGTTGTGTTCATTTTTTTAAAAACTATTTTGGTATAATTTAGAAATCCCTATGGGCACTTTCCCCTGATTACCCTGCTACATTTGACATAACTGTAGTAGGCAGCTAACATTGGTATAGTGTGGATGTCTGCTTCTGTGTGTAGATGTGGGAAACCACCACCACAGTCAAGATGCAGAACTGTTCCAGCGCCCAAAGGTCTCCCTCCTCCTAACCCTTCTTCATCACCCTGCCCTCCTCCCTCCCAACGTTCCTAATCCCCCACAACCATGAATCTGTTCCCCATTTCTGTAATGTTATTTTGACAATGTTCTATGAATGGAATCATACTCCCTGTGACCTTTGACATTGGCTTTTTCCACTCAACATAAATAAGTTTGTATTTAAATAGCTGTATGTGGCTGATAGTGACAATATTGTACAGTACAATTCTAGAAAGTTCCATGGAATTTAATTCCCATGGGTCATTGTGATATGTTGTCAGGGTCACAATTGGAAATAGGTACAGAGAGCACTTAGCAATGAGTACTGCATTCCCTCCTTATCCTCTGGGGATACGTTCCAAGTCTTTCGGTGGATTCCTAAAACCACAGATTGTACTGAACCCTATAATGTTTTTTCATTTATATACATATTTATGATACAGTTTTATTTATAAATTAGGTACAGTCAGAGATTGACAACAATATATAATAAAATCGGAAAATTATAGCAATAAAAGTTATGTAAATGTGGTCTTTCTCTCAAAATATCTTATACTGTATTTACCCTTCTTGTGGTGATGAGAGATGATGATACAATACCTACATGATGAGATGAAGTGAAGTGAATGACAGGAATTGTAACATAGTGTCAGGCTACTACTGACCTGACGATATGTCAGATGGCAGGAGACTTCTCTGCTTCAGTGATCCTGGGTCATCAAGCCATGACAGTGTCAAAGGTTGGATGTCAGGAGCAGACATTGTTGATAGCTCGGGAAATTGAGTAATTTTTGAACCATGCTTGACCTCGGGTAGCTGAAGCCGCAGGAAGTGAAAGCATGAATAAGGGAGGACTACTGTATTTGAGAAACTGAAGTGATTCTTCCATCTCCATTCCGGCCCCAGGTCCAGTGGCTCCTGGACAACTATGAGACAGCCGAGGGCGTGAGCCTGCCGCGGAGCACCCTCTACTGCCACTACCTGCTGCACTGCCAGGAGCAGAAGCTGGAACCCGTCAACGCTGCCTCCTTTGGCAAGCTCATCCGCTCTGTCTTCATGGGCTTGCGTACCCGCCGTCTGGGCACCAGGTGGGGCCACCTGCCCCTGACAACCACAAGGACCACCCCACTCCAAGTTATCAAGGGTCTCAGTTCCACTTCTTATGCGCTCACTCACTCCCCTCCAGCTCCACTGGCCTCTGTACAGCTTCCCACCCCAGGACCTTTGCACCAGCTGTGTATTCTGCCTGTGTGCTTTTTTCCACCTCTTTACTCAGACATCCCTTGGCCCCCTTAACTAAAACTAGTCTTTCCCCACCTCCTGCATCTCTTTGTGCCTCTATTTCCTCACCTATTCATTGAGCAACCTTCATAGGGTAGGGATGAGGAGCATGGATTTGTATGTGCTTAGAGCTCAGAACAGCATCCAGCATGTTCTTATGGCTAGTAGTCAACAAGTCTTTTGCTGCCCTGTGCCAGGATCAGAAATTGAGGATGCCCCAGACACTGGCCCTGTCTTCACAGAGCTTAGTTGGCATGTGGGGGCCTCTCCTGACACCCACAGCCTCTATGCTTTCTGAGCACAGCACCCCAGCTCTGTGGAATGTGTGTCTCCCCACTGTGGGCTCTGTTTAGCCCCCAAGCAGCAAGGAGGCAGGTGATATGAAGCTCCCAGTGGATGACTAGTGACCTCCCAGCCCAGCCCTCACCCTCCACCTCACTCCCAGGGGCAACTCCAAGTACCACTACTATGGCCTGCGCATCAAGGCCAGCTCACCTCTGCTGCGGCTGATGGAGGACCAACAGCACATGGCCATGCGAGGCCAGCCCTTCTCACAGAAGCAAAGGTAGGAGGGTAGGCTAGACCCTGTACTGATGGGTGGGGAAGGGCATGCTGGCTGACCCCCCACCCAATTGCCCCACCTTCCCCTTTTCCCCCAGGCTCAAGCCCATCCAGAAGATGGAGGGCATGACCAACGGTGTGGCCGTGGGGCCACAGCAGGCCACCGGGCTGTCAGACATCAGCGCCCAGGTCCAGCAGTACCAGCAGTTCCTGGGTGAGAGCCTCCTGGCCTATGATCTAGGGCCTGGGGCAGGGTCTGTGGTCCCCAGATGATTCACTTGCCTTCCCTGAGCCTTATCATCTCCCACTGTACTGGGGGACTCCTGCTCTGTAGAAAAGTGATGACAACTTAATCAGATCCCAGGATGAGGCTCCAAGGGGACAGGTAGGTAGGGGACAAAGGGTGTCATTGTATCCCTTCCTGCCCCCAGATGCCTCGAGGAGCCTCCCTGACTTCTCAGAGCTCGATGTCCAGGGCAAAGTGCTGCCCGAGGGCGTTGGGCCCGGGGACATTAAGGCCTTCCAGGTCCTGTACCGGGAACACTGTGAGGTAGGGCAGCCCAGGGGCGGGCAGGGATGAGGGAGGGCCATGCTGACCCCAATACCCCTGAACATCTGGCTTCCCCAATAGGCCATTGTTGATGTCATGGTGAACCTACAGTTCACTCTGGTGGAGACACTGTGGAAAACCTTCTGGAGGTACAACCTCAGTCAGCCCAGTGAGGCACCACCGCTGGCCGTGTGAGTCCCTGGGGAAGAGCAGTGAAGAATGGAGAAAGGGGGAAGGGAGTGTGTGAGTCAGTACCAGGGCTGGGATGGCTGGACCTCAAACATCATGGAGGAGTGGGAGTGCCTGCCTGGCTCCTGCAGTTGATGGGGTACACATTTTCTTCTGATCCCCACTCCAGAGTGTGGATGTGTATAGGTCTGACACTCAGTGCATGGGATGGTGTGCTCCACTGACTCATTTCCTCCCTGTGATGGGTGGGTGGGTCCCTGGGTGGGTGTCAGTATACAGAATATAATACTCCTTTAACACTGAGGGCACTGGCGCCATTGTCAGCCTGACCTTAAGTGTCAACCAGAGGCAGGGAGCACCTGCCTGACACCAGGGGTGTGTGGGGGGGTGTACCCACAGGCACGACGAGTCTGAGAAGCGGCTACCCAAGGCCAGTCTGGTGCTGCTGTCCAAGTTCGAGCCTGTGCTGCAGTGGACCAAGCACTGTGACAACGTGCTATACCAGGGCCTGGTGGAGATTCTTATCCCTGATGTGCTGCGGCCCATCCCCAGTGAGTGCACTGCTGCCCCCTCAGCCTCACACCCTCCCCTTCAGCCTCAGTCCTGATCATCTCCCATTGTTAACCCACAGGTGCCTTGACCCAAGCAATCCGGAATTTTGCCAAGAGCCTGGAAAGCTGGCTCACCCACGCTATGGTCAACATCCCTGAGGAGATGCTGCGGGTAAAGGTAAGAGTGTGAGGGGCCAGCCAGGGCTCTGCCTGGCTCCTCTCGGCTCTTCCCTCCCAGCTGCAGAGCCAAGATCTGAGGGCTCCTGGCCGGGTACCTTAGTACCTCTTCCCAGTAGGGGCAATGAGATTTGTCCCGTGCCTGTCCCCTGGGAGTGAGCTTTAGGCATTGTCTTTACAAAACAGCTTCCTCAGTTACTCATTTCTGAAACACAGTCCCTTTGTAGTTTTTTTGTACACAACACAGCATCTTAAAGACCAGCTGCAAACAAGATTATTTTCTTCAGACAACCTTGAGAAAAAGTGCTTTAAGAGTTCAGAAAAAGATAAAATCCAAAAAAAGGGGGAAGGGTGAGCAACACTGTTAAGAGAACAGAACACTAACCCTGTTCATTAGTGCACATTCACTAACTACTTAGATGTGAGGAATTAGATGGTATATGCTTGCTCTTGGGCAAAAAAGGAGAAGAACAAAAGAGGGTTTTATTTAGTCTGAAAAATGCTAACAAGACAGCTAAACAGAACTGATGTGTGAAGAATCACTCGATATGCTGGACACAGGGCAGGGCAGGGGTCTTACGGGAGAGTAGAAGCTGGATCTGAAAGGAGCCCTTCAAAGACTCATGTGTTCATCCATTTATTAAACATGCATTTATTGAGCACCTACTGTATGCCCAGCATGGTTCTTAGTGCTGGCAACACAGTCGTGATCAAGATGGACAGAACTCCTACCTTTCGTAGAGCTGACATTCATTGGAATAATGGAAACAAAATGGAACAAAAATGTATTTAAGCAATGCCCTCTGAGATTTTCAGTTGCCTCCTTTCATAATAGTAATGGTAGTTAGACACAAACCATTGAGTAGGTGGACACCAAAAGTCTGCAATTCCCTTGCTCCCAACAAAAGCAAGGAGGTACACCCCCTCCCTTGTTAGGAGAAGGAAAAGAACTGAGAGGTTGCAGTGGGTGTTGGTTCCACAGAAGCCACAAGCCCCCCACCCCCACCCCCAGGTGGCAGCTGCTGGCGCCTTTGCGCAGACACTGAGGCGCTACACGTCCCTTAACCACTTGGCGCAGGCAGCACGCGCTGTGCTGCAGAACACCGCCCAGATCAATCAAATGCTGAGCGACCTCAACCGGGTGGACTTCGCCAACGTGCAGGTGAGCACAGTGAGGGGCAGGTGAGTGGGGTAGGTGAGTGTAGAGCGAGAGGAGGCGGACGGCAGGCCCAGACAGCACAACGGCTGAGTTGGGGCATCCTCCCACTGTGCCCCAGGAGCAGGCCTCGTGGGTATGCCGCTGTGAGGACCGCGTGGTACAGCGGTTGGAGCAGGACTTTAAAGTGACGTTGCAGCAGCAGAACTCACTGGAGCAGTGGGCAGCCTGGCTGGACGGCGTCGTGAGTCAGGTGCTCAAGCCCTATCAGGGCAGCGCCGGCTTCCCCAAAGCCGCCAAGCTTTTCCTGCTCAAGTGGTCCTTCTACAGGTGCGTGCTAGCTAGGCGGGACCCGGGTGGGGGGTGGGGGGAGGGGCGGAGGAGGCCCTACCTCCCTGGAGAGGGTGGGACCAGAGAAGGCCCCACCTTCCTGAGGTGGCCCTTTATGAAGGCAGTTGTGGTGTTGGTGGTAGGAGGGTGATGCGAGAGCCCTCCATTCTCACTGCTACACGCCCCACAGAAGCCTTGATCCGGCCTGAGGCAGGCATGGGCGGAGGAGGGGCGGAACCTGGCCTCACGCCTCCCTCATCTCCGTTGCTATCCTCAGCTCTATGGTCATTAGGGACCTGACCCTGCGCAGCGCAGCCAGCTTCGGTTCCTTCCACCTCATCCGGCTGCTCTATGATGAATACATGTACTACCTGATCGAACACCGTGTGGCCCAGGCCAAGGGCGAAACCCCCATCGCAGTCATGGGCGAGGTGCGCAACTGAGCGCTGGGGGTGCGGGCGGGGCACCCCTTGGCGGGACCCTCACCCTTTCTCCTCTCTCCTCCTAACAGTTCGCCAACCTGGCCACCTCGCTGAACCCCCTAGACCCAGACAAAGGTAGGTCAGGCTCGTGAGGGATGGGGCAGGGCACGGGCTGGGGCGAAGGAGGCGGCAGGGGCTGAGGGCTGAGGATGCCATGCCCTGCGCTGAGAGGTTCTGGTCCGTGTACCTCAGATGAGGAGGAAGAGGAGGAGGAGGAGAGTGAGGACGAGCTGCCACAAGACATCTCACTGGCAGCCGACGGCGAGTCTCCTGCGCTAGGCCCCGAGGCCCTGGAGCCACCAGCCAAGCTTGCGCGGACAGACACGCGTGGCCTCTTCGTGCAGGCGCTGCCCACCAGCTAAGCCCGCGGCCTCCACGGCCTCCCCAGCCCCGCCCGCCCCCCGCCACTCCTCCACGCTAGGGTCCCTGCACAGCTTCTGTGGCTTTGCTGTCCCCATTCCAGCCTCAGCCAGGGCGGGGAGGGGGCCTCCGAGACAGGGAAGGCAAGGTGGTCCCCGCCCCCAATGGGGCCGGCACAATCACAGGGCCGGGGAAAGCCACAGCTGCAAACTCTGACACAAAAGATGTGCCTTAAAGGAACCCGCCGCTGTGCCCATGTGCCCTTTGGGGCAGCTAGCCCGGCCCCTTGACCCCAAGGCAACAGCCTCTCCCTTCCCCCGCCCCACCCTTAGGGGGCAGGCAGGCAGGCCCCCTCCCCTGTTAATTTATTCAGCTCGCTGGCTTTGCACAGCCTGTCCTGGGCCCAGCCAACCCTGGGCCCAGCCAGCCTTGGGTCCTGGGTGGGCACAGGTGGGCATCACCTAGGGACCTTCCCCACCACAGTCAGCAGCAACCCTGGGACCCCTCCCCCCAACAATCCCACCGCTCCCTCCTCCTTAGTATAAGTGCAATTAAAGCCGTAGGTGTCACAACTTCTTCAGAGCTGGGTCCTCCCTTGCCCCACAGCCCTAAAGGGGGGCACTGCCCTGCCCGGCTCTGGGGAGGGTGGCACAGGACACTGCCTCCAGCTTCCAAAGAGCAGCGGGCTGGGCCTGGTGCTCTAGCCTGGAGGAGCCTGCTGCAGGCAGCAGGGCCTGGAGTGGCCTGCCCATCATGCTTGGGCTCCACTCGCTCAGATCCAAGACCCCCGCATCCGCAGCTGGTTTGTATGGAACCTCCCTGCTTCTCCATGCTGTGCACCCGCCCCCACATAACTATTGTGTGATTTGTGAGTGCCGCCCAAGTGGAGTCAGTTAACTTGGGTTTTTTTCCAACCATCATGGCCTTATCTGTTCTGGTTTTCTCAGTGTTTTCAACCTGTAAGATAGATGTTTATGGCAAAATCAAAAAAAAGAAAAAAAACGACCTATTGTATAAAAATCACTATTTTGTGTGCTCCACAGTGCTGCAAGCTTTTGGGGTGGCTGCCCACTCCCCTCCATGCCCTTGGGCCTTCCTCCCAGCAGTGAAAGTGTGGTAGTCTAGTGCACCAAGCCGTTTTCTACCTTTTTGTAGTCTTTCTTAAAACAATAAACTCTGCTGTGATATTTGGTGACTGCTGACTTGAGGACCTTAGGGGCACCTTGGGGCTGGGGGCTCCAGTTGCCCCAATCACAGTAAAGAGAACACAGTGAGGTTCAGAAATAAAACATTTATTACATGAAGAGGAATAATTGGGGGCGGAAGGGGGGGGGGGGTTGACCACGATGTTTGCCACCTCAGGTTGAGAAGGCTGGGGGGTAGAGGGGCAAGAATCAGGGTCTATTCAGCCTCCCAGGGGCAATATCCACACCTGTGGCCTGGGAAGGGGGCAAATACACAAGGAGCCAAGGCCCATGCCCAGTGCAAGATGAAGGTGGGCACTCCTGGCTGGTGGGACAGGGGACTCCTCCCTCTGTCCCTTCCCAACTTAAATAGGCATAAATAAGAAGCATCCAGACTCTCAGGCCACCAAGGGCTGCCCCCGCCCAGCCCCCTTCCCACAGCCTAACACTAGTGGCAGTCGTTGGGCAGCTGGCCAGCCAAGAAGAGGCTGCCAGGAAGGCGGCCAGGCTGCAGAGGTAGTTGGAGTCAGTGTCCAGGCGGGCCAGACCCTCACAGCACAATCCACGTGTATCGCTCGCTGTCTGCCAGAACCTTCAATGAGCACCCTGGGGGGAAGGGTTGGGAGAGACTATGGAGTTTGCAGGATGATGGTAGGGGCCTGCTTTTTTCCTAACCTAATTTGGGCCCAGAAGATTCTGGAAGCCAGGTTCCCTACTGTGCTATCTCAGCCTCCTGCCACCCAATTAACGTCTGCTGAATGAATGAGCAACTGGCTGGGAGTCCCCAGGTGCCAAGACCGCCAGGCCCTCTCCAAGCTGGACCCCAGGCATGGCCTGGCTAGGCTGCTGCCCTCCCTGCACCCCAATTTCAAGGTATCCACTAGCATAGCCAGCGTGCTTGTCCACTGAACAGTACAGGAGTCAGTGTCTACTCGAGGCCCAGCCTGCCAGTGGGATAACCACTTCTGTCCTACTGTCACTGGGTCACAGGACCCACCTTTGTGCAGTGCCTCGTTAGTCATCCTGTTGACGTAGCGGCCGCTGTTCTCTGGCACCAGCCACTTCATGACCATGTCCACACAGCTCTTGCGATATGAGCTCCAGACACTGCCGCTGAAGGCAAGAGGATAAGGACTCTCATCACTCTGGCCACCAACCCCGTGCCCTGGCCCCAGTTTGGCCTTACCTGGTCTGCCCTTTGACTTCAGTGAGGTCGCCCACACTGACTGTCATGAAGATGCCTGTGTTGAGGTCCCATGCTACCTTGAGGCTGGTATGATAGGTCTTTGGTCTGGAGGGAGATGTGGAATAGAGGAGAAAAGGGTGGGGCCACAGCTCCCCTGAACTGGGACCCAGGCTGCCCCTCACGGCTTTTGTCTGTGGAGCAGTAACACAGTACCTGATCCAGGTTTGGGGGGCAGGGAGTCTTCTCACATCCCCCCTCTCCCACACTGAAGGGTCTGAGTGTGGCCCTCTGCTGGACAAGGGCAAGATCCCTGCCCACTCACCGGAGCTGGCCTTCCTCAGTTGGGGATGGGAATGCCAGGAGCAGCAGGCCAATGTTAATTAGGACCTGGTTGGTTTCCGGGCAGACCTGGGGAATGAAGGGTAAATGGTGACAGCTACTGAGAGTGAGCTCCAGAGCAAACAGGACCTGGACCCACTTTTTCCCTGCCCTGGGCCCACCTCCAGAATGACGATGTCATAGTCGCTGAAAGAACAGAACTGGTGGCCCCATGTGGCATCATGGCGGATGACTTCATTGATGACATACTCAAAGTCCAGCGTGAGCTGCTCCACTGTCAGATACTGACCCTGTGGGCAGCAGGCAAAGGGGCGGGGGAAGACTGTGCCACCCCAGCAGGCTCGCTGGGGCTACCCCTTGTCCTGTCTGCCCAGCACCTACCTGAACAGCAGCCTGTTCCCGCATGGGCCTCAGACTGCGACCACGGAGATCAGTCACCACAAAGGGCAAGGAGATCTTGTCATCCTCGAACTCTGAGGGGGCAGGAAGTAGGAGTAGGGGTAGCGGAAGGCCTGAGGCCCACTCCAGGCCAACCTACCATGCCCGGGGCCCTGCCTACTGGGACTCCCTGCTTACCATCCTCTGGCTCTGTCCCTTCGCCAGACCCCAGCACATAATACAGCTTGGTGTAGTTGACATAGCCAGGCTCAGGGGCTGGCTCCTCTGCAGTCGGGGGGCTGTCCCGTGGCGCCACCTCCCCACCTGGGGCTAGAGGCTCAGAGGATAGGCGGCAGCAGCTGCCTGAAGTCTCTTGGCAGGAAGGTGACCGGGCTTCTTCTGAGGTACCACCCTTGGCCTCTTTGGCCCTGCGGAAGATGTCGGCCACAAACTCCTTGGCTTTGGCGATGGCGGGTGAGGGCTCAGCGACCCCAGAGGGCCAGGTTGGGGCTGCCTCGGGGCTGAGGGTGGGGAGGGCTGGGGGCACCTCTGGACTCTGGGGCTCAGAGGGGCTGGGAGGGGCCAGGGGGTAGGTGGTGTGGTCATACAGGATTTGGCAGAAGCTGCTATCACCTGGAACATAAAAAAAGATGAAAAAGATGTGAGGATGGGGGGTATCAGTAAGGGCTCAAGTCCAGGGCTCTCTCCCACCCTGAGGGATTCTAAGAAATCCTGTACTAAATAATTAATATAAAACACCCAGAAGAGGAAAAGGCCTTTAATATGCATGCACACATGAACACATTCATTCTAACCTTATTCTTGAACACCTACTATATGCCACATACTGAGGACACAGGAATAAACAAGTCAGACCAAAAAAACCCCTGCCTTTGGGGAGCTGACAGTCTATGGTGACAGCAGATAAAAAGCCACATAAAAAATAAAAAACAAGCAAAACAAACAAAGCCACGTAAGTTTGAAAGTTTACTACTCTCCATCCTCCCCAATGTGAACCAGACAGGTATAGAGACAGCCTGGCTGAACCCAGCCTGTCTCTGCATGACTAGGGCTACACACCCCTCTGGGGAATGTGGGCTCAGCATGGAGAACCCCACCATGCTCACTGAACTAAGCAGCACCAAAGCTGGGCCTGTGCCCAAACTGCATGCACTGCTTCCTTTGGGTCCCCACAAGCAATGGGGGTTGGAGAGCGGTGTTCCTTTTGGTTCAGAGAAAATCATCCAAGGCTGCACCATGAGATAATTTGAGCCCACCAAAGCACTCCTCCTATCCACCAGAGTGGTGGCATTCTGAGGGTGAGGGGGATGAAAATGGAATATGGAATATGGCCAAGTCAAAACTCTCCTTCTGTCAATACCCTCCTCCAGGGAGATGAGTGTTAGACATTAGGGACAGTGCCCTCCCTGGGCTGGGTGCACATGGCTAATTCCTGCCTTATGTGGTCCTCATAACAGGACCGACGACTGTGAGGGAAAGGAGCATCGGCCCCATCCAGGGTAGGGATCGTAGCTTAATAAGGGGCACGCCTCACCAAAACGGGCACAGGCTGCCAGGGCAGGGGTGGATGTCTCTGATGGGCCCAGACACAAGGTGCCCTGGTCCTGGCTGTTCTGTGGGTTCTGTTTTATTTTTTCAAATTCTAAGAGAAAATTTATTTAGAAAGTTACAGAAGTGAGCCAGCTGGGCTGTGTAGGCTCAGGAAACAAGTTACAGAAGCAAAAGAAGGGCCCTTGGAGTTTAGGAGAAAAGCAGAGGTTAACATGCCTGGAGGAAGAAGAGAGTCGGGGAAGTGCTGAGGGAGAGGGAGAGTTTGCCTGTGGGCTGTTTTAGATGTTTAGTCCTTTCTTCATACACAGTCCTCCTGCCCCAGGGGGACCCTTTAACATAGTTAGTGGGCACCTTCTTATTTGACTGAGTTCTTGCAAATTTTGCATAAATTCTTAATTTATGCAGGTTATTTGGTTATAGATCTTGTGTTTCGCCTGCCCTGTGGTGGCGCAGTGGATAAAGCATTGACCTGGAACACTGAGGTTGCCGGTTTGAATCCCTGGGCTTTCCTGGTCAGGGTACATATGGGAGTTGATGCTTCCTGCTCCTCCCTCCTTCTCTCTCTCTCTTTCTCTCTCTCCTCTCTAAAATGAATAAAGTCTTTAAAAAATATTTAAAAATTAAAAAGATCTTGTGTTTCTTTGCATTTGTGAACAACTTTGAGATATGCTCCCTGGACATGATGCTGGCTGGATCTCTCACTGGGTCTGCTGATCTGAGAAACAAATCTTCCTTTCTCTGCCTCCTGCATCCTCAAGAAAGCAGACCAGGTGGCCCCTAGCTCCCACCACCGCAGACTTGGAAATGCACAGGAGCAGGCTGCTGGGCCTAAGTCACACTCTGTTGACATGTGGCCCTGGAAGGGTGAGGCCAGTCAGTAGCAATATCCAGCTTTCTAACAGTTGCCACTCTGTCAAGGGTCATCAACTTTTTTTTTTTTTTGTATTTTTCTGAAATTGGAAACGAGGAGGCAGTCAGACCCTCACACGCGCCCGACTCTGGCATGCCCACCAGGGGGCGATGCTCTGCCCCTCTGGGGCGTCGCTCTGCCGCAATCAGAGCCAGTCTAGTGCCTGAGGCAGAGGCCACAGAGCCATCCTCAGCGCCTGGGCAAACTTTGCTCCAATGGAGCCTTGGCTGCGGGAGAGGAAGAGAGAGACAGAGAGGAAGGAGAAGGGGAGGGGTGGAGAAGCAGAAGGGCACTTCTCCTGTGTGCCCTGGTCAGGAATTGAACCCGGGACTCCTGCACTCCAGGCTGACGCTCTACCACTGAGCCAACCGGCCAGGGCCATCAACTTCTTTTTTTGTGTGTGAGATAGACAGAGAGAAGGACAGATAGGGACAGACAGGAAGGGAGAGAAATGAAAAGCATCAATTCTTCGTTGTGGCACCTTAGTTGTTCATTGATTGCTTTCTCATATGTGCCCTGAAGGGGGGGCTACAGCAGACCGAGTGACCCTTTGCTCAAGCCAGCGACCTTGGGCTCAAGCTGGTGACCTCGGAGTTTCAAATCTGGGTCCTCCACATCCCAGTCTGACGCTCTTATCTACTGTGCCACAGCCTGGTCAGGCAAGGGTCATCGACTTCTGATTTTCACTGGTGGCATTTTTCTGATTACCAAAGATGTAATATGGCCATCTGTCCACTAACCACTCCCTAAACCTCTGAAAGCAGTACTGTATAGTCTAGCATGGTAATTGCTGGCCACATGTGACTTTAAATATAACTAAATTAAATGGTCAGACACTCAGTTCCTTGGTCACATGAGCCACTTTCATGTTCCTACTGGTGGCAGCTATAGTGGACACAGATATGGAACATCCCAGCCCCATGGAAAGTTCTAGTGGACACTGCTGAGGTGAGACATGGCTGGGTTTGGATCCCAGCATCCCCATTTCGTGGCTATGTGATCTTGGATGAGGCACCTCTCCAAGCCTCAGTCTATTCTTGTCACATGGGGGTAGTCACAGGACAACCCTGCAGGGCTTACAGTGAATGCTGAGACTATCATCGGACCTGGGGGCCTACCTGCCGAGTGGACTGAGACAGCGCAAGCCACCAGGGAGTAGCTGGTGTTGAGCAGTACCACCTGGTCCTTCTTGAGCTGGAAGGCGGGCTGGAAGGTGGGGAAGGGGTACACCACCTGGTACTTTGTATGCAGCATGAAGCCGTGTCGCAGGCACTGCACACTTGGGTCACCTGCAGCAACATATGCCCATGGACTCAACCGCCACCTGAGAATAGGCTGGCAGCCCAAGCTCCAAAGCCCCAACCCCTCACCTGGATGGGCCCGGCTGGCTTCTCGGCAAGCAGCACAGTGGCCTGGTGGTGGCACAGCCACTGTGCTGATATAGATGTCACGGTGGTTCTCGTCACTCATCATCATCATGTTCATAAGCATTCCATTGGCAGAGCGGGTGCTAGGGATCAGCACAGCCTCAGCTTGCTGGCCCATATACCCTCCCCTACCCACCCCCATCCTACCAATCTCCGAGCCTCACTTGAAGCCAAAGACGATGACCTTGGAGGCATCGCTGGGCCACTCACACACAGTCAGGTACAGGTCACTATAGATCTCCTCATCCTGGAAGAGGCGCACCTGCCGGACCTGAGCAGTACTTTTGTGTTAGTGAGGGGTAAAAGGTCAAGGCCCACAGGATCCCGCCCGAGGCTGCACAATGCTGGGCTGGAATTGAGGCCAGTGCTGAGCCGGCGGAAGCACCCCTCGGGTGGTATTTCAGGCCAAGGAGCAACAAGAAGTCCCCAGCCCACACTTCTCTGCCTTCCTGAGGATAGGCTGGGAAGATAGCCTTCCCAAATGGGAAAAGAAACAGGAAGACTGGAAGTAATCCATGGAAGCCCTGCTCCAGAAGAGGAGACTCGGACAGACCAATTGGTTCCAAGCCCCATCCACCCCAAAACCCATTCACCTCGCTGAGCTCATGTGTAAACTGGGGTAACAGCACCGACCTCCTAGAGTGGGGGTGAGGATTCAAGGAGTCAGGGTCAGGACTAAAGCCAGTGTGGCAACCCACTTGGTCATAACAAAGCTAACAGGCCCCACTGGGCCTAAGCCTGTGAGGTTGTGAGTTATATACATAGCGAGTTCTATTGGGTATATATGCTGAGTTGAACAACATACAATTACCACTATTTACCCATTTTCAACTCTAAAAATGGCAATTTCATGTAGTTTGACCTAACATGAAGCCTTGACCATGACCCAATGAGCACACTCTCCATTTTACAAAAAAGGAATCTGAAGGTCAGAGAGGTGGCGTGATTTGGTGGGGTCATGCTATTGGGCACCAGGCCTGGCCCTACCAGCTTCAGCTTGCTGTGGACGTTGAACTCCCACCAGTACAGATGGTAGATGTAGAAGGAAAAGTCGTCATCCCCACTGCTGCTGGTGTAAGAGAGAACGTACCGGCCACACTTGGAAAAGCCCAGGAAGATATGTCTGGTGGGACAGAGGGCAGATGGGCCAGGTCAGAGCCAGCCTGCCACCCCACCCAGCCACCCCACTGTCCAGCCTTAGCCTCACCCTGCATAGAGGAAGTCCTCATCCACGATGTTCTTAAGGGAGACACAGACCCTGGGTGGCAGCTTCCGGAATAGGCGAGGGGAGAGCTGCCCACTGATCTGAGGAAGGGGTGGCCAGGGCTCATGAGATGCCATCAGGCAGAGGCCATCTGCAGCCCCCCAGTCCCCTCCCCCAAGGTAGAACAGCACCGCACACAGGCCCACTCCATGTCAATCATAACAATCAAGGGTGGTCCAAGCTCTGGAAGGCAGGATCGGCTGGGAGAGATGGATGAGTTGGACTTCTCGAGTCTTCCTCCACCAGGGACCCGGGTCATCCTCCCACTCCTGTACTTCTTCAGCTTCGGGGTGCCTCTTGCCCAAGGCCCCAGACTCTGAGAATCAGCACTGGCATCACCCCCACCCCTTGTAGGAAGGTTCCTCAGTCACCTCTGGTCACACTGGGCCAGATACCTGGCTGCCTTCCTGAAGGCACACTGAGCTATGGATGTTCTTGACTGCTAAGGAGGCTGGGATGGGGGCTTGATCAACCGCACTCACCTGTCTTTGACCCACTAGCCTATGCATGGGTTGCCTGAGCCCCTTGGGGCAGCCCTGGCCTCACCTGGGGACCAATCAAGGCAGACAGAAGGTGGAGATGACCCTCCAATTCCTTCAAATTCCCCCATCTCAATTAACTTAGCCCTCTTCCAACCAATTTTTTCATCTCCAAAACTTCACCAAGAAAGGATGGGGGGTGGGGACGACAGAAAAGCACAAGCTTGTGATTGGTAATCAAGGCACCCTGGGTCCTGCTACCCAATATGACGGAAGATACACAGTCCTGCCCCCAAGAAAGTCCAGTCTAATGTGAAAGAGACAACCTGGTCTGGGGAGCTCCCTGGCCAATGGGGGAGACAGCCCAGCGGGATCCTAGTCCAATGAAACAGCCCTGTCAGTAGGGCCAGGCTGACAAGGAAGACTCGATACCCATCCAGGGAGCTTCCAAGCTAAGGGTGGAGCCACAGCCCAGCCCAGGGAGCTGCCAGGCTGAGGGTGGAGACTGTCCCTGCCCCAGGGAGCTCCCGTCAAGAGTAGGAGACACGGTCAGTCTAACAGAGAAAACGCGCTCCCTATCCAGTGACACAGTCTTGACCCAACTAGTGCTCATCTAACCTCAGATTCACAACTCTCTGCCCTCGCAGAGCTCCCAAACTAATGGGGGAGAGATCCGGGCACACTGAAAATTTACAGTCTGATGGGGGGGGGGCAGCTCAGGTGGCTTCCAGTCTGAGAGGAAAGACCAGCCCTCTCCAGGGAGCTACCTCCCATTCAGTAGTGGCGGCAGCGGCAGGTACAGCAACTCCCAGCTCCCGTGTGGTTAAAGCCCGGGACAGAGGAACACCAAGCAGAAAGCGCAAAGCCGGTAGCAGGGGCGTGCTCTGCCAAAGGGGCGGGAAGGCTCCATAACAGAGGGGCCACGGGAGCTGGGTTTTGAAAAATGAGTCTGACTCTGGATCATCCCCTTCCCCCTTATTCCACCAGCGGCCTGTAAGGCCCCCTCCATCCCAGCCCGGTCGCCGGTGCTCTGCCTCCAACCTCACCATCCAAGCACCCGCCACAGTCCCCCGCATCCAAGACCTCTCCCCAGGGCACCGCCCAACTTCCTCCGAACCCCCCCTCCGAGGTCCGCCCACAACCCCTCACCCAGCGATCACCCTCCCTCCCTTCGCCTCCCTCGTCCCTCTTCCGCACCATCCGGCGCGCTCCTCTCGGGCTCTGGACCTCACCTTGACCCGCTCTAGCTGCTTGAGGACGTGCTCCCGCCGCCGTCCCGCTGTCCGCTTTCCCGCAGCGCCTCCGGGGCCGCCACCGCCGCTCCCGGCCCCACTGTTCCGCTCCGATTTCGAGCTGGGCGCCATTTTCATCCCCTCCCTCCACTTCCGGAGCAACCGGCCTCTTCGCCCCACCTCCGCCTCCTCCTCATTGGCCCTTTTACGGAATTGCGGCCCGTCGGTTGGGTGAAAGCCCGAACTCAAGACCTCTTCCCGCTATGCCCGTCCATCACAGCCACCTCGGCCCTTGATTGGTAGATGCGGTACAGCCTCCGCGGTTGTCGATGTGTTCCCGCCTTCCCGCAAGGACACACCAGTCAAAAGCCCCACTTGCGTCTCACGCCGAGACGATTTTGACCCGATAGGCGGAAGCCTCTGTTAGTCTCGACTGCGTCACGCCCCCACGTGGCTGGTGGGTTTCTATGGAGATCGCGGTAGGTTTAGGCCCGTGGGTGGGGCGATGAGAGCTTGTAGTCTAGAAGGGCCTGAATCCCCCGCCCAGAAGTGTCAGTGAGAACCTCTGGTGAGCGCCCAGGGGCTGCTAGGCCGGGCGGAGAAAAGGGATATGAAAAAAACAAAACAAGACAACCAAAGAATGAGATGCGATTAAAACATTTTTCAGATGGGGGCAGGCACGGTAGGATAATGATGATGATAGCGGTGATAGCGCTTTATAGGTGCCACACGCGGTTCTGAGCTTACTACAACTCAGAACCTTGTGTGGTAGGTCGCTGTTGTGTCCATTTTACACGTGATAGTAATCATAATAATGTTGCATGTCTGCTTTGAGTATCATCTGCATTTTATTTATTTATTTATTACAGAGAGAGAGTCAGAGTGAGGGGTAGACAGGGACAGAGATGAGAAGCATCAATCATTAGTTTTTCATTGCGCGTTGCAACATCTTAGTTGTTCATTGATTGCTTTCTCATATGTGCCTTGACTGCGGGCCTTCAGCAGACCGAGAAACCCCTTGCTTGAGCCAGCGACCTTAGGTCCAAGCTGGTGAGCTTTTGCTCAAACCAGATGAGTCCGCACTCAAGCTGGTGACCTCCGGGTCTTGAACCTGGGTCCTCTGCATCCCAGTCCGATGCTCTATCCACTGTGCCACTGCCTGGTCAGGCTCATCTGCATTTTATATCTTCATTTTACACACAGTGAAACCAAAGCTTACAGTATAGCACTCCTGACTACCTGGTACATATATACTGAGATGCCAGCTATATATATATATAATCAAAGAGGAAGTGAATGGATCTTGCTCTCTTTGTTCTTCAGACTTGCTTTCATTTTTTTAACCAATATTTATTAAGCACCTACTATGTTCTAAGTGTAGCAGATAGAGCAGTGAACAAGACAGATGATAAATAAGGAAATAAGTTTATGTCTCATTCCAGGTAGGATTAGCAACCAAGGGAAAAAAGGAAGGCTACTTACAGCAGCAGTCAGAGAGGGGCCCTGTGAAGGTGAGGAGGAGGACTATTCTAACAAAGACAGTGGTTTCAGGGGAGTGAGGTTGGTGTAATTGAGTGACCAAAACAAGGCCTTTTGGGCCAAAGCAGGAGGAAAAACAGACAAGAGCCAGGAAGCAGGTAAAGTGTATAGGGTACCTGACCAGTGGTGGCCGTTGACCAGGAACACTGAGGTCGTGGCACACTTTTTTTTTCAAGGTTGCGGGTTTGAGTGCTGGCCATTCTTGTCGGCTTGAGTGTCGGCTTGAAGCCCAAGGTTGCTGGCTTGAACCCAAAAGTCTCCAGCTTGAGCAAAGGGTTGATGGCTCAGCTTGAACCCAAGCTTGAGACCTAGGTCCAATCCCTAGTCAAGACAGGTACAAGAAGCAATCAATGCACAACTAAAGTGATGCCTCTCTCTCTCAAAATAAAAAGTGTATGGTGCCAATAGGTAGGCCAAGCACTTAGATTTTACTGTTAAATATAAAGGGAAACCTCTGGAAGGTTTTTAGTAGAATTTTCTACTACTGTATTTAGTAGAATCTGATATATTTAAAAGATCACTGTGCTCTGGCCGGTTGGCTCAGTGATAGAGCATCAGCCCAGTGTGTGGATGTCCTGGGTTTGATTCCCGGTCAGGGCACACAGAGGAAGCGACCATCTGTGTCTCCACCCCTCCACTCCTTTAAAAAAAAAAAAAATTTTTTTTAAAGATTTTTTTTTTTTTAAAGATTTTTTTTTTAAAGACTGTATTTATTCAATTTTCAGAGAGGAGAGAGAGAGGGAGGAGGAACAGGAAGCATCAACTTCCCATATATGCCTTGACCAGGCAAGCCCAGGGTTTCGAACCAGCGACCTCAGTGTTCCAGATCGAGGCTTTATCCCACTGCACCATCACAGGTCAGGCCCCTCCACTCCTTCTCTCTCTCTCTCTCTCTCTCCCTCTCTCTCTCTCTCTCTCTCTCTCTCTCTCTCTCTGTCCCCTGCAGCCATGACTTCCAGCACATCAGCTTCAGGCACTGAGGATGCCTTCCTGGAGCCTCCACCTCAGGCACTAAAAATAGCTTGGTTGGGAGCATGGCCCCAGATGGGCAGAGCATCGGCCCCAGATCGGGGTTGCCAGGTAGACGTATCCGGATGTATCCAGGAGGGGACATATGCGGGAGTCTGTCTCTCTATCTCCCCTCCTCTCACTTGGAAAAAGAAGAAAAAAATAAAATAATTGCTGTGATCCAAAGAATAAACACCCATGAATCCATATGATATAAATGATTGAATTAATAAATAGGAGGAAATGGACCACTCTTTCTTATAGATGTCCAATTAATAAGGACACTTGCCTGGAGTTGGGGTTGAAGTAGAAGGAGGAAGGGCTGACAAAGAGGCATTGAAGACACTTTGGGGGTGATAGAAATGTTCGCTATTGTAACTGTGGCGATGGTTTTGCAGGTACATACATGTAGCGTTTTGGAATGATGAGTAGACTCATTTAAATATTAAATATTTTACTATTTAATAAATGTTAAATATTTTCATTTTATTGTATGTCATGTATACCTCAATCAAGGTTTTTATTCAACAGATATACAAGGAAATATGGTGATATTTCCACTATGCACTCAGTCCCAGCAACCCAGTTCTTCCCCCAGAGACAGCCAATATCTTTTTTTTTAATTGATTGATTGATTTTAGAGAGACAGAGAGAAGGGAGAGAGAGAAGCATTCATTTGTTGTTCCACTTAGCTGTGCATTCATTGATCACTTCCCATATGTGCCCTGACCAGAAATCAAACCCACAACCTTGGCGTTTCAGGATGACACTCTAACCAACTGAGCTAACCAACCAGGGCCACCAATATCTTTTTCTTTTTCTTTTTTTTTTTTTGCCGCCGCCCGATGTCTTTTTTAATATGTGAAAATCATCAAAATTGTTAGCCTCACTCTGTAACTTTTTCTCTCTCACAAGATTAGCTCTACTCCCATCAACCCATGTTATGGTTTAAATGGTGACCCACAAAAAGAGATGCTGATGTCCTAACCCCCAGAACATGTAAATATGACCTTATTTGGGAAAAACAGATGTAATTGAGTTAAAGATCTTGAGATGAGATTATCCTGGATTAAACACTTGGGCTCTAAATCCCCAGTGTCCTCATAAGAGACAGGAGAAACACACATGACCGCGTGAAAACTGAGGCAGAGTTTGGAGTAACACAGTCACAAGCCCAGGAACATCACTAATTGCCAGCTGCCACCAGAAACTGGAAGAGAGACCAGGAAGGTGCCTCCTTAAATATTTTTTAAGAACCAACTTTGCCCACACCTTGACTTTGGACTTCACAAATCCAAAAAAAATAAACTCCTGAAATGAATACATTTCTGCTGTTTTAAGCCACCTAGTTTGTGGTCATTTATTACAACAGCCCCAGGAAATGAATACAGTGTGTGTAAGTCAAGACCCTTGGGCAGCCTAGATTTGGTTCTTGATTATTTTAATAGAATACTTTTTTTTTTTTTAATTCATTGAGAGGAGGGGAGCCAGAGAGACAGACTCCTGCATGCACCCTGATGGAAATCCACCTGGCAAGCCCACTAAGGGGGTGATGCTCTGCCCATCTGGGCATTGCTCTGTTGCTCAGCTCTGTTGCTCTGTTGCTAGTACCCCAGGAGGAGGCCATGGAGCCATCCTCAGCGCCTGGGGCCAACACGCTCCAATCTAGCCATGGCTGCAGGAGGGAAGGAGAGAGAGAGAGAGAAGCGAGAGAGGGAAGAGGTAGAAAAGCAGATGGGTGCTTCTCCTGTGTGCCCTGATTGGGAATCAAACCTGGAACATCCACACACCAGGCCAACACTCTACCAAAGTTGGCCAAAGTTCAACCACTGAACCAACCAGCCAGGGCCTAGAACACATTTTTTTTTTTTTTGTATTTTTCTGAAGTGAGAAGCGGTGGGCAGTGAGGGGGGACAGACAGACTCCACATGTGACCAACCAGGATCCACCAGCATGCCCACTGGGGGGCGATGCCCCTCTAGAGAGTTGCTCCACTGCAATCGGAGCCATCCTAGTGCCTGAGGTGGAGGCCGTGGAACCATCCTCAGCGCCTGGGCTAACTTTGCTCCAGTGGAGCCTTGGCTGCAGGAGGGGAAGAGAGAGATAGAGAGGAAGGAGAGGGTGAAGGGTGGAGAAGCAGATGGGCGCTTCTCCTGTGTGCCCTGCCCAGGAATCGAACTTGGGACTTCCACACACCGGGCTGACGCTCTATCGCTAAGCCAACCAGCCAAGGCCTAGAACACATTTTGAAAAAAATCTATTCCTACCTGACCAGGTGATGGTGCAGTGCATAGAGTGTAAGCCTGGGATGCTGAGGACCGAGGTTCAAAACCCCGAGGTCACTGGCTTGCATGTGGGCTCACCAGTTTGAGTTTGGGGTTGTAGGCTTGAGTGTGGGATTACAGACATGACCCTATGGTTGCTGGCTTGAAGCCCAAGGTCACTGGCTTAAGCAAGGGCTCACTGGCTCGGCTGGATTCCCCCCACCCCTGTCAAGGCACATATGAGAAAGCAATCAATGAACAACTAAGGTGTCACAACTATAGGTTGATGCTTCTCATCTCTCTTCCTTCCTGTCTGTCTCTCTCTCTCTAAAAATAAAAATTAAGTTAAAAATAATATTTTCAACTTATGATGAGTTAATTGCAACACACTATTCCTACAATCTGCTGTCTTCAAGCTGGAGATCCAGGAAAGCTGATGGTGTAATTTCAGTTTGAGCCTGATGTTCTGAGAACCAGGGGAGCCAATGGCATAAATCCCAGTCTGATTGTAGGAGACCAGTGTCCCAGCTCAGCAGGAAGGCAGAAAGAACAAAGGAGTGAATTTCTCCTTCTTCCACCTTTTATTTCATTCAGGCCCTCAATGTATTGGATGATGCCCAACCACACAGGAGGGCAGTCTACTGAGTGTACTGATTCAAATGCTAATTTCCAGAAACACACTCACTGATTCACCTAAAAATAATGTTTAATCTGGGCACCCTGTGCCTGATAGATGGTGGTGCAGTGGATAGAGCATCGACCTGGGACACTGAGGTCACCAGCTGAGCATAGGCTCATCTGGCTTGAGCACAGGCTCACCAGCTTGAGTGTGGTGTCACTGGCTTGAGAGAGGAATCATCTTCATGATCCCATGATCAGTGGTTTGAACCCAAAGGTTGCAGCTCGAGCAGGGCGTCTCTGGCTCAGCTGGACCTCCCCAGTCAAGGCACATATGAGAAAGCAATTAATGAACAACTAAAGTGCCACAACTATAAGTTGATACTTCTCATCTCTCTCCGTTCCTGTCTGTCTCTCTCACAAAAAAATAAAATAAACCCAGCATACTGTGACCCAATATAATTTTAAAATATAATTTTATATTTGACATATACAATTAACCATCCCAAGTACATGGCAGGCACATTATCAGTTTTACCAGATGCTCTTCAGTTTCCTCCTCTCTTTCTGACCCCCCATCTCCAAGGCCCTCGCCTGTTCTTTTCCACCCACCCCTGAGCATCAGCATTCCTCAAGGTTTTCTCTTTGTTTCCTTTCTCTTTTCATTCTATCCTTTCTCCTTGACTAAAGTCATCCATGCTGTGGCTTCAACTCACTTCTCTGGCTACCCTTGTATTAGGATTAGATTCAGTTAAAAAACAAACAGCCTGACCTGTGGTGGCGCAGTGGATAAAGCGTCGACCTGGAAATGCTGAGGTCGCTGGTTCAAAACCCTGGGCTTGCCTGGTCAAGGCGCATATGGGAGTTGATGCTTCCAGCTCCTCCCCCCTTCTCTCTCTCTCTCTCTCTCTCTCTCTCTCACTCCTCTCTAAACAAACAAACAAACAAACAAACAGAAAAAAACCCCAGAGGCCTGGCTGGTTGACTCGGGTAGAGTGGTTCAGGACTTCCAGTGTGTGGAAGTCCCAGGTTCGATTCCCGCTCAGGACACAGGAGAAGCGCCCATCTGCTTCTCCACCCTTCCCCCTCTCCTTCCTCTCTCTTCCCCTCTGTCAGCCAAGGCTCCATTGGAGCAAAGTTGACTGGGGCGCTGAAAATGGTTCTATGGCCTCCACCTCAGGCACTAGAATGGCTCCAGTTGCAATGGAGTGGTGCCCCAGATGGGCAGAGCATCGCCCCCTGGTGGGCATGCTGGGTGGATCCCTGTCCGGTGCATGTGGAGTCTGTCTCTGCCTTCCAGCTTCTCACTTCAGAAAAATACAAAAAAACAAAAACAAGAAACAAACAAAAAACAGAAAAAAAAGAAACAGTGGCTTAAATGAGAGAGATGTCAGATCATATTTCTCTCATGTTCAAGATGACTGAAAGGCATTGTGTTGAAAGGCCTAAAATTCCATGTGCTTTGTGGCTCACAGGGCCCAAAGCCCCTAACAATGAGTTTCCCGACTTTTGTCAGATATTCCCCTCCTCTACTCCAGTAGGTTAATCTGCCCACTTGGCTAGTTCCCCTCTCAGCTAGACCACCTGCACCCCATCTGGTCCTCAACCTAATGCTTTTCACCTGTCTGCTAGCCTAAGAAACTATCCTATCCAGTCACATTCTGCCATGGAAACCAGAGGTCACCTGTAATGCCAGTGGCCAAGGCCAGGCAGGTTCACATTGTATTTGGGCGGAAGGTAGAAAAACTGCGGAGCCAGAGAAGGTTGGGCCGTTTCATTTAATAGAGTCACACAACAGCGGACAAGCACACAGGCAGGGGAAACCACCTCTCAGGCAAACAAACAGCAAAATGGCCCCTCTCAGTGGTGAGCACACAATCCTCACGTCCACAGTCCCCAATCTCTCTCCAGCGCAAGCCTTATATAGGCCATACACACGTGATGCTGCTATGTACCTATGCACCAATCAGGCAAAATGCATGCAGCAATAACCCCACGAGCAAGCCTAACACAGCTGCCCCACATTACCTCACCCTTTTGTCTTGCCTCCTAGATTCTGCTTTTTAAAAAAATTGATTTTAGAGAGAGAGAAAGGGAGAGAGAGAGAGACAAATATTGATTCATTCCTATGTGTGCCCCAACCGGAAATCAAACCAGCAACCTCTGCTCTTTGAAGTGATGCTCCAACCAACCGAACTATCCTGCCAGGGTGCATAGTCCCTGCTTCTTAACTATGGTCCTGAGTGCACTGCCCCCATGTGGCTTTGCATGATGTGCAGTGTCCTTCTCTGCACTGTATGTGTGACTAATAAACTAATACCTATCTCATCTATCCAGTGTTAGGTATCATGTGTTTGAGCATCTTGTACTATTTAGGGCATGTGATCCCTCCTTCACCAATGAGGTAAGTAGGAGGTGATCAAAACACTAATTAGGTCCTGGCCAGTTGGCTTAGCGGTAGAGCATTAGCCCAGCGTGTGGAGGTCCTTGGTTCGATTTCCAGTCAGGGCACATAGGAGAAGCACTCATCTGCTTCTCTACCCTTCCCCCTCTCTTCCTCTCTATCTCTGTCCCTCCCCACAGTCAAGGCTCCATTGGAGCAAAGTTGGCCCAGGAGCTGAGGATGGCTTCTTGGCCTCCACCTCAGGCGCTAGAATGGCTCCGGCTGCAACGGAGCAACGCCCCAGATGGGCATCGCCCCCCAGTGGGCATGCTGGGTGGATCCCAGTCGTGTGCATGCGGGAGTCTGTCTTTCTGCCTCCCTGTTTCTCACTTCAGAAAAAAAAAAGAGAAAAACAAAACCAAAAAAACACTAGTTAGTCCAAGGATAGCACAACCTTCCATGGTATGTGAGACTCAGGTTGCTTCTATCTTGTTGCTCCACCATTTAAGGCCTTTATTTCCAAGTTGATGTCATGGCCCAGAATGGCTGATGGAGTTCCAGCCATCACATCTATATTTCAACATTAGGAAGGATAAAGGTACCCCTTTTTCCTCAAAGTTGTACATACCACTTCTTTTTTAATTAAATTAATCAATTGATCTTAGACAGAAAGAGAGAGGAAGGGAAAAAGAGAGAGAAACACTGACTTGTTGTTCCACCTATTTGTGGATTCATCGGTTGCTTCCTGTATGTGCCCTGGCCAGGGATCAGACATGCAACCTTGGCATAGCGGGCTCATACTCTGACCAGCTGAGTTACCTGGCGAGGGCCAGTACATATGATTTCTGCTTATGGCCCATACCTTGCTGCAAGGAAGGCTGAGAAATGTAGTTTTTTGTTTTGTTTTGTTTTGTTTTTATTCCAGGCAGCCTATGCCCAGCTAAATATCAGTAATTTATGGATTGGGTCCAGATCCTGAAAGGCTATCAGCTGGATGAATTTGATTAAGAGTTTGGGTCTAGCCTGACCTGTGGTGGCGCAGTGGATAAAAGCGTTGACCTGGAATGCTGAGGTCTCCAGTTCCAAACCCTGGGCTTGCCTGGTCAAGGCACATATGAGATGCAACCATATACTATGAGTTGATACTTCCCTTCCCTCCCCCACTTTTTCTCTCTCTCCTCTCTCTAAAATCGATAAATTTTAAAAATATCTTAAAACAAATAAGAGGTTGGGTCTTACTGAAGTAGGGATACCATCAGAGGATGAGGAGAGGTGGACCCAAAGTCAGCCTTAAGATCATTAACTGGGCCCTGGCCGGTTGGCTCAGCGGTAGAGCGTTGGCCTGGTGTGTGTGGGACCCGGGTTCGATTCCTGGCCAGGGCACATAGGAGAAGCGCCCATTTGCTTCTCCACCCCCCCCCTCCTTCCTCTCTGTATCTCTCTTCCCCTCCCATAGCCAAGGCTCCATTGGAGCAAAGATGGCCCGGGCGCTGGGGATGGCTCCTTGGCCTCTGCCCCAGGCGCTAGAGTGGCTCTGGTCACGGCAGAGCAACGCCCCGGAGAGGCAGAGCATCACCCCCTGGTGGGCAGAGTGTTGCCCCTGGTAGGTGTGCCGGGTGGATCCCGGTCGGGTGCATGCGGGAGTCTGTCTGACTGTCTCTCCCCATTTCCAGCTTCAGAAAAAAAAAAAAAAAAAAAAAAAAAGATCATTAACTGGTTCTGAATTAAGACTCCTCCTTTTCTCTTCTAATTGGAAAAACTACACTTCCCATCAGCCTCTTGCTCCCTCCTATATCAACCACAACCTCCACACCACCCCAAAACCAAAATTAGACCAGAACGTTGCAATAGCTGCCCACGGTCATTGCAACTGTTCCTTGTCATTCTGACTCTACAGTCCTTCCTACTCTGAGATCAGAGCCTCAGGAGAAGTGAGAGATACCAATACGCCCTTCCCCTGCAAACCTTCCCACACATACAGATAATTCTGCATGCATTCCATAAAGGTGTACTAAATGCTGGTTGTGCCAGGATCGACATTGATCAACCACATTCCACCTCTATCCCTAAAGAACTCCCTGCTTGGCTGGGCAAGGCAGGACTAGGCAGGGCACTATTGGGCTGGATTGGGAAGAGCTGGGCTGGGTTGGGACTTTGTTGCAATTGAGATAAGGCCAGTGGATCATTTATAAGATTAATGGTTAAGTTCCTAGCCAATCAGCACATTCTTTCTTCTGACCACCGGGACTGGTTCCAGATGAACATGTGACTAAAGCCAAGCCAATGAGATTCAAGCTTGGGGCTTTCAGTTGGACTAGAGCTGGGGATATTTTGGCACCGCACAGAGATGCCTGCTGGTAGAGCGGAGAGGTAGAGAGAGAATCCATCATAGGATGTTATTTGAGCTTCTGGATTCAGCTATGCCTAAAGAACCCCTCCCCAATATTTTGTTCATGAGTAAATAAACACTATTGTTTGCATTAGTTTGGTTTGGGTTCTCCATAATTTGCAACTGAGGGAGGGCTGCCAGAAACTCAAACGGCTTGGTTCTCATTGCTGCTTCCCCTAGGGCTAGGATCTGTGCAGTAGTTCAGTAGCTCACTGAGGCTGGCCCCATTACTGTACTCTGCTACAATGTCCAAATAGTGGCCACCAGTTCCACATGGAGAAATTGGTGTGGGGGCTTGTTGTTCTTGTTTGGAGAAGGCTAAGACCTGTCTCCTGCCCCCCCACCATACACACAAGGCCACACAATCCTGGGAAATTGAGCTAATGACTACCCCTTTAGGGCCAAGTTTCTTCCTCTGTGAAGGGAGATTAATAATACAGATAGATACCTCTCTCTCCACCATTCTCCTGTATCTTGTTCCCTTCTTACTACTTACCTTATGGATCTCACTGCCATCTCCCCATGGCTGGACCCCATAGCCTCCAATAGCAGGTGCTACCTGGGATCTTCCATGTCCCCTCAGGCCTCAGCAACAGGCACCTGTATCTTTAGGACTGGAGCCTGCTCCACTCAACGTGCAGCAAAATTCAGGTCTCTTAGGGGCAGCCCTCAATAAGTGACTGATAGAGGGAGGTACAGGATCAATATCCCAGCTCCCTTGACTCTCAGGTGGATGACTCTGAGGTCAAGTCTCCTAGTGTTCCCCAGTGGGACTGAGCCCCAGCTGCCTATGACAGGAACTTGCTTGATAACCAGAACAACCAACCACCTCAATTTGCCCAAGACTAAGGGTTTTCTGAGAAATAGGATTTTGAGTGCTAATACTGACCAGTTCCAGGCAAGTTGATAACCCCAGTGATAACTCATTATTGATTGCTCTCTTTCTTTCTTCTGTCACCTCCCCACTTCCCTATAGCTTCTTTCTCTGAGATAAACATACTTAATCCTTGTCTCAAGTTCTGCTTCTGGGGGACCCCAACCTCCTTCATGGCCTTTCTGCAACCCATTGCCTCAGCCACTGAGTGCTTCTGAAGGTCAGATATGGTCTTAGAACGTTCTGTCTGCTGTTGGTTTTGCTATGTGACAACCCTTTGAGGAAGGATCTTCTGTCATACCCTTTTTATGTGTGGGATAGCTGAGGTTGGGCTAGGAAGACGACTTGTATGAAATCACTTCACCAGTAAGTGGCATGTCTCAGGGATCAGACTTTTTGCAGCAAAACAGCATCAGGATGTTATTTACCAGCAATTGGAAATTAGACCTTGTTAGGCTTGCTCGCTTGTTTACCAGCTGCAAGCACTTTGCTTGATTAGTGCCTTTGTGGATAGTTTGTGTAAGGCTATGGGTGCTTGTGCTTAAGGCGGATTGCGGATTGCCTGCCCACCACTGTGAAGGACCATTTTGTTGCCTGTTTGCTCATCCACTGTTGAGAGACTTTGTTAAACAGTAATGGTCCAACACTTTCCAGCTCCACACTTTTTCTACTATCTGCCTGACTCCAATGTGGACCTGCCTGGCCTCAGCCACCAGCATTACAGACCTCAGTTCAGCAACCTCAGTACTTGAGTTCTGGCTACAAAAGCATTCAGAGCCAAGGCTCAAATACAAAGCAATAGTTTATATAGAAAGTCACAAAAGTACAAGAAGTGAGCCAGCTGGGTTTCGTGGGCTCAAGAAACAAGTTACAGAGGCAAAAGAGGAATTCTTGGAACTTAGAAGAAAGCAAGCCAAGGAAAATGTGCTTGAGAGAAGTAGGAGGAGGAAAGCTGAGCTGTACTTCAGAGAAAGGGAGCAGCAGCTCTGGGGAAAGCAGAGGGTGGGGAAAGGAATGCTGGGAAGAGCTACCCTGGGTCTCTGTCCTTAGATATATTATCCCCTCTCTAAAGGTGGGGAGCATAGGGGAAGTCCCAGGGGAGCAGGGGAGGCTCTCAGTAGAATATTCATCAGCTTTTATAGGTGTCTTTTCAGGGTCCTGGTCTCTACTTAGGCAGCACTAGGGATGGGAGCCATTAGTCATCACAGCTGGTCCTGATGTCAACTGTGATATCTCCCAGCTTGACCTTGCTGCTTTACTGGGCCTGGGGCCACCCTTCAGCCCCTTGTTCTTCCTCCAAGGGGGTCTATCACGTAACTAATAACATGCCAGGGGAGGGAAGGTCAGGGAGAGTCCAAGCCACGTGACCAGCAATATGAAAGGTCAGGGGGTGTAAACCATGTGACCAGGGATATGCTAGGAGAAGAAAGATTATTCTGGGGGAGAGGTCCTTGTTTCCCCAGTACTGCCTGTTGCCAGGCACCTGGGGCTTTCTGCCCTGGTGACCTTCTGTACCTGGCCCATTGTCCTTTCTCTGCTCATGTCTAACTGCTTACCACAAGACTGGCGGCAGAGGCTGGTTTTCTTACCTGGCGGCACATACTGCTGCCCTGGCATCGAGGGCCTGGGATGTGCCGGGCACTGTCTTCCCACGCCATGAACACCACCTCATTTAATCCCCACACCCGTCCTGGAGGTGAGACAACCTTTCCTCCACTTTGCAGAGTGAGAAACCGAGGCTCAGAGAGATGTTGAGCCCAGATTCATGCCCAGGCAGGCTGGCACTGAGTGCTCATCCTTAACCACCAGGCTGGTGCCTCCATACATGTAATTTCCTTTCAGGCAGCAGCTGTGGCCATTTGAGGTGGGGGGAGTGTGGCTGCCAGTGAGGCCAGCTTGTGGTGGTGGGGGTCCAGATAACAGACCTGGCTGAGTGTCTCCAGGTTGGTGTCTGGGCTGGCAGGCTGAGCCCAGGCGTGCCCTGACCCCTACCAGCCAGCCTCAATTCCTTGGGGACCCTCCTGCAGACTGAAGCATCCCCCACTCCTCTGCCTCCACCCTACTCCTGTGGTCAGCCTAAATACCAGACAGGGTGAATCTCAGCTTTCCCCCAAACATTCCTTGCTCCCTTGGCCGGCCCAGGCTGGCTGAGGTTATGCAATCTGGAAGGGGGTTGGTGGGAGAGACCAAAGGGACAGGCTGGCCACTCCTCACCACCCCATTCAGCAGTCCATCCACCCTCCCCAAGGCAGGCAAGGAGGTGGGCAGCTCTCTCGAGCCCCTGGGGGAACAGGCTGCAGGGAGGGTGGCTAGTGCAGAGAGATTGGGGGGGGTGGCGGGCCACAGCAGAGGCTCCAGGAGGTGACCGCCTGGTTTCCATTAGAAAGCCTTGGTCGGCAGTTCAGGCAAGATAGCTGAATTGGGGCTGGCTATGGTGAGGTGAGGTGGGGGAAGGTCTAAGGGAGAGGCCTGCCTGCCCCCACACTCCCTGTGTGATGCTCCTGTCACCATGGTGACCCCCTCCACTCCCAGTTGCTGAGCCTGCTGCTGCTGCTACTGCTGCTGGGCCCCCCTACTATCCTCGGCATGGAGGACGATGCAGCTTTCCCCCACCTGGGGGAGAGCTTGCAGCCTCCACCTGGGGCCTGCCCCCTACGCTGCTCCTGCCCCCGGGGCTGACACAGTGGACTGTGATGGCCTGGACCTGCGAGTGTTCCCCTACAACAGTGGTTCTCAGCCATTCTAATGCCGTGACCACGCAATACAGTTCCTCATGTTGTGGTGAGCCCAAACCAAAAAATAATTTTGGTGGCTACTTCTATGATTCAGAATGTAAATACCTGATATGCATTATGTATTCTCATTGCTTTAGGTGACCCCTGTGTTTTGGTCGTTCGACCCCCGCCGGGGTCGCAACCCACAGGTTGAGAACCGCTGCCCTACAACATCACCGGGCCGCTCAGCACCTCTCCCTGCAGGTGAGGAGGAGGGGACGTCACAGGGTGTGTGCAGGGGTGGGGTGAGGTGGGATGAGCATGGGAACGCCTGGAATTGAGAGTAATGGGTGTGGGGTCCACATGTAGGGCTGAAGTGTTGGGCATGTAGGTCTTGGCAATAATGGAAGTTGGCCTTAATGAGTATTGGAGGTGGGGATATAGATATTGGATGTGGGAGGGGCTGAGAATTTGGGTGTCAGGGGATGAATATCTTGGCAATAATGGGTTTGTCTGGGGTGAAGGCGATAAGTGTCAAGAGTCAACTGGAGGGGTAAATGGGGTGTTGGGGATCAATTTCTTTTTTGTTTAGGGGTGATGAGGCATTTAGGATCAACTATGGGGGTAATGGGGTGTTAGGACTTTCTTGCTTAGACTGATGGGGAGCTGAGAGTCAGGGCTGGGTGGCTCTTGTTGAGGGTTCAGGGTCATTGGGGTCAAGGGTGTGAATGCCCCCCTCCCAGAACAACTAGCTCCAGGAGCTCCCCTACAACGAGCTGTCACGCCTCACCCGTCTAAGGACCCTCAATCTACACAACAACCTCATCTCCTCTGAGGGTGCGGGGGGACAACAGGAGGCTGCCCCTCCCTGGTTTGGTCCCAGAAGCCCTCTCCCTCCCCACTGCTGGGTCTGTGGGCAGCTCTGTGGCAGTTCCCAGAACTGCCCTTTGCTGAGCAGGATGGAAACTCAGGAGATGGGGGGAGGGGCTGTGGCTTTTGCAGACTGGGAGGAGGGTGCCTGGAAGAGCCTCTTCAGTCTCCGGCCAGGAGCTCGGGGCAGCTAGGATACAGACTCCCCCTACCCCCTCCCAGGCCTGGGGTCCCCTTAATCCCTGCCCCGCTCCTAGGCCTGCCCGATGAGGCCTTTGAGTCTCTCACCCAGCTACAGTACATCTATGTGGCTAACAACAAGGTGAGCCCCTCACCCAACCCGCTAACCCACTCCAGCCAGGTCACACAGCATAGAGGGGACAGAGGGCTAGAAGGTGCCACCAGGACCAGCACATTGTGCTCCCACAGCTCTCAGTGGCTCCCCAGTTTCTGCCTCGTTCCTTCCAAGTCGCTGATCTGGCTGCCAACCAAGTGACACAGATCTTATCACTCATCTTTGGGGAGAAGCCAGCACTCAGGTAGCCCCTGACCCAGCCCAGGCCCCGCAGGCCTGAGGTGTGCCTAGGTCACTTCCCACCATGGGGGTCTGAGGGAGGTAATAAGCCTGCCCTGGGGGAGACAGGACCCTGGATGTTCTGTGGAGAACTCCACACACACACATGCACACACATACCGAAGGCAGCCCCGAGCTGGGGTGCAGAGTGGGAGTGGTGGGAGCCTGGGGGCAGGCTGGTGGCCGGTGCCTGGCTCCCCTCAGGTCCGTGTACCTCCACAACAACCAGCTGAGCAACGCCAGCCTGCCTCCCGATGCCTTCCACGGCTCTGAAACCATCACCACCCTCAGCTTCTCCAACAACCAGCTCAGCTACCTGCCCGCCCAGCCTGCCCCCCTCTCTGGAACGGCTCTACCTGCAGGTGCCCCTCCTTCATTCACCACCCCCTGGCCTCTTCACTTCTCTCCTGGGAGACCCCTCTGCCTCCTCAGAATTCCAGAAGTCAGAAATGTAGAAATATCTTTCTCTGAGTTGTATACCACTGCACAAGTCAGGCAGTCTTAAGTGCTCCTGCAGCCTTGATAAAGCCAGCTCCTGTCTATTACTTTCTTACTCAAGAGCCTTCTGTGGCTCTCCACTGCCCTCTATTTCAGACCCTGGGTTTCATTCTCTCCTCCCTTCCCAGAACAATCTCATCTCCAAGGTACCCCGATGAGCCCTGAGCTGACAGACCCACCTCCGTGAGCTCTACCTCCAACACAACCAGCTAACGGACAGTGGCCTGAATGCCGCCACCTTCAGGTGCGGCCGGGGACAGGGTGGGGTTGGGTAAAGCCTCATGCTGGCAGAGGAGCTGAGGATTCAGAATCTGGGAACCACACCCTTTGTTGCCCTCCTCTGTATCACTCCTAACCCATGGTCTCATTTGGCGAGCACCTACTGTGTGCTTGGCCCAGCACCTGGCAGCCATCCTTGCTCCTCAACTACCTTGTGTTACCATCTTGTTATCTAACATCACAGCTGCCACATGCAGATCTGGACCCAGAACTCTGTCCTGGTCACCTCCACATCTAATTTTCAGGCCAGAACCTGCTTTGATCATCCCTAGCTTACCTCCCATACAGATCTCTCAACTCAGCACCCCAAAGTTGGAATTTCCAGCTGCCATCTCGCAGCACCACTCGTCAGCCCTCCTGCCCCCAACCCAAGATCCACCTGTTCCCTGACACTGGGTGCTCAGACCAACACAGACCCTTTCTCTCACCAGCAAACTGCACCGCCTCGAGTACCTGGATCTATCCCACAATCACCTGGCCGCAGTGCCTGCCAGCCTGCCTTGCTCCCTCACTGTGCTGCACCTGGGCTGGAACTGTATCCAGCAGGTGGAGGCAGCCCCGCCATGTGAGGCACGGGGACTGCGCTACCCGCTGCTTCAGCACAACCAGCTGGGAGCAGCGGGGCTGCCCACAGGGGCACTGCAGCCTCTGTGGGGCCTGCACACACTACATGTCTATGGTAATGGGTTGGAGCGCGTGCCCCTGGCTCTGCCTCACCGCCTGAGGTCCCTGGTGCTGCCTCATAACCACGTGGCTGCACTGGGCGCCCGTGACCTGCCTGCCACACCAGGGCTAGCTGAGCTCAACCTGGCCTACAACCACCTGGCCAGTACCTGTGTACATCACCAGGCCTTCCGCCCATGTGTGCCCTACGCAGCCTTGACCTCGCTGGCAACCAGCTGACTCGGGTACCCACTGGTCTGCCTGCTGGCCTGCACACGCTGCGGCTACAGTGCAACCAGCTGCAGGCCTTAGAACCTGAGCAGCTGGCTGGCCTGGACCAATTGCGGGAGCTCAGCCTGGCACACAACCGACTCTGAGTGGGTGACATCGAACCCAGCACCTGGCACGAGCTACAGGCTCTCCAGGTTAGGATGGACTGGTTAGCCACACTGTCTCTAGGCTGTCCCTATGATCCCTCCAGCCTCTGCCTGCCCAGGTCCTCCTCCACAAGGCTGGATGATACCACCAAAAGAGCTCCCCATTGGGGGCCAGGCCTGGGGTGGATAAGACAGATCTAGCCTCCAGGCCTTTGGCAGTGCTGTCCCTGCCGCCTGGTCCTCTGAGACATTCCCTCCACCTCCCTTGTAAACACTGTGGCCTCTAGCTCCTGACCACCATTGATTCCAGAGTTTAAAGCAGGTCAGGCACTGTTCTAGGCATTGGATATGCCGCTGAGAACAGGAACATAGCTCCCGGCCCAGGCATAAATAACCCTGGTTAGGGAGAAAGCAATCAATAACATAGGTAAATGCTAGTGTTAGGAGAGGAGGACATGGGTTAAGAAGTGCCATCTTCATTAATGACTAATTGGATCAATGTCTCCCACAGCAGGTAGGAACCTGTCTGTACCCTAGCACCTGTACTGGAGCTTGCCCCAGAAAGCACTGCATTGTTTACCTCTGTTGAGAGGAATTCAGCAGCAAGGAAGGGGCTCGGGGAAGGGGTAGAACTGGGTTACACATGGATAGGAGGAGGGCTTGGGAGGAGAGTGGTTTGGGGTTTAGCTGAGCAGTTGGCCCAGGGCCTGGAGCCATCACAGGGCTGTCTCTGCCTGGCTGCCCAGGTGTTGGACCTTGGCCACAACGAACTGTCTTTTGTGCCTCCCGACCTACCTGAGGCCCTTGAGGAGCTGCACCTGCAGGGCAACCACATCAGCCATGTGGGCCCCGAAGCCTTCTTCAGCACTCCTAGCCTGCGTGCCCTCTTTCTCAGGTGCCCTCAGGGTGGCTGGTGGACCCAGGTGGCAGGGGAGGGCCGTGATGGGTTGTGGGGGACCCCAGTAGGGATCAGGATGGTTGTTATGGTCCCTGCCTTGCACCTGCCCTCATGCCTGCCTGTTGGTCCAGGGGAAATAGGCTTCACATGACCAGCATTGCACCCGAGGCCTTCCTGGGCCTCCCACACCTGTGCATAGTGGACACGAGTAACCCTGAGCAGGTCTTGATCCAGCTGCCACCCACAGCACCACATCAGCCACGTGCAGTGGGCCTCTGACCTAAGGGGCCTGTCAGAACAGTCCAGATCCCTGGGGTTCTGCTGGGCCACGGACTAAGGAGATAGTGCCCACTTGGGGCCTCAACCCGTTTCTCCCAGGTCTTGAGGACTAAGCCTGCCTGACCTATGCTGGCTAAGAGGCTGGAGTTCTCATACATAGGGAGGGACTGAGGGATGCAGCTCACACATCAGTTGCCAGACCAGCGGCCCTGTTGGCCATGTCCACACTCCCAAATGGCGACAATAAAGCCTACTTCTTTTTTTTTTTTTTTTTTTTTTTACAGAGACAGAGAGTCAGAGCAAGGGATAGACAGGGACAGACGGACAGGAACAGAGAGATGAGAAGCATCAATCATTAGTTTTTCGTTGCGCATTGCAACACCTTAGTTGTTCATTGATTGCTTTCTCATGTGCCTTGACCACAGGCCTTCAGCAGACTGAGCAACCCCTTGCTTGAGCCAGCGACCTTGGGTCCAAGCTGGTGAATTTTTGCTCAAACCAGATGAGCCCACACTCAAGCTGGCGACCTCGGGGTTCTTGAACCTGAGTCTTCCGCATCCCAGTCCAACGCTCTATCCATTGCACCACTGCCTGGTCTGGCAATAAAGCCTAATTCTTTTGAGCACTCATGACCAATCAAGTGTCCTTCACTTTGTGGTATGGGAGTGGTTCTTGCCATCCCTACATCCAGTGGGGTAAACTGAAGCTGTAGGATGCTATGGGGCAGTTGTTAGGCTTGCTTGCCGGGTACCAGCTGCAAGCATTTTGCCTGATTGGTATGAGTGTGTGGCTGCGCCAGGTGTATATTGCCTATATAAGGCTATGGGTACTTGTGCTTGAGAGATGGGGATTGTGGATGATGGGCTGCCTGACAGCCACTGTGAGGGGCCATTTTGCTGTTGTTTTTTTGCCCGAGAGGCGGTTTCCCCTGCCTGTGTGCTTGTCTGCCATTGTGAGACTTTATTAAACAGAATGGCCCAACCATTTCCAGCTCTGCAGTTTTTCTACCATATGCCTGAATCCAATGTGGACATGCCTGGCCTCGGCCACTGGCATTATAGATGCTAAGTGGATCAGGCAATTTGGTCCATGTCCCGTGGCCACTGAGTGGCAGGACTGGATTTCAAGGCTCCAAAACATACGTGGGTCACCAAGCACCATCACATATGATCCAACCACACATATAAACCCAGATAGGCCTAAGGTCACTGTGCCTATCTGGGTTTACATGTAAAGATTAAGTGTATGGTGGGGCAAGCACCCTCAGGCAGGTCACAGACCTTTTGACAGAGGTCCTGGCCTTCACATGCAAGAACATATCCTGCACAGACATCCCCCCCACCCAGCCTGCCTGTGGGGCAGCTGTGTTAGGCTTGCTCACTGGTGTACCAGCTGCAGGCACTCTGCTTGACTGGTGTGTGAACACCTGGCAGTGCCACGAGTGTATGGCCCATGTAAGGCTACGGGTGCTCGTACTCGGGGATTGTGGATGTGTGGATTGTCTGCCCACCAATGTGAGAGGTATTTTGCTGTTTGTTTTCCCTGAGAGGCAGTTTCCCCTGCCTTTGTGCTTGTCCGCTGTTTATTAAACAGAATGGCCCAATCCTTTCTGGCTCTGCAATTTTTCTACCGTCTGCCTGAATCCAATGTGAACCTGCCTGGCCTCAGCCACCAGCATTACACTGCTATTCTTACAGGTACCTCCTCTTCTACTACCTCTGGGGAGGGTGTGTGTGGGGGAGACCCAGCCCAACCACTGAGGGTAAGAAACAAAGGCGAGATGGAGAGGTGAGTGTGCCCTTGGCTGTTTATTCCATGTGTCAGCCCTAGCGCCTAGCTGCGCCAGGGCACCCCCCTGGGGAACCAGCCAGGTTCTGACTGGTCTCAGAGGCTTCTTTGGGGTTTGGGTAGGCTTAAGGGTTAAGGCTGGGGAGGGACAGGAAGTAAAGTGCTTGCAGGGACTCTCAGGGCTTGGTCCTAGCTGCTCTCCCACCTCCAGAACAGGCCAGGGGCACAGGCTAGCTGGTTGGCATCGTCCCCAATACCCCCTGCCATGGAGGTTCCTGCTGGGCTGGGTGGGCCTAGCAGGGGATGAGTCCATCCAGAGCCAACGGTCCATTGATTGTCTGCTTCTCTGGTCTGAGGTTGTGGCCATGTCAGCTCCTCCCAGCACCAGGGCCTTGAGCCTGCTCCCCGATTTCCAGGGACTGCCAGCTCAATCAGCCCCTCACCTACGCAGCCGCTGTAGCTGCAGGAGAGGCCATTGGGGTCAGTGGGACCACAGTCACAGCTGTCCACTCCACCCCAACACCTGAGCCACTCACCTCATTCTCGACCAGGTTCCGCCTGTAGAGTGCCTCCTTTGCAGCTTCCTGGGGGTCCAAAGGGTGGTCAGTGGGAAGCCCCAGGCAGCCTTAGTCCCCCTGTCCCCACCTGAACCCTACCCAGCTCACCCTGCTGCCATCGTTGCCCAGGCGCCGGGCAGCCTCTGTGTAGAATTGCAGCTGACGCTCCAGCTGGGCGATATATTCTGAGGGCGGGAGGGGGTCAGAATGGGGCCACACCACTGCCCCTCCTTCATGTGCCTGTCCCTGAGCCCTTACCCCGACGGATGCCTGGGCCCCCCTGCTCCAGCTGAGCCCTCTGCCACTGGCTGCGATGCATGATGTCCTGGTACTGCTGGGCCACCTCTGGGGGCACTGGCCGCCGTGCCTGCCTCAGGGCCAGTATCTGGGGGTGTACAGAGGGGGCTGTGAAGGCCTTGCCTGAACCTACAGATGACCCAGTACTGCCCCACCATCCCCAGTGGTTGGATACCCACCTTCCGCTCCAGGCGCTCTTGGTCAAAGGCCAGCACACTGAGGCTATGCAGGGGCCGGGTGGGTCTACAGGGTAGGGATAGGGAGGAGGGTCTGTAATGATACACCATACCTGACCCCGTTAATTTGACATGCTGGACCGTAAAGAATAGCTAGAGACAAGCCAGGCCCACCACAATGTTGCTAAGCCCATAACCCAGTGATGATGATGTACACCCGGGCAACTACGCTGTATACCTAAGCAACTGTGATGCCAGGAAGTCGGAAAGGGCTTCCTGGAGGAAATGACAGCCAATTTGTGATCTGCAGGAGTCAGAATTAGGCAGAGGAACCAGGAACAAGTGTGGGAGTAGAGGTACTTAGGGCATTGTAACATAGAAGCCCAGAGGACAGTGAAAACCAGGTGTAACCATGAACCAATGGGAAGAAGTAGGGAGAAAAGGCTGGATATATCAACAGTGGTCAGATCAAAAAAGGTATTAAGCCTGACCAGGCAGTGGTGCAGTGGATAGAGCATTGGATGGGATGCGGAGGACCCAGGTTCAAAATCCCTAGGTCACTGGCTTGAGCACAGGCTCATTAGCTTGCACGTGGGGTCGCTGGCTTGAGCCCAGAGGTCGCTGGCTTAAAGCCCAAGGTCACTGGCTTGAGCAAGGGGTCACTTGCTCTGATGTAGCCCCTGGTCAAGGAACATATGAGAAAGCAATCAATGAACAACTAAGGTGCCGCAACGAAGAACCGATGCTTCTTATCTCTCTCTCCCTTCCTGTCTGTCTGTCCCTATCTGTCCCTTTCTCTTTCTCTGTCTCTCAAAAAAATAAAAAGGTATTAAAAACCAAAGTGAGGATTTTAAACTGGATCCTCCAGAAGAAAAGGAGCCAGGAAAGATTTTATTTTGTTTTGTTTTTTTAAGTGAGAGAGAGAGACAGGAAGAGAGAGAGATGAGAAGCATCAACTCATAGTTGTGGTACTTCAGGTTGTTCATTGCTTCTCAAACCAGTGACTTTTGGGCTCAAGCCAGCAAACTTGGGCTTCAAGCCAGTGATCATGGGATTATGTCAATGATCCCATGCTCAAGTCGGCAACCCTGCGCTCAAGCTGGTGAGTCTGCACTCAAGCTGGATGAGCCTGTGTTCAAGCTGGTGACCTCAGGGTTTCAAATCTGGGACCAGGTCGATGCTCTATCCACTGTGCCACCACCAGTCAGGCAAGCCAGGAAATGTTTTAAAGTAGGAAAAGGACCCTGGCCGGTTGGCTCAGTGGTAGAGTGTCGGCCTGGCGTGCAGGAGTCCCAGGTTCGATTCCTGGCCAGGGCACACAGGAGAAGCACCCATCTGCTTCTCCACCCTTCCCCCTCTCCTTCCTCTCTGTCTCTCTCTTCCCCTCCCACAGCCAAGGCTCCATTGGAGCAAAGTTGGCCCAGGCGCTGAGCATGGCTCCATGGCCTCTGCCTCAGGCACTAGAATGGCTCTGGTTGCAACAGAGCAACGCCCTAGATGGGCAGAGCATCGCCCCCTGGTGGGCGTGCCAGGTGGATCCTGGTCAGGCGCATGCGGGAGTCTGTCTGACTGCCTCCCCGTTACCAGCTTCAGGAAAATACAAAAAAATAAATAAATAAAATAAAGTAGGCAAAGAACATGCTCCAATTTATGTCTGATGAGATACTGTCCAGGAAAGGCTGAGATTGGAAGAGGGGGGGTTCTTTCCAGCACGGTTTGGCCCAGTCACCTACCTGTTTCCTGGCTCCCTCGTAGGGGCAGGCATGGGAGGGGCCTTCCCTTTGGGCCCAGCAACCTGCTTCAAAGACAAAACCAGTCTTGTGAGCCTTGTTCCCACCCCCTTGAACCAAGCCTCCCTCCCTGGGGTTGTTGCTGGGTGGGGGGCTCACTGTGGGCATAGCTGCTGGCACAGGGTCGATAACTAGCCACCTCTCAGTTACTGTCTCCAATTGCTGGGCCGTCAGTGGCTCTCGAATCCGGACCATCACTTCCAGCCGTCCCCCCGTGGGCCGGCGACCATCTAGGACCTGGGCAGGAATAAGAGGAGGCTGTTGAGAAGCAGGCAGTGGCTGGAGTCCCAGGGCTGGGTCAGGAAGAACTGAGATATTTCCAAAATATGGGCTTATGGGTCCGAACTGGTCATAATGGAATAGGGTTCTGGGAGTATTTAAGGCTGAGAGTCAGGAGGTCTTGGACTTCCAGGGGAGGAGCTGGGTCGGCAGAGAAGACCCTTGGGAGGCTCAGGACAGGGATCTTTTGAGTAATGTTAGTGAGTAACACGGCCATACTGAACATTCAAATTACTGTCCATGTTTTACCTCAAGGATCTCCCGGACCTCACATGCCATCTCCAGGACATCCAGCTTCAGCTGGGCTGTGCCCAGGACCCGGTCAGTCTTGAACAGCCTCCTATGTATGTGAGGGGGCACAGGATGGTTGGCCTAGGGCAGTTTCCCCTCTCCCACAGCCCCTGCAAGGCCTGGCCACCTAGCTTACCCCTTATGGACCACTTCGAACTTGATGCCTTTGGTCTGGATTGCCCTTCGGAAGCCTCGGTGGCTGCGGTTGATGCACAGTTTAAACTGCTCCTTGAACTCTGCCCAGGGAAGGAGGGAGGGGGCAGGCTATGGTCTCATGTTCTTTCTGCAGGGGAGGGGAGGTACCTGTTGCCCATGTCTCACCAGGGGAGTCTGTGCTCTTGATCACACTAGTCTTGTCTTTCTGGGCTTCTTCCTGGAACCGGACAGGAGTCAGAAAGCTCAGGGACTAGGGCCTAGAGGGGGACCCTTGCCCGACCCACTTCTCATCCTGACGGGGCTTGAGCAGACCCTCTGGCTCTCCACATACCACGTTGGGATAGGGGAAATCGAACCGAACGAAGACATCCAGATCACTGGGGGACAGCCCTGTGAGACAACAAGGGTCACAGCTGGGCAGAGAGGCGGTCCCCACAACCCTGACCCCTGCACGCCATCCCCTCACCTGGAGGCGTGGGCAAGTTGACGCCCTTCACGATGAACAGGAGCATGTCATTGCTGCTGAGGTCTGGGAAGATCCTTCCAGGAGGGCAGGTGGGAGACACAGTCACCTCAGCCCCACTGCCTGCTTGCCTACTCCTTTGGCAGGGGTAGGGAACAAACCCCACACTGGCCTTTGGGGGTGTCTTAGCTCCTGAGCTCGAGTTTTATTTATTTATTTATTTTTATTTATTTAGGTGACTGGGCCAAGCTGTGCTGGAAAGAACCTCCCCTCTTCCAATCTCAGCCTTTCCTAGACAATATCTCATCAGGCATAAATTGGAGCATGTTCTTTGTCTACTTTATTTTTTATATCAATTTTTTTTTTTTTTTTGTATTTTTCTGAAGCTGAAAACTGGGAGAGACAGTCAGACAGACTCCCGCATGCGCCTGACCGGGATCCACCCGGCACGCCCACCAGGGGGCGATGCTCTGCCCCTCCGGGGCGTCGTTCTGTTGCGACCAGAGCCACTCTAGCGCCTGGGGCAGAGGCCAAGGAGCCATCCCCTGCGCCCGGGCCATCTTTGCTCCAATGGAGCCTTGGCTGCGGGAGGGGAAGAGAGACAGAGAGGAAGGAGAAGGGTAGGGGTGGAGAAGCAGATGGGCGCTCCTCCTGTGTGCCCTGGCCGGGAATCAAACCCGGGACTTCTGCACGCCAGGCCGACGCTCTACCACTGAGCAAACCGGCCAGGACCTGCCTACTTTATTTTATTTATTTATTTGTATTTTTCTGAAGTTGGTAACGGGGAGGCAGTCAGACAGACTCCCGCATGCGCCTGACCGGGATACACCTGGCATGCCCACCAGGGGGAAATGCTCTGCCCATCTGGGGCGTTGCTCTGTTGCAACCAGAGCCATTCTAGCCCCTAAGGCAGAGGCCATGGAGCCATCCTCAGCGCCTGGGCAAACTTTGCTCCAATGGAGCCTTGGCTGCGGGAGGGGAAGAGAGAGACAGAGAGGAAGGAGAAGGGTAGGGGTGGAGAAGCAGATGGGCGCTCCTCCTGTGTGCTCTGGCCAGGAATCGAACCCGGGACTCCTGCACACCAGGCCGACGCTCTACCACTGAGCCAACTGGCCAGGGCCGAGCTCGAGTTTTAGAATTAGACAAACTAGAGTACTCTGTCCAGTACTGCCAATGACTAACTTTTGTTTCCTTTCTGTAGTTTGCACACATTTATTTAGTACCTACTTTTTACCAGCCAGTGGCCTTGCTGTTGTGAGACCTTCCCTTCATTTAACAGTATTTTTGGTGCCTCCTACTATGTGCCAGCCAATGCTCTAGCTGCTATGCAGCCCTTTCTTCATTTGATATTACTTGAATACTATATGCCAACCAGTGGTCTCATGGCTGCGGGACCCTCTCTTCATTTAACAAGATCTCTGGAACCCCTACTATGTGCTCGCCTGTGTCCTCACTGCTGAGGATACAGAAGTAAATGAGAGCAACCCGTCTCTGTGCTCATGGAGCCTGGGCTGACTAAATGGAAAGATGACCAATTAATATATAAATAAATAAAGCAACTCTGCAAAGAATTAAAATAGGAAAATGACTGAATTATGCTCAGGGGGGTTGCTTTAGACAGGGTGGTCAGGCAGGGCCCTTCAGGTGACCTCATAGGTGGTGCTGGATGCCATACAGGGGTTACTACATGGACACATGGGGAAGAGGGTATGGGCAGGGTAAATCACCAGGGTAAAGGTCCTGAATGGGAACATGCTTGCTGAGTTTGAGGGACTAAAAAGAGGTCTGTGTGGCAGAATATAAGCAAACCAGGGACAACAGGTGCAGAGGAGCATGCAGGGTAAACAGTGTGGGTTTTCTCAGGTGGTTATCTGCACCTAACCTCATCTAGAAGTGGGAAAATGATCCCAACTATCCAGGGTATAGGAACAGTTAACTGGGACAGAACCAACAACCACCATCCCATAGACTCACACAAGCCTCCGGAACAGGGCACGCCTCTGCACTTACTACATCTTCCCGTTTGCAAATGTGTCACTGTCGACACTCACACTCCCTCGCCTCCATTCTTCATTCGCACCTCATGCCTGCTTCAGGACCCTTATGTGCACTATACTACCACCACCTACCCAAACTCTCCTCTAAAGGCAAGTCCTCTGCCAGCTTCCAGAGAGGGCAAACCCTTCCTCAAAGGGGCACCCGGGCCAGGTGCCATTGGGGCCTTACTTGATGATGCTGAAGGTTCTCTGCTCAAAGCGCGCAGTGGGTGTGGGGAGACCTCGGGCGAAGGCCTGCTTCAAAGTCTCCATGCTCCGCTTACAGTCCTCCGCCAGTTTCTCAAATCTGCCACAAGAGGGCCCAGCTCAGGTCCCTGGTCCCAGAGGCAGGCTGGGAGTGCACACATCAGGTAGAGGTGGGTGTGGAGGTACTTACTTGCTGGTTTCAGCAATGTTACCCAGCTGTGTGAACTGGTTAGAGTGATTCAGACACATCTGGTGAGGCAGAAGACAATGAAGGGAGGGTTGAAGGGCCCTGATCCTGGGGAAGGCTTGCTGACCCAGGCCAGGAGCCCCCTCACCTCGTGCTGCTGCCTTATGAGCTTGGTGAGTTCACTGTAGCGCCGGGCAGACTCCTGAGACAGACCAGGGCCAGGACGCTGGACCAGGGCAAAGTCATCCTTGTTGACAGGGGCAGGCGGCACCTGGGAAGGACAAGGCTCATAGGGAGGGGCCTGCTGGTGAGCAATGAGCAGACCCATCCTAACCCCTCCTTGAAGAGGCCTTCGTAGACCACTGCTCTGTCCCCTCCTTCTTCTTTCCCAAAGAGAAAAGTGATGATTAGAGAGAAGTGGTCCTGACCAAAGTGGCAGAATCCGTTAAGTGTTTCCCCAAAATCTGATCCACACTATCTTTCCTAGTAATGGAGTTCTGACTGGGCACATGGCAGCCCGGCAAAGGACATGTTCCAGCCTCTCTTGCAGCTAGGTGCAGCCTGAGACTCAGTTCTAGACAATGGGACATGAGTAGAAGTGATGACAACTCCATGTCACTTTTCTTAGAGGAAACTTCTTGGCCTGCAATTTTTCTCCCTCATGGCTTCCCACAGGCTGGATGCAGACAGGTTAGTGGTCTACTTGGACCATGTGGACAAGGACAACCTCCTCAGGTATGGCCGAAAAACAAAATGGAATGAACCCGGGCTCCAAAGAGCTTCATCTTTCAGAGCCCAGAGCACCTGGAGTGTTACATGCAAGAAGCATAAACATTTGCCTTATTTAACCACTCTCTTGGGAGGAGCCTATTTGCTACAACAGCTTAACCTGCACCCTGACTAATATATTCCAAGTCACATAGCTATGAAGGGGCCAGAGCCTGACAGGCAAGCACCTGGGAAGGTCTAGCAGACCTAGAGGTTTCACCTTGGTGATATCCACAGGTAGCCCATTGCGTGAGGCCTCCAGCATGGGCTCCAGCCCCTTGGCCTGGCGCAAATGCATCTTGGCGCCCTCTACGTCGTTCTTCTGCTTGGCTCGCAATGCAGCCTGCAAGAGCTGCTTCTTTCGGCCCTCCAGGAAGGCCAGCTGCTGCTGGGCTGTGGACACAGGGGCATCTGTGGGTACTGCCCAGCCCATGGCAAGGTGATGGGCAGCTAGGGTCAGAGGGGGCACCTACCTCTGGTGGATGTGCTTTTGGGGGCTGCTTTGGTTGCTGAGGTGGATCCTGGCTGTGGTGCCCTTGAGGGTGGGGCCTTGGGCTGGGCTGCGGGGACTGCAGGGCTGTTGGGCTGCTGAGGGACAAAGAGTAAGTCAGAGCTTTCCCAGCACTTATGATGAAGCCACTCCCCATAATGGTCAGGGCCTGACACTGACAATAGTGACCACCTCAGTTTCCATTTTCTCCACACTAAATACAACATACAGTCCTATTCTTGTTGAATCTTTGCAATGACTGAGAGGTAGGGACCATGCCCACTTTATAGATGAGGAGACCAAAGCTCAGAGAACAAAATGACTTGCCCATGGCCACTAGGTCAGAAAGTGGCAAGGCTGGGGCATAAAAATGGTTCTCTCCGGCTCAAGGCCTGGAAAGTTAGGATTTACTTTGCTGCCACTCCCTGCCTCACCCCAAGGCCCTGGCCCCTCATACCTTCTTAGGCTCCTCATCCTCTTCATCCTCTGGGCCTTCATCCTGGTTGGCCAGCTTTATAGCAGTCTCCAGGACCCCCACCAGGTTCAGCTGGGTGGACTCAGAGGCCTCTAGGCCCTGGATAGGGGGAAAGCCTGGGCGGCCAGTCAGGGCCAAGTCAGGAAGGAGAGACCCATGCCGTGATGGTGGAGAAGTGGGATCCTCCTTCTCCAAAGGAGTCTTGGGCTTTTTGAATTTTTTTTTTTTTTAGATTTTATTTATTCATTTTAGAGAGGAGAGAGAGAGAGAGAGAAAGGGGGAGGAGCAGAAAGCATCAACTCCCGTATGTGCCTTGACTAGGCAAGCCCGGGGTTTTGAACCAGCGACCTCAGCATTTCTGGCCAATGCTTTAACCCACTGCGCCACAACAGGTCAGGTGGAGTCTTGGGCCTTTGAATCCACTTTAAATACAAGTAGGAGCTGCTGGTGGTTTGACACTAGAGCATGTCAATCTCTCTCTTATCTCTTGGCTTCTCTTGCCTGACCCTGGGCCTTGACTACACTACAACAAGCAAGCACTGTGAGGTGCTGTGCTGGGCGCAAGGGGTGGTCCTGGATCTGGGGGGACTTCTGGGGGACCGAAGCACATGGAGATCATTGCTCTCAGCATGGATGCACAGGCAGCTCTGAGAACCCAGAAGAGGTCTCCAACCCCCTGGGGGCGGGCCTAATTGGAGGCTGAATAAGTATTTGTAAAGATGAAGAGCTGATGAGCAGGAGGGAGTGAGTCAAACAAAGGAGAAAAGGAAAGACCAGACAGTTGTGGCTGGCCAACAGACTCTTCAAATAAAACCCCCTGATTTTTAGGGTTTGCCAATTTCCATGGTGTACACACTCCCACTGAACTGATTTTAAGCTACCAATTGTCTAACAAGCTTGCAGAATTCCTGAATGTATAGCATTTGCAAAGGCTGAAGGGGTGGGGTGGGAGTAGGGCCTACCTGGGGGCACAGGCAGCTCAGCCACATCCACAGCTCGGCCAGCTTTGTGGGCTCGAATGGCATCTTGGTATTGCTTTGGGGAACACAGATGTTAGGGCTCCCTGGGCACAGTCTCCAGGGGCTGCCCACCCACCCACTCTGTCTCCATGCACCTTGACAATGCGCTCATGCATGCGAGCCTTCCGCTGGTCCCCTTTGGTCTTAGCCTGGGCTGCGGCCATGTGGTATCGCTCCATCCGCTGTTCCAGTGCCTCCAGGAGAGTCCTTGGGGGCGGGGGAACCTCTGCACCCAACATGGGTGGGGGACAGGATTAAGAGTCTCGGAAGGAGAGAATGTCTTCTCCCAGCCTGCCTGCCCAAAGTCCCAGGAGCCTACCTGGTGTGGACAGCACCGTGGTGGGATTCAGAGGCTGCAGTGGCGGTGATGGTGGGTCTGGGGGCAACTGATCTGGGGGCAGATAAGTCCAGTGCAATAAGGGGCTTGCTTGTGACCACCCCCACCCCAGGCTAGTATGCCCTGAGCTGATCTCTGGGCCTGGCCAAAGGGGGCAGCAATATCAGGAAGAAGTCAGTGGAGGCCTCCAAAAGTCCTGGAGGGTGGGCAAGCGGAGTCCTCACCAGGTGGAGGGGGCAAGTGGGACAGGTCCACAGGCTCCCCCCGACTCAGAGCCTCCAAGACAGCATCAAAGCTCTGTGAGAAAGAAGAGGATCAGGAGAGATTGCAGCCAGAGCCAGGACCCTGTGGGGAGCCCCCATGCCATGCCATGTGACAAGAGGATTCCCAGTTATGCCCCTTCCTTTGCCCCATCTTGATCAAGCCACTTTTCATTCTTAGGCCCATTTCACAGAAAGGATAAACTAAAGCTTCAAGAGGTGCAGCAAACAACACGTAGGGAGTGATCAGGCCAGGATTCAAATTTAGGTATGCCTGACTCCAGAGCCCATTTTTTTTACCACTATGTAATGTTGGAAGCATACTGTCCTTTCCATCTGACCCTGTCAGTCTGGACACACCTTGGCCACACGGAAGTATCTGGCGGCGGCAGAGGTATCTCCCTGCTGCTTGGCATGGAGGGCAGCCAGCTTGTACTCACGTTGCCGGCTCTGCAACTGAGTCAGGGGGCCAGCGCTGCAGGGGCCTGGAAGGGAGAACAGCATACAAACCATTTCTACTCTCACAACAAGGACTGTTCTTAGGCCCATGTTATAGATGTGAAAACTACAGCTCAGAGAGCGAATGCTGTCTCCGCAAGGTCACACAGCCTGAAGAATGCATGGTGAGGACTCAAAACTTAGGCCTGTCAGGCTTCAGAGACATTGCTGTTTTGGTCCCCAGAAAATTTTATGCACCCTTTGTATGTTTTTTAATTAATTGCTTTTATTTTGAGAGAGAGAGAGAGAGAGAGAGAGAGAGAGAGGGAGGGAGAAGTATTCATTTGTTGTTCTACTTAGTTGTGCACTCACTGGCCGTTTCCTTTTTTTTTGTATTTTTCTGAAGCTGGAAACGGGGAGAGACAGTCAGACAGACTCCCGCATGCGCCCGACTGGGATCCACCCGGCACGCCCACCAGGGGCGAGGCTTTGCCCACCAGGGGGCGATGCTCTGCCCCTCCGGGGCTTCACTCTGCTGCAACCACAGCCACTCTAGCGCCTGGGGCAGAGGCCAAGGAGCCATCCCCAGCACCTGGGCCATCTTTGCTCCAATGGAGCCTTGGCTGCGGGAGGGGAAGAGAGAGACAGAGAGGAAGGAGGGGGTGGGGGTGGAGAAGCAAATGGGCGCTTCTCCTATGTGCCCTGGCCAGGAATCGAACCCAGGTCCCCTGCACGCCAGGCCGACGCTCTACCACTGAGCCAACCAGCCAGGGCCTGGCCGTTTCCTATATGTGCCCTGACCAGGCACTGAACCTGCAGCCTTGATATTTCAGGATGATGCTCTAGCCAAATGAACTAACCTGACCAGGGCCACCTTATGCATTTTTAAGTTGACATCTAAAATTTTTCACGTTAAGTTTTAAAAGTGGCCATCTTGCAAATACTGACATTTGAAAAAGAAAACGATCACAGCACTTTTAAATCTAATATATTTAACTACCAATATTTGGAACTCACCAATATTCACTTTTTATTATTTTTAAAGATTACAAAATGCATAAGGCATAATTCACCATCTTAACCATTTTCAAGTATACAGTTCAGTGGCATTAAGTATATCCATTTGCTGTGCAACCATCACCACCACCCATCCACAGAACACTTTTGTCTTTATAAACCCTGAAATTCTGTCCTGGTTAAACACTAACTCCCCTTCCTCCTCCCTCAGTTCCTTACGCTCACAATTCTACTTCCTGTCTCTAGGAATGTGGCTCCTCTAGGAACCTCAAGTAAGTAGAATCAGACAGTATTTGTTCTTTTGTGACTGGCTTATTTTATCTAGCATAACATCCAAAAGGTTTGCCCACATTGTAGCATGTGTCAGAATGTCCTTCCTTTTTAAGGTTGTATAATATTTCATCGTACAGATATATTATTTTATTTATCCATTAGTCCATCAATAGACACTTGGGTTGCTTCTACTTTTTGGTCCAGCTCCTATGAACACAGGTATTCAAATATCTCTTTATGTCTCTGCTTTCAATTCTTTTGGGTACACGTCAACATACTTATAAAATATTCCCCAGGGTTCACTTTTAGCGGTTAGAAATTTCACATCTTCTTTCTATCCATGTTCCCCAAAGAATTCTAACCTAATGTGATCTATGCAGGCACTTGAAAGTCTTTCTTTGACCACGCTGTCATATATTTGTAATGAAAATACATTTATGTGGTGTATTGGTAAAGTTGGGAAACAGAATTAAACTGCCTTTTTTTAAAAAAATTATTTATTTTTATAGAGAGGCCTGACCTGTGGTGGCGCAGTGGATAAAGCATCGACCTGGAAACACTGAGGTTCGCCAGTTCGAAACCCTGGGCTTGCCTGGTCAAGGCACATATAGGAGTTGATGCTTCCAGCTCCTCCCCCCCTTTCTCTTTCTCTGTCTCTCCTCTCTCTCTCTCTCTCTGTCTCTCCTTCTCCTCTCTAAAATAAATTTAAAAATTAAAAAAAAAATTTTATATTTTTATAGAGAGAGGAGAGAGAGAAAGAAAGTGAGTGGAGGGGGCAGGAGCAGGAAGCATCAACTCCTATATGTGCCTTGACCAGGCAAGCCCAAGGTTTTGAACCAGAGACCTCAGCATTCCAGGTCGAAGCTTTATCCACTGCGCCACCACAGGTCAGGCTAAACTGCTTTTTAAATAGTAATTTAGTCAGTTTCAAACACCTGTAATATGCTCAATGTGTTTTCAGAGGAAGTATCTCTAAATTGAAAACAATAGGTACAATTGTTGGTATAAAAAACAAATCACAATAGATACACCACCCAGTGACCACAAATCCTAGAAATACCTGGGAAACAGCCTGTTGTACTTTCAGACTGCCAACTTAGACTACTTTTTTAGGGGCACTTGCCTGAGAAGGTATCTACAGTTTGAAACTAAACACTTTGATATTTGATTGACTTATTATCACAGGTCTCTTCCAATGATAAAAAATCTTTTCTTGCCTGACCAGGTGGTGGCACAGTGGATAGAGTGTTGGACTGGGATGCGGAGAACCCAGGTTTGAAACCCCGAGGTCGCTGGCTTAAGCGCGGGCTCACCAGCTTGAGCATGGGGTCGCTGGCTTGAGTGTAGGATCACAGACATGACCCCATGGTCACTGGCTTGAGCCCAAAGGTCGCTGGCTTGAGCAAGGGGTCACACGCACTGCTGTAGCCCCCAGTAAAGGTACATATGAGAAAGCAATCATTGAACAACTAAGGTGCTGCAACAAGGAATTGATGCTTCTCATCTTTCTCCCTTCCTGTCTGTCCCTATCTGTCCCTCTCTCTGACTCTGTAAAAAAAAAAATCTTTTCTTCTTGGGTTAAATTACTGTTATAATTATATTTAGCACGTAACCAAGCATAGTGTAACTACCTCAAGCTTTCTGATAATTATCTTTTATAAACCAAGAGAAAAGGTTTTTTTCTTTTTTAAGGAGGTAAGATAGTAACACAGATTCCGACATGCACTCTGACCAGGATACATCCAGGAACCCCTGTCTGGGGCTGATGCTCAAATCAAACAAGCTATTTTTAGCACCTGAGGCTGATACACTCAGACCAAGCTATCCTCAGTGCCCGGGGCCAATGCTCAAACCAATTGAGCCACTGGCTATGGGAGGGGAAGAGGGAGAGAAGGGGGAGTGGGAGTGGGAGAGAAGAAGATGGTCACTTCTCTTGTGTGCCCATGACAGGAAATTGAGCCCAGGACATCCAAGTGCCTGGCTGATGCTCTATCCACTGAGCCAACAGGCCAGAGCCAAGAGTACAATTTTATTGGCAAGGTACCTCTTGCTGACATCGTAAAGGCTCAATCCACCTACTGACATTTAACTCCCTTTTTTTTTTCTTTTTCATTTTTCCGAAGCTGGAAACAGGGAGGCAGTCAGACAGACTCCCGCATGCGCCCCACCGGGATCCACCCGGCGTGCCCACCAGGGGGTGATGCTCTGCCCCTCTGGGGTGTCGCTCTGTTGCATCCAGAGCCATTCTAGCACCTGAGGCAGAGACCACAGAGCCATCCTCAGTGCCTGGGCCATCTTTGCTCCAATGGAGCCTTGGCTGCAGGAGGGGAAGAGAGACAGAGAGGAAGGAGAGGGGGAGGGGTAGAGAAGCAGATAGAGGCGCTTCTCCTGTGTGCCCTGGCCGGGAATCAAACCCGGGACTCCTGCACGCCAGGCCAACGCTCTACCGCTGAGCCAACCGGCCAGGGCCTGACATTTAACTCCTGATTCTCATTCATTCCTTTCCTACTTTCCCTTTTTAAATTATAGAGAAACTGCTTTACACCAACAAATAGATGGGAAGAGATGGAGTCTTAATGTAACATCACACGATTCTCCAAACCCCCACCAACCTATATGTCAAAAACCCATCATGAATAATTTGGAGTGGGTTCAGCCAAGAATTTCAGGTGACGATTTTCAACAGTCTTCCTTGAACTTTGCCAAAAACAATGGCTTAGAGACTAGCCTGGCCACAGAAGGATTTAGAGACCCGGTGTACACATTCTCAAGCCAAGGCCAGCCTTTTCTGTCATCTTATTGGTTCCCATCTGGGAGCATTTGCCCCTGGAGAAGAGCCCAGAGTTCAGATTGTAGAAGAGAGGAGGGGTGGTCTCCTTTCCTAGAGTGGAAGGAGGGTGACCCTTCCAGGAAGGTTGGGAAGAAAAACCTCTAGGTACGTGCATCTCCCAGCCAGGTGAGTTTTAGAAGACAGAAAAGCTGAGCACTTGAGAATTATTCACTTAAAAGTGTATATGTGGAAATGTTACTCAGCCCTAAAAAGGAATCAAGTTCAGACACAGGCTGCCACGTTATCCTAACTGAAGGAAGCCAGACAGAAAAAGACAAATAGTATATGGTTCTACTTATATGAAATACCTAGAAGAAGCAAATTCTTAGAGACAGAAGGCTGAATAGAGATTACTTGGAGTTGTGGGAGGGAGATGGGGAATTAGTGTTTAATGGGGACAGAGTTTCTGTTTGGAGTGAAGTCTGGGAAATAGAAGTGATGGTTGCACAACATCGTAAGTGTACTAAATGCTACTCAATTGCACACTGAAAAATGGTTAAAATGGCACATTATGTTATATATATACTGCTCACAAAAATTAGGGGATATTTCAAAATGAATATGAAGCGATAAAATATTTCCTAATTTTTGTGAGCAATGTATTTTACCCCCCAAAACAAAGAAAAGGTATTAATGCACTCTAGGGGCATGCAGACCTGGGAAAGAAAGGAGTGTTTAAAATCTCTAAGAATCAGTACAGGACCCACACCCTCACAGAGAGGCCAACCACTGAATATAGCCAACATCTCATGTCAACATGCTTACTCTTGGCCTACCTGGGGGCAGCTGGGGCTTAGCCAAACCCAGTGATGAGGCTGGGGCAGTGGGAGGGGGACCCTCCACTGTGACCCTGGGATCCTGGCCTGGTGGGTTCATAGAGGCTGTCAGGGTGGGTGCAGGAGTATGGCTGGATGCGGCAGTGGGGCCCTTCCCCATGGCAACGGGTGGTGGGATATCCTCTTCATCGATGGCATTGCCCTTCTGAATGGAGGCCAGAAGGCTTTCCAGTGTCTGAAAGAAGGTATAAATTGGGTTCTAGAAGAGCCCAGAGCTGAATGCAGGGGCAGTGGTGGGGTTCCAGCACCCTCCCGTCTGCCCACTCACCTTAAGCCCCCGGTCGTAGCGCCGCACCTTGGCACTGTCTCCAGCTTGTCTAGCACTTTCAATCGCTTTCTGGTAGATGGCCAGCCTTTCCTGCAAAGTGGCCTCCACCCCTGGGCTCGGGGCTGGGGCTTTCGACTGTGGAAGGGGCCAGGGGCATGGTATGGGTGGGTGGTGACCCAACTTGGCCCACCCTGAAGGTGTCCTTGGTTGAGGGCCTACTGCACACCAGGCATGTTACCATGCCAGTTGCTCCCACCTTGGAGAAGCAGAAATTATCATCCCATTTCCTGGGATAGAGAACTAGTGCTCAGAGGTATCCCATCACCTACCTGAGGTCACATGACTAAGAGGGTAAAGGGAAGGCCTTGAACCCCGGGCTACAGGGAACAAGGTTGTTAGAGGTATACCTGGGTCACAGGAGGGTGGGACTCCAAAGTCTTCTGCTCCTCCCCAAGGACCTCATTTAGTTCTGCCTGCAGGGACACGAGGTCAAAGGCCTGTGTGAGGGCTCAATGGATGGGGCAACAGTGGGAGGGGAGGCCCTCTGCCCCATTCTGGACACTCACCAACAAGTCATCATCAGCCTCTACATCCTCCTCATCTGTCCCCTCTTCCTCATTCTCATCTGGGTCCCTCATGCACAAGCTGGCCATCTTCTCAATGGCCTCCATGGGCAGTGGACCTGGCAGCAGGGAGAGGCGCCAGCTGGACTGGGATCCTTCAGGAGTCCCCAACCTCCCATCCCGGTCACCCCTGGCTCCGAAGAATAGGGTAGGAGGCAATTGAGCAGTATGTCTTCTCCTGGCACTCCCATAGCACTCACTGCCGTAGGGCTGGTAGACGTGATCCTGCTCCCTGGATGACCTCACTGGCCTTACCCCTTCCTTATAAAGCCTGAGTTCAAACTCTGGCTCTGGAACTTTCTCATTTGGAATGTTAGGCCAGTTGGGTGACTCAAACTTTTTGTGGCTCTGTGCATGTCCAAGAGCTGCATGTATTGATTTGGGGTTACAAATAAATTTTAGCCAGTAGGTGAATTCATGAATATAGAATTTGTGATAATGAGGATCAACTATATTAGCTAAAAAGTGTAAAGACACCATCTGCCTTCTGGGCTCCAGCCCCACTTGACCACTTTAGAATCCTCTGCCCACTGCCATCTTCCCCAGAGCCTTTGCATGTGCCATGACCCCTCCCAGAAGTACTCCCCAACTTTTCATGTGGCCCTCCCCATCACACATGCCTCCTCCATGAATCTCCTCCCAGCTCAGAGGTTTCTCCCATTGCTCTGTGCTTCCCTGATCACAGGACAGTGGGTTGAATGATTCATCAGATCCTGTGTGAAGTACTTTAAGAACACTAGAAGATAAACTCCTATGACATTAAGCGTGTGTGGTTTATTCCCATTTTATAGATGGGGAAACTAAGGCCCACAGAGGTGCTAAGACTCATCAAATCACAGACAGTAAGTGGCACAGCTGGAATTCAAACCCTCAGTCTGGATGTAGAGTTGATTGCTAAACCTTTAACCCAAACTGTGGGTTTCAGGAGGGCAGAGACCTTCCCTGTTTCCTTTCCCCCATCTTTCTAGCACCCAGCTCTGAGCTTGGCCAACAGTGGGAGCTCAGGAAATGTTCAGGAATGGGTTGGGAATCTCACCTTTGCCTATGAATTTCTCCAGGGCTTGGGGCTGGCCCCCAACCAAAGCCAAGAACTCGGCTTCCAGTTCTTCATTATTAACTCCATCCTCAGGGATCATCAGGCCATCCGGGGAGAGATCAACCAGCAGACCCAGCTGTGGGAACAGCAAGAGTCCAGTCAGACCTTGGGATGCACCCCATCTAGACAAAGAGTGCCATGATGGATTGTTGAAAGAGAACCCAGGCCTCCTGGCAAAAGCCATTTCCCTAGGGAGTGCCAGAAGTCTGGAACAGGCCTAGAATGCAACAGGTGTCCTAAGATGGGCCAGGACCTTTGCTATAGATCAGCATGGGGCAAAGGGCAGATAGAGAACTCCCTGCTCTGAGTTCACACCCATGATGTGCTGCTGCTAGCAGAGAGCAGTGGGGAAAGCAGCCCCACACTCTGCCCAAAGCACAAGCACAGTCCCTCTGCACACCCGGGCTTTTCCTTCCAGCATCTTCAGCAGAGGGGGCCACGCAGGAAGGCTGGAGGCATCAAAAATAAACGCCCTGTCAGTAACATGATGTTGAAAGTGGGGTCTTTGCTGTTTAACAAACCCAGCTTCCTTTCCTATCCTTTCCTATCCTATCCTATCCTATCCTATCCTGGTTAATGACCCATCATGACATGATAATATTAGGTTAAACTACACAAAATTGTCCTTTTTGTGGATCAAAAATGGCCCAAATATTGGCAATTGTGTATTGTTTCTTAATAATGATAGTAATAGTTATTGTTTGCTCTATTCTAGCACTTTCCATAAACTATCTCAGTGAATTTTCACAACTGTGCTATGATATAGGGACTCTTAGGAACTCCATTTTAAGGATGAGGAATAAGAGCTGTGAGGCAAGAATCCAATGTGCAGAGGCCAGGATGGGACTTCAGGTTGGCCAGACTCTAACACATGGGCACTACGTGATGGCCTGGCTCTTTCCATCAAAGCTGAGAAAAATCAAACTGGGATGGAAGAGATGAGAGACGGAAATGAGAGACTAAGGGACCCAACCACAGTCCTGTGGGCTTGTGGCAGCAGCACTGGATTTGTGCTTAACTCTGACCAAGCTGTTAATTCCCATGACCTTAGGCAGGTAGGTGTCTTCACCTTTCTGGGTCTCAGTATCCTCATCTTTACAATGGGGACAAAAACAGTCTGACGTGGCCTGGCTGATGAGAGGGTTCAAAGCATGTTCAGGCCAGAGGAGCAAAAACCGTCCTATTCGCAGGTTGAGGCCTTCCCTTCCCCTACTGGAGCTGCTGCGGCAACAGGTGGCCCTGAGCCTAGGGCGGGGCGCCAGAACCTGGAAAGCCAGGTCCAGGAGGCCTCACTTTTGGGATCAAACCTCACTTGGGGGGCGGGGAGCGGGGCTCACCTGGGGGTGGTGATTGGGTTCCCTTGAGGGGTGGGGAGGGCTCCCTCGGAGAGGTCGCGGGGTACAGACTCACCTGGCGGGCGGCGGCAGCACCTCGGCCCGGGGGTCCCGGGGGTCCCGGGGGTCCCTTCCTCTTGTGCATCTTCCAGTCAAGATGCCCGGACCACGGCCCCTCGCCTGGCCTTGCCCTGCCTCCTCCCCCGGGGCCTGTCGCCGCGCACGCACCGTTCCCGAGCTCCGCGTAGGCGCCCCGTGACCGCCAAGCAAGCGTCCTCGGTCCGCGGGGCTGCCCTACTTCCGCCTCGTACCTTAGGCGCCGAACCACCGGAGCGCAGCCACTGGACTTGCCGGGCCTGCCGCACTGAAACTACAATTCCCGGCTGGCACTGCACGAGTACGCATGCGCGTCGCGGGGCGGTGGGTGGTGCCGCAGGTGGTACCGGCAAGAGGTGGAGCCTGCGTAGGAATAAGGGGCGAAGCTGGCGTCGCGCTTGCGCCTGACTGGGCTTTAACGTGAGGGAAAGAAGCAGAGCACGGGAGACGAGCTGAGCGCGCGCTGGTGTGAGAGACGGCAGTGGCGGTTTGGCTCGCTGCGTCCGGCGTGGCAGTCCGGGTCTGGGCAGTCCTCACGCTTCGGTGCGTGTGTTAGGGTTAGAGTGGACCTAGTTAGTAGAGGCCAGTCAACAGTCTTCGGGCCTCAGGCCTCCTGGCTCTTCAGCACCAGACCTTGGGGCAGCCTGGCCTCCAGGAGGGGCCAACATGCCTTTTCTCCAAAATATTTCACATAATTAATTGAGCCTAGTTGTCCCCCTAACAGCTCCAGGCAGACCTACCCAGTGCCTGGTAAGGACAAAGGGACTTGAACTTCACTGGCTCAGGTCAGTTTGGGCTTGTCCAGCCGCCAACGCTGGAAGGAATTGCCCTGTTGCAACTCCTGTCCCATCAAGTCTCCAGGTGCCTCCTGAAAGGCCTCCCACCCTTTGAAGTGCCCCAGGTGGCCTCTTTAAAGTCACTTTGACTCTGAAGGGTCCCCCGTGTCCCCCTCGAAAGCCTCAGATGTCTCTAGAAGGGTCTCAGAAACCCCAACCTGGAGGGAGGGTCTTCCCACAGACTGCCCCAACTTAGAGACCAGAGCCAGAGTCCCTGAGACTTCCTCCTGAGGACATCCCCATCCTCACCCTGGCACTCTCAGATCCTGGGCAGGAGATAGGCAGTTTCCTCTCTGCCCTTGGCAGCATGGAGGAGGTTTGAGTTCTTAGCCAGCCGCGGCCCAGAGTTGCGGTGACTCCCACCCTGTGCCCTCTTGCGGTTTCAGTGACCCCTCTAGATAGCCACATGGGCTGAGGTAGGGGACAGGATAGCTTCTACCCTCAGCCAATGCCACTGGGTCTGTATCCAGGGACAGTGACTGCTTGTAATGATAGGATTTTGCTCATTTTCAGATTTCTCAGGGAAGGGATAAAATGAGTAAGAGGAAGAAGCGTCGGACCTCAGGTATTTGGACATTTAAAGTGATCTCTCTCTCTCTCTCTCTCTCTCTCTCTTTCTCTCTCTCTCTCTCTCTCTCTCTCTCTTTAGAGACAGAGACAGACAGGAAGGGAGAAAGATGAGAAGCATCAACTCGTAGTTGTGGCAGTTGAGTTGTTCATTGATTGCTTCTCATGTGTGACTTAACCAGTGAGCTTCAGCCGAGCCAGTGACCCCTTATTCAAGCCAGCGACCTTGGGCTTCAAGCCAGAGACCATGGGATCATATCAATGATCCCACGTTCAAGCCAGTGACCTCAGGGTTTCAAACCTGGTTTCTTAGAGTCCCAGGTTGGCCGGCTATCCACTGCACCACCACCTGTCAGGTTCTAGTTGATTTCTATTGCTGTTTCTACTCTTAGAAGGAAATCTGGGCTTATTTATTACAGCGATGCTAACATGACCACACCAAACTCCTTTGAAATGTGATTTACTACCTGCTAGTAAGAAGAGTATAAACATGGAGGAGTGCATACAGCAGAAAGTGAGAGCTTTGTGGAGCTTCCTCCATCTTTTAGTGGGGTCCACAGCTGAGGGGAGGCCCCAGGCTTCGGGCAGGCTCACTCTCAGAGACCACTCCTGAGTAGAGCTTGATGTGTTTCAAGGCCATCTGGTGTGTGGCTAAGTGCTTCACTCTCAAACCAAAAACTTTGGTTCCTCCCGACTGCTGCCTACTGTGTGATGGCAGATGACTTAGTCTCTGCCTCACTTTCCCCCTACTGCTAATAGGGGATAATAAGAGCACCTCCCCCTGTTTTTACAACAGTGATTCTCAACCTGGTAGGGGGAGGAATTTGCCCTCCAGAGGATATTTGACAATATCTAGAAACATTTTGAGTTTTAACAATTGGTGTGTGGGGGTGAGGGCGTGGTACTGGCATTTAGTGGATCTAGGCCAGGATGCTGCTCAAAATCATAGAATGTGCAGGATAGCCCCCACAACATTGAGTCAACCCTAAATGTCAATAATGCCTCAAATGTCAGTAGTGCCAAAGTTGAGAAACATGCCCTAGGCCCTGGCCGGTTGGCCCAGCGGTAGAGCGTTGGCCTAGTGTGTGGAGGTCCTGGGTTTGATTCCCGGTCAAGGCACACAGGAGAAGCGACCATCTGCTTCTCCACCTGTCCCTCCCTCTATCTCTCCCTCTCACTCTCTCTCTTCCTTTCCTATAGCCATGGCTCAAATGGAGCAAAGTTGGCCCCAGTGCTGAGGATGGCTCCATGGCCTCGACTCACACACTGAAACAGCTCGGTTGCTGAGCAATGGAGCAGTGGCCCAGACACGCAGAGCACCCGGTGGATCCTGGTCAGGGGTGCCTGCAGGAGTTTGTCTCTGCCTCCATGCCTCACACTTAATAAAATAGATAAATAAATAAAAACCACGCCCTAGAGTTAAGATGTTAAGTGTTTGTAAGGCCTGAAAAGGAGACTCTAGGTAGAACACAAATGTATGCTGCTGTTATGATTGTCCTTCCAGATTTCTAAAAACTTTTCTTTTTAGCCTGACCAGGCGGTGGCACAGTGGATAGAGCGTCAGACTGGGATGCAGAGGACCCAGGTTCAAGACCCTGAGGTCGCCAGCTTGAGCGCGGGCTCATCTGATTTGAGCAAAATTCCACCAGCTTGAGCCCAAGGTTGCTGGCTCCAGTAAGGGGTTACTCAGTCTGCTGAAGGCCCCTGGTCAAGGCACATATGAGAAAGCAATCAATGAACAACTAAGGTGTTGCAACGTGCAATGAAAAACTAATGATTGATGCTTCTCATCTCTCCGTTCCTGTCTGTCTGTCCCTGTCTGTCCCTCTCTCTGACTCACTCTTTGTCTCTGTAAAAAACAAACAAAAAAAACACCTTTCTTTTTAAAATAATTTTGGGCTTACATAAAAGTTGCAAAAGTAGTTCAGAGTCCTGTGTACCTTCCCCAGGATTCTGCTAATGTTAACATCCAGCAAAATCACGGGACGAGGATCAATCATGTAGTACAGCATTAAAAAAAAACAGGAAATGAACCTGAGTATACTACTTCTTCTAAACGTTTCTATGTACACAAAAACAGTGTATACATAGAATTGGAAAATAGAATCATCACACATTTATATGCAATCATTGTTTTTTACTTTGTGGTATATTGAGACTATCCTTACTTGTCCATATACATATAGAATTTATTCATTAAATAAAAGCATTCAGTATCCCATAGTGTACCTCCATTTTCCTGTATATTGTCTATCTAAGGTAACTCAGACTTCTTAAGTTTAGAATTTACTTTTTATTATTTAAGGAGTAGTACTCATTATCCCTCAAAACTATGGAACTGAAAAGAAATTATCAACAAATTAAAAATATTTTGTGTAAAGATTAGCAACAGGCTGCTTGGGGACACAAGAATTTATCTGACCTTGGAGGGGGAAGCTGGGGACAGCCAGGCCCACCCACAGCAAGTCATTTGGGGCCTCTTGGCCATGGACTCCCCAGCTCATTGAACCCCTAGGCTAGCCTAGGACAGCTGTTTCTGTTTGTCCTGGATGGGGTGGGGAGAGAAGAAAACAATTCTGGCAGGTGGTGAAAGAAGCCCTTTCCCTCCCAGTGTCTGTCTGGCCTTTGGTGTTGAAAACAAGGTTCTGTCTTAGTTTTTCTTAAATTAGTCCTATGGGGACAGATTACAGGAAGGAAATGGGAGGCTCTTCACTCCTGTTGATATTTTTGCTTTTTATTTGATATAAATGCTTATTGGATTAGCAAAGCAAGCTAATTTGGGGGCATCATAAAACCAAATAAACAACACTGCTGTATTTTGTGGTTTTTTTGATAGACCACAAAGTAAGAATATGTTTGTGTAAGAAACTTATTAGAGTCTAGCTCTGGGTGCAGCGTTGGGGTGGGCACCTGAGAAAGGGGTGGGAGACGGCAGCGGTGAGATCAAAGGGTGCAGCAGACTTTCTCCTTCAAGGTCAAGTCAATAAAAAAAGAAAAATATGGCCCTGACCGGTTGGCTCAGTGGTAGAGCGTCAGCCCAGCATGTGGAAGTCCCAGGTTCGATTCCTGGTTAGAGCACACAGGAGAAGCACCCATCTGCTTCTCCACCCCCCCCCCCTTGCTTCTCTCTCTCTCCTTCCCTTCTGCAGCCATGTCTCGGTTAGAGCAAATTGGCCCCAGGTGCTGAGGATGGCTCTATGGCCTCTGCCTCAGGCACTAAAAAAAAATGGCTCTGGTTGCAAATGGAGCAAGGGCTCCAGATGGGCATAGCATCCCCCTCTAGTGAGCTTGCCAGGTGGATCCCGGTTGGGACACATGAGGGAGTCTGTCTCTGCCTCCCCTCCTTTCACTAAATTTAAAAAAAAGAAAGAAAAGAAAAATGCTTCTCACGGAGAGAGCTAATCAAATATACAGCAGTGGGTTATAGTTATGAATGGGTACATGTGACCATAACTCATAGAATTAGAAAATATTACAGAAAAGTTGCTATGGTCTAGTGGAGTGCAAACAGCTGAGTGAATGCTGAGGAGGACCATAACAATTGGCATTAGGACGAGCGGATGCTTATTCAATGGGTTTATTTCAAGGTATATGAGGAGCTGAGGTTGGAAAGGGTCTATGTGACTGAACTTCAGGAAGATCGGGCTTGGGTTTGGTTTGTCCTTTTGTAATCACTGCCTGGTCAGAAGCATAGTACATAGTATGCACTCAGTAAATGCTGAAGTACACTTAAATATGCAGACTTTGGAGTTGGGTGCCTGGAACCCAATTTGGGTTCCTTGGCTTCCTTGTTCCTCAGCTTTCTCATCTGTAAAAGGGATATAACAACCACCTTGAAGTTTTATCATAACACACCCAAGTTCTTAGGACAGTGTCTGGCCTGGAGCTCACTAAAGTCAACTCTTACTATTTGTCCATTGAATAAATGATTCATTTGGGGCCAGATTTGGGGAGGTTTCACAAGCCAGCCACTATTAGCAATTTCTGTGTAAGGGAGGTTCCTTCACCCAACAAGCAGATTTTTAAAATATTTTTATTGATTGATGTTTTTATTTTAACAGAGAGAAAGGAAGGGAGGGGTGGGGAGAGAGAGAGAGAGAGAGAAACATCGATTTGTTGTTCCACCGATTTGTTATTTATGCATTTATTGATTATTGATTCTTGTTTGTGCCTTAGCCAGGGATCAAACCTGCAGACTTGGCACATAGAGACGATGCTGCAACCACCTGAGCCATCTTGCCAGGGCAGTAGATATTAATAAGCATCTGTAGGCTCTAAATTGCTTTCAGTGATTGGGGAGGTATTATAGAGATACAAGGGACTAAGAGGCAGCTGAGACATCACTTCCCTAGCACTTAATGACACTGGGTACAAGTTTTCCCAGGGTGGATATTCTTCAGGCATCATGGAAAACTAGAGTGGTACATAATTTAGTTGTATCTCAATTTCCAGGGAAGTGTTCTGTATTTCCTACATGTTTATTCAGTCATCTACCAAGTATTTATTTATTTATTTACTTTTTTTTTTTTTTACAGAGACAGAGAGAGTGATAGATAGGACAGACAAACAGGAATGGAGAGAGATGATAAGCATCAATCATCAGTTTTCCGTTAGGACACCTTAGTTGTTCATTGATTGCTTTCTTATATGTGCCTTGACTGCAGGCCTTCAGCAGACTGAATAACCCCTTGCTCCAGCCAGTGACCGTGGGTCAAGCTGGTGAGCTTTTTGCTCAAGCCAGATGAGCCCGCACTCAAGCTGGCAACCTTGGGGTCTTGAACCTGGGTCTTCCACACCCCAGTCTGACGCTCTATCCACTGCGCCACCGCCTGGTCAGGCCCAAGTATTTATTGATCACTGACAGTGTACTAGGTGCTCTTCTAGGCACTTAAGACACAACAGAAAGTGAGATAGATGAGGCCCCTCCATGCACGGAGCAAGACAGAAATTACCCAGTACATCAATACTTGCTTAAAAGCTTTGAAGTGAGCAAAACAACATAGGCCTGAAAGGTGGCGCTCTTTAGAAAAGTCAAGCAATGGCCCTTCTGCAGGGATGTTTTAGCTGAAACGTGAAAGAGCTGGTATACACCTCTCACCACTTCCCCAGAGAAACAGTCAGCTAGGTCAGATTGCCGTCTGTGGTTTGGAGGCAAACCAGGCCACCTCAGGCTTCAGCTTCAGTCATGACCTGTCCCTAGGTCAAAAGCCTTTGGGGCCCTGGCTGGTTGGCTCAGTGGTAGAGCGTCGGCCTGGTGTGCGGAAGTCCCGGGTTCGATTCCCGGCCAGGGCACACAGGAGAAGCGCCCATCTGCTTCTCCACCCCTCCCCCTCTCCTTCCTCTCTGTCTCTCTCTTCCCCTCCCGCAGCTGAGGCTCCATTGGAGCAAAAGGTGGCCCGGGCACTGGGGATGGCTCCTTGGCCTCTGCCCCAGGCGCTAGACTGGCTCTGGTCTTTTTTTTTTTTTTTTTTTTAATTTTTCTGAAGCTGGAAACAGGGAGAGACAGTCAGACAGACTCCCGCATGCGCCCGACCGGGATCCACCCGGCACGCCCACCATGGGGCGATGCTCTGCCCATCCTGGGCGTCACCATGTTGCGACCAGAGCCACTCTAGCGCGTGAGGCAGAGGCCACAGAGCCATCCCCAGCGCCCGGGCCATCTTTGCTCCAATGGAGCCTTGGCTGCGGGAGGGGAAGAGAGAGACAGAGAGGAAAGTGCGGCGGAGGGGTGGAGAAGCAAATGGGCGCTTCTCCTGTGTGCCCTGGCCGGGAATCGAACCCTGGTCCTCCGCACGCTAGGCCGACGCTCTACCGCTGAGCCAACCGGCCAGGGCCTGGCTCTGGTCTTGACAGAGCGATGCCCTAGATGGGCAGAGCATTGCCCCCTGGTGGGCATGCCGGGTGGATCCCGGTCAGGCGTATGCGGGAGTCTGTCTGACTGCCTCCCCATTTCCAGCTTCAGAAAAATACAAAAAAAAAAAAAAAAAGCCTTTGGATCCTGTAGCCACGTAAGCTCCTAGGTCCCATCGGGATGAGGTTCCACCCTACCTCTCACTCTTCAGGCAATTATCTGAGCTATCAGATACTTCCTGCTCTTGGAACTAACCTGCCCACATTGCGGCAGTAGCCCTGCCAGGTTTGGTTGTCGGTCATGACAGTATATGCTCTTAGCATCCCTCTACCCCTTTGTCTTCCTTTGTCTCTAAACCAGGAGAAGGAATCCATCCACAGAAACCCCCAAAGAACCCAAGGCTCGAGGACTGTGATGGAACCTGCCAGAGTTTCAAGCTGAACCCCTCATGTCACACTGAAGAGTCAGAAGCCAGGTCAGGACTGGGTCCCTGTGCAGAGCAGAGTGGGAAGAAAACAGGACAGCTGGCCTCCAGGTAGGTGGCTCAGAGCATTCCAGCACCTCCCCATTGTCACTAGGCACAGCACAGCAACCCAGTGAACAGGATGCAAAGGGGAGAGGAGCAGCATGACTCATCCAGTGTAGGGCCTACGCCTGGGCAGGGGCCTTGGATTGTGCTTCTCGATGCTTTCCTCCCAGGATTCTTCTATCCAGAAAGGTCGATATTATAACCAAGGGCAAGAAAAACCTTGAATTTTTCAAGGTCACTTATAGAATGTGGCTCTTTCTTTCTGCTGGTTAAATCCATATTTATCCCTCATTCCTTCTTGATAAAGAACATATCGAAGGAGGAGATCTGTAAAATAGTAACCCATAAAAGAGAATAACAAGCATTATGTGGTAGGCAGTGTGCTAATAAACAATTTACATGCATTAGCTCATTTAATCCTCGTGGCACTGTGAAATAGGTTTTTGTCCCCGTTTAACAGGTAAGGCTTCGAGAGACCAGCAGGCTGGGGTTCTGGCTGTGTTTTGCTCCTGTGCTCCTAACTACTTCGGTTTGTTTCCCAATTCCCTTTTTTTTCTTCTTTTTTTCAGGAAATATGTAGTTAAGTACGGTGGGGAAAAAGAAAGATCTGGAGAAGAGTTCAGTTTAAAAACCACACATAGCCTGACCAGGTGGTGACGCAATGGATAGTGTCAGACTGGAATGCAGAGGACCCAGGTTCAAAGCCCCAAGGTCGCTGGCTTGAGTGTGGGCTCACCAACTTGAGTGTGTGGTTGCTTGTTTGAGCGTGGGATCATAGACATGACCCCATGGTCACTGGCTTGAATCCCAAGGTCGCTGGCTTGAACAAAGGATCACTCACTCTGCTGTAGCCCCCCAGTCAAGGCACATAAGAGAAAGCAATCAATGAACAGCTAAGGTGCTGCAATGAAGAATTGATGCCTCTCATCTCTCTCCCTTCCTGTCTGTCTGTCCCTATTTGTCTCTCTCTGTCACAACAAAACAAAAAACTGCTTACATAACTAACTATAGCAAGGTAGGACAGGTTCTCATGAATTAGGATTAGGAAGGTTTCTGCCACCTGAAGTCTTCAGAAAAAAGAGTCATGGATTGGACTACCAAATTTTCTGAGTAAAACATTAAGGCATGTGACCTGACAATTCTTTTCTGGGATATGTGTATATGTGTGTCTGATCTCAGGTCATTGCAGTTTTAAGATTAAAGGCAGCCCTGGCCCTGGCCGGTTGGCTCAGCAGTAGAGCGTCGGCCTGGCGTGCGGGGGACCCGGGTTTGATTCCCGGCCAGGGCACATAGGAGAAGCGCCCATTTGCTTCTCCACCCCCCCCCCTTCCTCTCTGTCTCTCTCTTCCCCTCCTGCAGCGAGGCTCCATTGGAGCAAAAGATGGCCTGGGCCTGGGGATGGCTCCTTGGCCTCTGCCCCAGGCGCTAGAGTGGCTCTGGTTGTGGCAGAGCGACGCCCCGGAGGGGCAGAGCATCGCCCCCTGGTGGGCAGAGCGTCGCCCCCTGGTGGGCATGCCGGGTGGATCCCGGTCGGGCGCATACGGGAGTCTGTCTGACTGTCTCTCCCCGTTTCCAGCTTCAGAAAAAAAAAAAAAAAAAAAAAATTAAAGGCAACCCTGGTGTGTGTGTGCAGTATGAAGAGAGTGGTCACAAGTCATACCTAAGCCATTTTCCCAGGCACTACAATGTTACTGTGCTCTTTACTCCTGCAGAGGCCAACAGGGCTGATGGGGTTGCAGCCACTACCTGCTCTGCTGTCTGTGTTCATAAGAGTAGTCAGAAGCCCCAAAACATGTTTTCACCATTTTTGGGTTTTTTTTTGTTTTTGTTTGTTTGTTTTGAGGGGGGAAGATAGTGAGGTAGACTCCTGCATGTACCCTGACTGGGATCTATCTCCTCAGCAACCCTATCTGAAGCTGACAGAGCTACCCTCAGCGCCCAGTTAAGCCACTGGCTGCAGGAGGGGAAGAGAGAGAAGGGGAAGAGGGATTGGGGAGAAGCAGCTGGTTACTTCTCCTGTGTGCCCTGACTGGGAACCAGGGACATACGTATGCCAGGCCGACGTTCTATCCACTGAGCCACTGGCCAGGGCCATCTTGTTTTATTTTTTAAATGTTTTATTAAGAAATGCCATGGCCTCTGGCCAGTTGGCTCAGCGGTAGAGTGTCTGCCCAGTGTGTGGAAGTCCTGGGTTCAATTCCTGGCCAGGGCATATAAGAGAAGCGCCCATCTGCTTCTCCACCCCTCCCCTTCTCCTTTCTCTCTATCTTTCTCTTCCCCTCCCACAGCCAAGGCTCCATTGGAGCAAAGTTGGCCAGGTGCTGAGGATGGCTCCATGGCCTCTGCCACAGGCACTAAAATGGCTCCAGTTGCAACGGAGCAACTCCCCAGATGGGCTGAGCATCGCCCCCTAGTGGGCATGCTGGGTGGATCCTGGTTGGGCACATGCAGGAGTCTGTCTTTCTGCCTCCCAGCTTCTCACTCCAGAAAAATACACACACACAAAAAAAAGAAGAAGAAATGCCATGGCCTGACCTATGGTGGTTCGGTGGATAAAGCGTAGACCTGGAATGCTGAGGTCACTGGTTTGAAACCCTAGCCTTGCTTAGTCCGGGCACATATGTGAGTTGATGTTTTCTGTTACTCTTCCCTTTCTCCTTCTATCTCCTCTCTAAAATGAATAAATAAAATTAAAAAAAAGAGAAATGCCACGTGCACAGAAATATAACAGAAAAAATCATAAAGCGAACAAGCTTAACACATTTATATTGAGAAATGAAATCTTGCCAGCACCCAAGAAGCTGCCCAAAGAACCCATTCCAATTAAAATTTTCTAACAGGCTCTTGCTATCTGTATCTAGATTTATTCTGTCTCTGGAATCTCCCCTGGCACAATTTAAGCTCATTAGTATATCTTTATGCTTTTTCCTGTTCCACTTCCAAAGTTAAAATCATATGAAATTTTGATTCCAGGTTTTGGTCCTTTTTTTTTTTTTTTTAACAATATACATATGCACATTTATTTAAATTTAAGAATAGTCTCACCAATGTTTTTAAAAGATCTTTTTAGAGCAGTTTTAGGTTACAATAAAATTGAGAGGAAGATACAGAAATTCCCCACTTACTCCTTGTCCTCACACATGTACAACCTCCCCATTGTCTCCATTACTCACCATAATGATACTTTTTATTTATTTTTTCAACCAAAGATGAACCTGCATTGACTCATCATCACCCAGAGTCCATAGTTTACCTTAGAGTTCACTCTTGGGGTTGTACATCTAGTGGTTTTGGACAAATATATAATGACATGTTTCTACTACTACAATATCATACAGAGTACTTTTACTGCCCTAAAAACCCCCTGTGCCCTGCCTGTTCATTTCGCTCCCTGACCCAAGCAATGACTGATCTTTTTTCTGTTTCCATAGTTTGCTTTTTCCAGAATGTCGTATAGTTGGAATCATCTAGTATATGGCCTTTCACATTGGGCTTCTTTCACTTGGTAATATGCATTTTGGTTTTCTCTATGTGTTTTCATGGGTTGAAAGCTCATTTCTTATTAGTGCTGAATAATATTCCATTATCTGAATGTACCACAGTTTATTCATTTACCCACTAAAGGATCTCAGTTGCTTCCACATTTTGGCAATTACAAATACGCCTTTTTTTCTTTTCTTTTTTTTTTTTTTTTGGTGACAGAGAGAGTGACAGATAGGGACAAACAGACAGGAAGGAAGAGAGATGAGAAGCATCAGTTCTTTGTTGCAGCGCCTTAGTTGTTCATTGATTGATTTCTCATATGTGCCTTGACTGATGGGCTACAGCAGAGTGAGTGACTTCTTGCTCAAGCCAGTGACCTTGGGTCCAAGCTAGTGAGCTATGCTCAAACCCAGTGAGCCCACGCTCAAGTTGGTGACCTCGGGATCTCGAACCTGGGTCCTCCGCATCCCAGTCTGACGCTCTATCCATTGCGCCACCACCTGGTCAGGCACTTACTTTTTTTTTTTTTTTTTGACACTTTCTCATATCAACAAATTCCTTCCTTAGAATTTGCAGTGTTGGGGGCTGGAACGTCAGTGCAAATGAGGATTTTTGGTCTTACTTCAGGAGCCAGTTTTTGTGGGTTTTAAGGGTAAAGTGCTGACAGCAGACAGCTTGTATTCTAAAGGTGGGACTCTGCACCCTTCCTGGAGTCAGATATTCCCCAGGGAACTGCTCCCCCACTCCATCCCACCATCTCAGCAGGTGCTCCATGGCTCCTAGGAGACTCTGCACTACTTTGCCTTTGGACTTCATTCTCTGTCCTGCTAGTTCCCTGCTGGACACCTCTGGTGACTTCAGAACCTCCTCTATTTTGTCTTTCTCTACCCAGCTCCCTGGATAAGGAAGCAGGAGCTCCCTCTAGGCTCCTCATGCATCTGACAAAGGAATCAATTCCTCTTCCTTCTTCCCAGGTGAGCCTGTTTTATAGCTTTCTGTATGTGCAAAAAGAAGCTGCTTCCTGCACTGGCTGGATAGCTTGGTTGGTTAAAGCATCATCTTGAAGCTCAGAGGTTGCTGGCTGATCCCTGATCAGGGCACATATAGGAACTGACTGATATTCCTGTCTCTCTCTCCTTCCTCTCTCTCTAAAATTAATAAAATAGCCCTGGCCGGTTGGCTCAGCGGTAGAGCGTCGGCCTAGCGTGCGGAGGACCCGGGTTCGATTCCCGGCCAGGGCACACAGGAGAAGCGCCCATTTGCTTCTCCACCCCTCCGCCGCGCTTTCCTCTCTGTCTCTCTCCTCCCCACCCGCAGCCGAGGCTCCATTGGAGCAAAGATGGCCCGGTCGCTGGGGATGGCTCTGTGGCCTCTGCCTCAGGCGCTAGAGTGGCTCTGGTCGCAACATGGCGACGCCCAGGATGGGCAGAGCATCGCCCCCTGGTGGGCAGAGCATCGCCCCTGGTGGGCGTGCCGGGTGGATCCCGGTCGGGCGCATGCGGGAGTCTGTCTGACTGTCTCTCCCTGTTTCCAGCTTCAGAAAAAAAAAAAATGAAAAAAAATAAAAATAAAAAAAAAATAAATAAAATAAACATTTTTGTTTGTTTGTTTAAATGAGAGGAGGGGAGATACAGAGACAGACTCCTGCATGCACCCTGACCACAATCCAGCTGGAAACCCCTGTCTGAGGCATATGCTGTGCCAGCTGGGACTGCTCGCAACCAAGCTATTTTTAGCACCTGAGGCTGAGGCCCCATGGAGCCATCCTTAGTACCTGGGACCAACGTGCTCAAATCAGTCGAGCCAGGCTGTGGGAGGGGAAGAGAGAGAGAGAAAGAAGGAGACGGGGTGAAGAAGCAGATGGTCGCTTCTCCTGTGTGCCCTGACCAGGAATGAAACCCAAGACTTCCACATGCTGTGTCAGGGCTCTACCACTGAGCCAACTGACCAGGGCAAAATAAACATTAAAAACAACAACAACAAAAAGGAGTTGCTTCCTTTAGAATAGAGGTCCTGCCTCTATTCATCCTCAGGCCAACAGACTGGTTTGCCCTAGGGTTAGAGGACAAAGGCCATGTTTGAGACTACAAGAAAGAAACTAGTTTTAGTGTTTGGTTTCTTTCTGAGACCTTGTTCCTCCTTTCTATTTATTACTGCTTTGTCTTATTGTATCTGATTCACAGAATTCATTTGGGAGATTTGTCCCCCAGTTTGCAAAACCCAGGAAGGCATTGACAAGACTGGCAGCTACAAGTGAAGAGGACCTCAGGACTGGGGCCTTTAGCTTGGTAAGGCCCTAACCACTTGGATGGATCTCCAGAGCTTAGGTGGAGTAGGAAAACCCAAACCCAAAAGGTTATTTGCTATAGGATTTCATTTACAGAACGTTATTGAAATGACAAAATCATAGACATATTGGGTGGACTAGTGGTTGCCAGGGGTTGGAGACAGGGTGGGCAGCAGGGTAGAGAGGTGAATATAGCTACAAATGGCAGTCTGGAAGCTTTTTGTTGCAGCTTTTCGGTATCTAAACTGTTGTGGTGGATACACAACCTCCACCAGTGAGAGACCCATATAGAATTTAATACACATATGCAAATGGAGAGCTGAATAAAGTCAATGACTATATCAATTTCAGCATCCTGGTTGTGATATTGTACTTTATGTAAGGTGCTACCATTGGGACAAACTGGGTAAGGCACACAAGGGATATTTTCACATTATTTCTCACAACTACACAATAATTTACAATGATCTTGCAAAAAAGTTTACTTTAAAAAAAAGAAGGTTGAGCCTGGCCAGGTTGGTTGCTGGTGGCTTAACTGAAGCCGTAAAGTACAGACCCTCTCCTAGAAAGGGTTAGCCCTAAGATATAGAGATGCAATTGTGAAGGAGGTGTCTCCCCCCAGTGCTGATAACTCTACAAAAGACGTGAGGGAGTAGCTGCTGTTTATAGGTACACATAGATTCAAACCTCAGTCCCTAGGTATTGAATTTATTTGCATTCCAATTTGGAGGGAGAGCTGATGGTACAGGTGCAAAAGGAAGGGAGATGATAGCAGGTTGACTCCACTGAAGGATGGAGTTGCTGCTAGTTGAGACGGAGACTCTGAGGAGATGCTCGGGAGCTGGGGCTGGTTGTGTCACATTGAAGGGGACTGGGAGATGCCAGGTGGAAATGTCACATATGTGCATCTAGAGTCAGGGGAGATCTGGGCCGCAGTGACTTCACAAGTTTAAATTGGAGCGCCTGGAAGGATCAAGCTGCTGTCTACCTAAGGATGATACTCCATCTATGTCCCAGCTGGAACTCTCCTCACCCTGAGCCACTCATGTCATCTATCTCTTACCTCCTTTAGGGACTTGTCATTTCTCTCACTCTTTATAAACAGTTTATCTTGAAATAATTTAGAGATTTATAGGAAGTTGCAAAAATAGTATGGACCCGCCTGACCAGGCGGTAGCGCAGTGGATAGAGTATCAGACTGGGATGCGGAGGACCCAGGTTCGAGACCACGAGGTTTCCAGCTTGAGCACGGGCTCATCTGGTTTGAGCAAAAGCTCACCAGCTTGGACCCAAGGTCGCTGGCTCGAGCAAGGGGTTACTCAGACTGCTGAAGGCCCGCCGTGTTCAAGGCACATATGAGAAAGCAATCAATGAACAACTGAGGTCTCACAACGAAAAACTGATGATTGATGCTTCTCATCTCTCTCCGTTTCTGTCTGTCTGTCCCTGTCTATCCCTCTCTCTGACTCTCTCTCTGTCCCTATTAAAAAAAAAGAAGGCCCTGGCCGGTTGGCTCAGCGGTAGAGCGTCGGCCTGGCGTGCGGGGGACCCGGGTTCAATTCCCGGCCAGGGCACATAGGAGAAGCGCCCATTTGCTTCTCCACCACCCCCCTCCTTCCTCTCTGTCTCTCTCTTCCCCTCCTGCAGCCAAGGCTCCATTGGAGCAAAGATGGCCTGGGCGCTGGGGATGGCTCCTTGGCCTCTGTCCCAGGCGCTAGAGTGGCTCTGGTTGCGGCAGAGCGACGCCCCGGAGGGGCAGAGCATCACCCCCTGGTGGGCAGAGTGTTGCCCTTGGTGGGCGTGCCGGGTGAATCCCGGTTGGGCGCATGCGGGAGTCTGTCTGACTGTCTCTCCCCGTTTCCAGCTTCAGAAAAATACAAAAAAAAAAAAAAAAAAAAAGAAGTATGGACTCATGTCTCCACTGATGAAGGAATGCATAAACAAAATGTAGCATATCCACACAATGATATTAATCAGCCTTACAAAGAAAGGATATATTACCACGAGCTACAACGTAGGTGAATCTAGAAAACATTATGCTAATGAAATAAGCCAGTCACAAAGCAACAAATGCTGTACACTTACATCAGGTCCCTAGATTAGACAAACCCATAAAGACAAGAGTATGGGGATATTGAGGGGCAGGAGAGAGAGGGAATGGAGGACCCTTACTAAGGGATCCTCATTAGTGTTTAATGGGGATAGAGCTTCAGTTGTATAAGATGGGAGGGTTCTGGGGATGGGTGTTTGTGATGGTGGTGTAAGAGTGTGAGTGTACTTAATGCCACTGAACTGTACACTCAAAAATGGTTAAATCCTGGCTGGTTTTCTCAGTGGTAGAGCGTCAGCCCAGCATGTGGATGTCCTGGGATTGATTTCCGGCCAGGGCACACAGAAGTGCCCATCTGCTTCTCCACCCTTCCCCCTTTCCCTTCTCTCTAGCTCTCTCTTCCCCTCCTGCAGCCAAGGCTCCACTGGAGCAAAGTTGGCCCAGGCACTGAGGATGGCTCCATGGCCTCTGCCTGAGGCGCTAGAATGGCTTCAGTTGCAATGGAGCAACGCCCCAGATGGGCAAAGCATCATCCCCCAGTGGGCATGCTGGGTGGATCCTGGTCGGGCACATGTGAGAGTCTATTTCTCTGCCTTTCCACTTCTCACTTCAGAAACAAACAAACAAACAAACAAAAAATTAAGATAGCGCTTGACCAGGCAATGGCGCAGTGGCTCAGTGGATAGAACATCAGACTGGGATGCAGAGGACCCAGGTTTGAAACCCCAAAGTTGCCAGCTTGAGCACAGGCTCATCCAACTTGAGTGCAGGATTGCTGGCTTGAACATGGGACTATAGACATGACCTCATGGTCACTGGCTTGAGCCTAAAGGTCGTTGGCTTGAAGCCCAAGATCGCTGCTTGATTGAGCAGGGGGTCACTCACTCTGCTGTAGCCCCCTGGTCAAGGCACATATGAGAAAGCCATCAATGAACAGCTAAGGAGCCACAACAAAGAATTGATGCTTCTCATCTCTCTCCTTTCCTGTCTGTCTGTCCCTATCTGTCCCTCTGTCAGTCTCTCTGTCTCTGTCACACACACAAAAATGGTTAAGATAGTGAATCTTACATTGTGTGTATAATACCATGATTTAAAAAGAAAACAGCACAGAGAAGTCCTTGTGTTTCCTCCCCTCCCTTCCCCCAGTGGTGACATCTTACATAAGCATAGTTTATCGCCAGTCTAGGTAATTGACATTGATATGATTCACAGACCCCCTTCACTTTTATATTTTTTATCTCCATGTGCCTGGTGCTGGCGGGGAGAGAAGCTGTTGGAAGGAAGGATTTCTGTGCTTCCGGTTGCCCCTTCAGTCCCTGGCACAAAACTGTCCTGTACTGATACAGTAGTCCCCCCCTAATGAAAGTTTTACTTTCCATGGTTTTAGTTACCTGTGGTCAACCATAGTCCAAAAATGACCCCTGGCCATCCCATGGGAAGGCGTTTTAAATGGAAAATTTGAAAAATAAACAATTCGTAAGTTTTATTATGTGCTATTCTGAGTAGTGTGATGAAATCTCATGCTGAATCGTCACTTTGTCCAGTGGCTCCACCCTGCATATGCTCCCCTTTCATTAGTCACTTAGTGGCTGTCTGGTTTTCAGGTCAACTGTTGTGGTATCACAGTGCTTGTGTTCCTGTACCTTTATTTTATTCAGTAAAGGCTCCAAAGCCATTCACATAAGTTTTATTGCAGTATACTGTTATAATTGTCCTATTTTATTATTAATTATTGTTAATATCTTACTGTGCCTAATTTAAAAATTAAACTTGATTGTAGGTATGTATGTGTAAGAAAAAACATAGTATATATAAGGTTCAATACTATCTGCAGTTTCAGGTGTCCACTGTGGGTCTTGGAATGTACCCTCCACAGGTAAGGGGGACTACTGTACTGATCCCTTTGGTTGTCCTCACAGCATCTGAAACTACAGGGGAAGTAACAACTAGAAATCTCCAGGGTGACTGATTATTGAAGGCCTGAGGCTAAGTCTTTCTCTCTATACAGGAAACACCACCAGAGTCCAGTGCCCAGCAGGCAGGAAGCCAATTGAGGGAGGAGTCCCCAGAGCTCACCGTCTGGAAGGCCAGTGAGCCAGGAGTTCAGACCCAGGCAGATGGCACCTGCTCTGAACACAGCATCCAAAACCCTGAAACACCTGTGTCCAGCAGGAGGGATTCTCAACCTGAGGTCTCCAGTGATGTTTCTCCAGAATGGGGGATGGCATCCCTGGCCTCAGAAAGGGCCAGCCAGAGCTACCTGTTGGAGCAAGGAACCAACTTACCAGACGGTGGAAGCATAGAGCGGGGTGGGATTCCAGCTGATCATGACCCGAAAGGGCATCTGCTAAGCAGTGGTGCTGAAGAGAAGGAGCCAGATCAAGGAGCCCCACAGAAGAAGGATGCCCGAGGGAGAGCACGGATTAACCAGGAGAAAGAAGACAGTGTCCTCGGCCAGGCCATTCAGGGTTCAGAGCCTGGATCTGCAGCCCAGGTTCTCCCTGACCCCATACAGACACTCAGCAGGGCTGGCCAGGAAGCAGAAGGGAGCTGTAGCGACCCAAGATGCTCCTCCCTTAGGATCATTGTCATCACAGATGCAATCACAGACCAGAGGGTTGTGGAAGAGGCTGGGCCAGGTGGGGAGGCTAACAATGGGGTGCCAGCCACTCCCAGCAGGAAGGCCCCTGATGTAGACCATAGAGGGGCCCCTCTCAGAGGCATGCCTCTCACTAGGGAGACCACAGGAGGCGGAGGAGAGGCAGAGCAGGAAGCTGAGCCCCCTGGTGATGTCCTCGGGGGCCCTGCAGGCTCCCTGGCTCTGGTTCAAGGGATCCAAGAACCCATATTAGGTGGTGGAGATTCCAGTCCTATAGCCTCAGAAATGGGCCCAGTTGTTGATCAGACACAGATGCCAGGCTTGGATCAAGAAGGGCTGAGAGGTGTGTGTGTGCTGCCTTTGCTGTCACAGACCTTGGGTGAAAAGGCAACTGAGTTAGTTAGCCAGAGCCATGAACCCCTTGGGAGTTTCAGTCTTTCCCTTGGAGCCTCTGTCCCACTGTTGCACAGAGAAGCAGTGGATGGTCCTCCCTGGGATGGCATAGCCCACCAGGGCAGCCTAGATGCCCCTGTAGGCCCAGCAGGCCAGCCCCAGCACCCTCCTGACTCTTCAGACCAGGACATGTTGAGGGGGTCCACAGATGTGGAACTTGACTTCTTGCCAGACAGCCAAATACAGGAAGCCTTGGGAGCCCCCAACTTTGAAGCCCCATGTGAGCAGGTAAGAGCTTTCTAAAGTTACAGCCAGACCATGTGTGCCATTGTCCACAGACCCTCACCCAAAACGCCCAGTGGTAGGGGAAGGATTGGGCATGTGATGGTCTGTTTATATGGCAAATGAGTCTAGGGGTCTGAGTTGCAGCTTCAATGAGTGTGGAGTCTGTGATTTTCCAGAAGGGAAAGACCTGCCTTTCCATAAGGGGCCTGTTCCAAGTGTATGCATGAGATTTTTTCTGCTAGAATTTGTAGGGACTATGCTTCCTTCAGGGATCTGCCTGCCTGACAGGCAGTGGGGAAGCTGCCCAGTGAGCTTCTGCCAGCCATGTTGCTCACCTGTCAGGACAGGTGGCAGCCTTGCTTTGGCCCTGCTCCCAAGGGGAGTTCCATATTCCTGGCTAGTGGCACACCTGAGCCTGGGCTGCATGCTTTGCAGTGGTGCCCTGGGTGGCAGATGGTTCTCCATTCTCTTTCCACACACTGGCTGAGGAAGAGAGACTGAAGGAGGTTGGGCAGCTGCCAGAGGTGACTCGGCCAGGGTCGGCCTGATTCTACAGCTGTGCCTCAGCCACCCCATCTCAGAGTGTGGAGCCCAATTCCCTTGATAAGCGTTGTCCTGTTTTTCCAGCTGTTCCTGTTGAGATTTTTTTTAAAAAATGTATTCGATACATGCTTGTTAGGAGCCTGTGTATGCCAGGTGTGAAAGCACCAGGTGAGGTCCCTGCCCCTGGAGGTGCTCAGTAGCACTTTTCCTGCCTGCCTCTCCCAGAGTGAGCATTTTTGGACCCTATCATTTTGGAACTTAAAGAGTCTTCATATGACACAGCTCCAGAACACAAGCACAGGATTTCCTCTGGTGCCCCGCTGAAGAAAGCCAGATGTTCTGATTGCGAAGGGAGAACATGGCTGGGTTGAGTGAGTATGGCTCTTTACTGAACTGCCTTCCCAGAGGATGGCCAGGGCTCGTATTTGGCCCTCCACAAAGTTTACCTATGAGGTGATTTCAGACCTAGTTCCTTGGGCCACCCATTTCATAATCACTAGATGAGCAAGAGAGATCATGGAAAGTAGGTCACAGTGCAGAGTTAAAATACAATCGTCTGGATAGGTAGACATTCAGGTGCTGGGAACAGCTGAAATTTTAGAATTGAGGCCTCGTTTCTTGAAAAATACAAACTCCTCACTCAGAAAGAAAGGTTGTCTAAGCTACTTCCAGTCTCTAGTCTCTTGGGCCGTGGCTAAGGGAGAAGGCTGGGGAAACAGTTGGAACATCTGGTGGCATCCAGCAGGCAAAAGAGTGAGCTTTTCCAGGCAGGATGCAAGTGACAGTACACTTGGATAACATCAGGGACTCAGCAGTGTGGGGGCCTGGGCATGCAGTTGGGTGGTCAGACCTGACAGGTCCCCCAGGGGAGTAGGCACTGCTTTAACAAGGCTGCCAGTGCCCGGACAAGTTTTGTTTTGATATTGGTTATTTCTGAGCAAGTTGGAGTGATTCAGGCAAAGCAGATTACCATGGGAAGATTGTGGATGGCCGTTGGCAGGAAGACCAAGTGGGGAGGGACACTTAGGAATGGATCACAGATGGCTGGAGAGCAGCAGCACTGCCTCCCACAACTGGCCCTCAACCTCACCAGACACAACCATGAGCACCACTTCAGAGGAAGCCACTTGGAGACTCACAGAGGTTACATAGCAGTGACAGACTGGTCTCAAATTCAGGTCCCTTCACAGGAAAGTTCAGTGTTTTTCTTCTCCGGACAGCTCCCTTGAGATGTGATACTCACCCAGAGCCAGTGGAGCATCCATACACTGCTTAGAAGCATCATTTCAAAAGCTGATTCCCAGGGCCCTTTCAGGCTGAAACCTGTGTGACCCTGGCACATTCAGGACCACTCTGTCATGACATTTACACAATCCTGTTAGGAGAGAAAATAGTCCTCATGGCCAAGAACAGTGTAGTGAGATTGGTGAATATGTGACATTGAATCGCATTTTATGTCAGAGTTGCCTGCATGAAATAACCAGCTGCTGGGAGACACTATATTGTCTATAGCAGAGATCCCAGCTGGCACTGCTGGCATCTGAGCCAGATTGTTCTCTGTGGTGTGGACTGTCCTGTGCACTGTAGAGTATTGAGCAGCATCTCTGGCCTCCACCCACCAAGTGCCAGGATCACCTTCTCCCCCAGTTGTGACAACCAAAAATGTCCCCAGACATTGTGAAGTGTCTCCTGGGGATGGCATGATCCCAGGTGAGAATTACTGGGCTACTGGCAGTTTTTCATGTGGTTCAGGCACCTCTTTGCTAGTGTAGCTCAACCCTTCACCCCACCTCCATGAGGGGAAAGGACGTCCCTAGAGCAGTCCACTTCCAACCCAGGACTGAGCAGGTCACTTCACCTCAGCCTTTTTCCTCTTTCAGAAGGATGCATGTCACCTCTGTGATTGAGCCTGACATTTTCTACAAAAATTAAACCACTGTTGACATTTAGAGACTTAAGCTTCTCAGGGTTATTTGGCTCTCTCCCCTATTAATTATGAATTTTTCCTTTGCAATATATTTACAAAATTTTATCCTGATATAAAATGTGTGGCTTATCTGGCTGACCTCTTCCCCTTGACTCTGATGCCCACCTTGCTACAGCCACCACCCCTAAGGGTTGTCTCTGTACCCTTCTAGGTACTGCAGGATGCACAGGAGACAGCACTATACCTCAGTTGTCAGGAATAGAGAATGTATGGATGGAGACACCCCTGGGCATAGATCAGCCTATTGGAAGGTGCAGGCCCGGAAGAGAACAGCAGAGTCAAGCCCAGTTACCCTATCTGCTCTCTTTCTCAGTGAGAAGGGCAAGAGCAGCCCAGGCTTGTAGCCTCTAGGTCAAGCCATTATATTTCCTCAGCAGGAGTTCCAGCCTCAGTGTTCCCAGTGTGGCCAAGGGGAAGTGAAGTTTTCTGCATGACTTTTTTAAGTGAGAGAGCGAGAGGGAGGGACAGATAGGAAGGGAGAATGGAAGCATCAACTCATTTATGGCACCGTAGTTGTTCATTGATTGCTTTCTCATATGTGCCCTGACCAGAGGGTCTCCAGCTGAGCCAGTGATCCCTTGCTCAAGTCAGCAACCATGGAGTCAAGTCTATGATCCCATGCTCAAGTCAGCGACCCTGCGCTCAAGGTGGTGAGCCTGCGCTCAAGCCTGTGACCTTAGGGGTTTGAACCTGGATCCTCAGCATCCCAGGCCAACATTCTACCCACTGTACCACTGCCTGGTCAGGTTCTGCATGACTTTTCTTTCCTGCCCTGTGCAGGGCTCACCTAGCCAGAGGTTCACATATGTGTTCTCTCTTTCCAGTTGTTTCCTGCAGGGAGCGGGGTGGACCCTTGTTGGACTGGCACCAGCCTAGGTACTGATGGAGGACCCCTCACCAAAGTCCAGTCAAGGTAGGCCAGGTGGGAGGCTGCCCCAGGATCCTTGCCTTGGTGTGAGTCCTCTCTTCGGAGAGGGAGTGTCACTGCTTTTCTGGCACTGGAGCGCCCATGCTTTCTCTACTGCCAACCCTGTGAGCTCCATTTTGCTGATGAGAGGGACAAGGGGGCCTTGGCTCTCCCCCACTGGGCCTTGCTTTCCTCAATCTAGTAAGGGAGCTGAGTCGTGTCTTTCAAACTGCGTGTGTATCCCTTGCAAATGGAGAATTGGTGACCAGCCATCTGCACCCAAACAAGTGTGTCTCTCCAGGAGCCCTGGGGTGGTGCCCATGGATTGTTTGAATTCAGTATGTGCATTTTTCTGCAGAGAGGATCCAGAACTCTCTGAATCTCCTTGGAGTGAGGTGGCTAAGCACCATTGGCCAAGCCGATCTTGGGTGGTCTCAGTTCTGACAGTGTGGGCCCTCTAGTGTCTCTGACCTGTTCTGTCTTCTCACTTCCTACTTGGCTCTGTGCCCCAGGGCAGGCCACTTTCTCTCCCTCCTGCCAGCCACCAGGTGTACTGCCCCTCTACCTGAGAAGTGTAGGGGGACGACGGGGGTGTCCATCTCTTCTCACCTATCCTTTCTCCTAGCCCTACCAGGGGTAAGTCCTGGGTGACGGTCCTTTTCCGTTACCTTGTACTTGAACAGGCCTCTGCAGAGGCAGTGTCTTATCAATTATTTATGGCCAAGTTTCTGTTTCTATCTAGCAAGTGTGGAGGAAGGGCCAGGGGTTCAGCCCTTGGTGAATTTCTGTTTCTCCTCTTCCTCCTCCTCCTCCTCGAGGTATAAGGTGGTATGTTTTTGCCTTCTTCCCTTACACAAGCTCTGTCACTGGTACCTGTTGTGCCACTTGTGTATACACACACACACACACAGAAACACACACACCCCTGTACAAGGACCAGAGGCAAGTTAGTTAAACTGACTCCACCATTGTTTGAGCAAAGGGGAGGGAGAATTGTGTCTGAATCACAGATGGCCTCAATGGGCCAATGGAACCCCACACAGAATTCTGGAAGACCCCCAGGGCAAGTCCTCGGATCCATGGCCCATGGTAAGACACAAAGGAAGCTTAGGCCTGGGTCAGCTAGCCATCTTGGATGACAGGCAGGTGGAACAGAACCAGAGATTCCATTTTGACAGCCCAGGAGGTGCTGCCAAGCCAAGGGTGTGGTAGGCTTTAACAAGGACTGTTGACCAGAGGCCAGGATGACCCTCTGCCAGCACCTGCAGGCCACACGTTATATACAGTGGTTGCTTTGGCATATGCGCCCTTTCATCAATGTCAATGCCATCCAGTGCTGGCTCTTCCAGGAACTGCTCTGGGCACTGGGCAGGCAATGTAGGACGGGACAAAACATGGAGCTACTACGATCTAGTGTGTGTTGTGCAGGGCAGGTGAGGTGAGAGAGACAAGCAAATTTGATAAATAGCAGAGGGTTAAGGAGGAAGATAGTAGGGAAAGTTAAAATTTTAATTCTGTGATTAGTGAAGCCCAGCTCCCCCCTCAAGGAGGAGACGTTGGGAAAGAACATCCCAGAGTCCTAAGAAGTGCTCAGGGAAAGGCTAGGAATTCAGTGTGGCTGGAGAAGGGGGGAGGGGGACAAAAGGGAAGAATGTGTCTGGAGGTGCCAGCGATTGGATGGTGTAGTGAGCCAGGTTTCCATTTTCACAGCCCTCCACCACGTGCTGCATGGAAGACAAACTGTAGGGGCAGTAGCTGGAGGTCCAAGGAGGTCCAGTAGCTGGATCCGCTTCCTGTGGTGGGAAGCGGCTAGATTCTAGGTATGCTTTTAGTGTTTGATCCAGGTGGCCATCAAAGGAAAAGCAGACAGCTGAAGGCCCAGCAAAAGCCCCCCAGAATGGTGTTTGGAGGAGCTGAATGCTGAGATCAAGCCTCTTGTCTTCTTCCTTTCCCTCTAGTACCCACAACAGGATCAAGCCCTGTGAAGCCTGCAGGATGGAGGATGCCACAGATACAGTGCACGGCCTCATTGTTGAACTCTCCAATCTGAAGTAAGAACTGGGCTTGGATCCACAGATGGACAGGACAGGCAGCTGGCTGGGGTTGGAGGGACCAGTGGGGCAGCAAGAAGGCCCCCTACAGTGGCCACCTAGCAAGGGGCCTCCAGAAAGTATCACTCCTCCTGGGCCCTCACCTATTATGTCATAAACCCATCCTTTAAAGTTTATAGAATTATTGGGTTCTAGAGAGGTACTGGGACAGTCAGTAGTCTACTCTGTAACAGATTGATTCTGACTGCATTTGTGAATGTGCCTGTGTTTGAGCCTGTTTATGTGTGAACTGTGAGTATGCATGAGTGTGTGAGCCTGTGTGAGAACATGTGAGCAGGAGTGTGAGGTGTGTCTTGCTCTGGCTCATAGTCAATGCCAGTATTTTCATATAGCCGGCTGATCATGAATGCCCACCGGGACCTGGAAGCAGTCAAGAGACTCTACTACAGGAAGGCAAAGCCTGCAGGGAAAGCCCCCTCGCCCTACACATCAAAGGGAGCTGGGACTCTCGTGCAAGTGGAGCAGGCCTGGAGAGACTTGTAGACGTTTCCAAATGGGAAAGCTGGGGGATTGTGTGTGCGGTGCCTACAGCTCCCATGGATGTGCATGTTTTGTTCAAACCCTAACCCCCAGAAGTGCCTGATGTCCCTGCCAAAGTTGGCGGCAGTCCCTCAGCAGACCGTGGAAAGTCTACAGTCTCTGATGTTGCTCCTGGTTTTGGTTACCCCCAGGATGCTCTAGCCGGTCCTAGGGGGTCTCAGAAACCTCTTCAGCAGACCTCAAAGTCAGCTTCCCATGGGAAACCCTAAGGGCCCCTCTGGAGTCAACAGCCTCCCTCTGTAATCTGTATGCAGAGGGAGCCTGCTCCTCCAGAGGCTGAGCTGCAGTGAGTTAGAGGTGGCAGGCTGGGGCCCCAGGAGCAGGGCCCAAAGCCACCTGGAGGTTTATCTGGGTTTGCAAAGTTTGACTCTTAGCTGAGGTTACTCAGGTTCAGAATTTGTTTCTTTCCTGAAGAAAAGGGTTCTCTTTGTTTGTCTTTCTCCAGATTTCCATTTTATTTTGCGAAGACTATTAATAAATGATTCTCTGCAAGGACCCAAGACCTGTTGTTTGGGGGTTGAAGCTGTTGGGTTCCTTGATGTTTTGCCCACAAACCTCCCTAACCACCTCTTTCTCTTTTCACTTAATGAACTCCCTAGGAAGGCAAGTAGGGCTACTGCTGGTACGCAGGTCAGGGGGTCCCCATGGGTTCCCAAGTATATAGAGTTCCCCAGGAGCAGACAGCTGTGTGTACCCATTCAGGCACAAACACCAGCATCTATGAGGTAGTGAGCCCATAGGACTCACCTGGAGAGTGTTTTCAGTGCCCATTGGTCCTTTCTCTTCTGCATGGGACAAGCTGCTTTGAAGCCCAGCCTAGGAGGTAGTGTGGGGGGTTATTATTAACTCAGACATGATGCTGAGGGCAGTCACTGCACACCTCATCCCATACAAGCCTGATCACAGCCCCATAGTGGCATTGGAAGGAGCCCCAATCGCTATCATTAAACCCATTTCACAGAAAAAGATACTTCTGTTAAAATGGTCACACCATCAGGTGGACCAGACCCACCCCTTTATTAGTGGCTCTGCCTGTGGCTCCCACATTCAAACTCCTAGGGCCATGGCAGAGCACCCCTTCCACTGCTGCCTTCTTACATCCTGGGAGACCCCATTTGGGTGGGCAGCAAGTTGGATCAGGGTCCCCTGCCACCTCTCTTCCCTTGACTCTGCCAGGACAGGCTGGTTCATCCAGTGTCCTGGGTCCAAGCCACAGCAGCTCTGGCTTATGCCCTTAGCGTTTGTAGCAGCTGGCAGTGGCTGGGAGGTTGTGTCCCCAATTCAATATGAAGACACTTAGGGCCACCCCTCCTTGTTTTTGTCTTCCCTTCTCCCCTCCAAGCCTAGGCAGCAGGCAGTCTTCAAGGGTAGGTTCCTATCACTAGCTTTCCTCCTGGGTGGCCTCAGGTCCCCAGTTCAAGGGCAGAGAGGATCTGCAAAGTCCAAATCCTGCCTCCACCCAACCCTGGGATAGAGAGACCATGTGGGTTGGAGATGAAGGCCAGCTCTTAGTTTAGGAAAGGAATGTGGATTGGACACTTGCCACCTGCTGCCCCCTGGAGGCCAGGAAAACAAGCTCTGGTGATGGAGAAGACAGACATGGGTGGCGGTTCCTAAGGGCAGCCCCTCAGGAAAATCGGATCACAACCCCTAGGTCAGGAGGGCTCTGTATCTCTCTCCCAGTCTTGCTACAGTAGACCCAAAATTGCCTCCACAGTGCCCTTGGGCAGGGCCCCAGGACAGAGTCCTATTTCCTGCCCTCCCCCACAGAAGGACATGGCATGTGACTCCACGGCCCCAAGTCATTGGGGACTTGGGGCATTGTCGTGTGATGTAAACATTCAGAGGGCCTCTTTGATGAGGACAATGTGAGGAGGGAGACTGTCTAACTGTCTCTCCATTTCTCCCTCAAATTATGCCTCCCCACCCCCATTGTGGGGGATTCCACCTCTTTGGCATGTCAGCATGAGAGGGGGGCTGAAAGGGAGTTTGAAAACACCAATGGACCCTGGCTAGTGGCTCAGTGGATAAAGCATCAGCCCCAGGTATGAACACCCCAGGTTTGATTCTGGGTCAGGGCACACAGAAGTGACCATTTGCTTTTCACCCACTCCCTCTCCCCTTTCTCTCCCTCTTCTCCTCCCACAGATTGGTATGAGCATGGCCTGGGGCGCTGAGGATAGCTTGGTTGATTTGAGCATTGGCTCCAGATGGGTTTTCTGGGTGGATCCCTGACAGGGCGCAGGCAGGAGTCTGTCTCACTATCTCCCCTCCTCTCACTTAAAAAAAAAAAAAAAGAGAGAGAGAGAGAGAAAACCCAGCACTGGGCACAGAAGAGGCACACAAACTATTGGAAAGTGAATAAGTAATAAGGAAGCTGAGGTTCAGAGTCTGAACAACAAATGTCAAGAAAATACCTAATGTGCTAACCTGGCAGCAGAGGTCTTGCCCAGAAGTGCCAGGAAAGGGGTGACCCCTCAAAATCCCACTGCCGGCCCATAGTGCCCACTCCCATTTTGCAGCTCATCCCAGTGTCCAAGTCTCCTTGGGAAAGTGGAAGTCAAAGTAACGTGCAGGCTAACACACCCAGGAGAGAAAAGAGTCGCCTGAGCCCCTCGGAAGCAGTTCCCCCTACCGTGTCTCAATACCAGCCTAATCTGACCACTAATCCATTCATAGCATTTATTGAGCGCTGAGTACCCCGTGTTGGGGAGGGAGGGAAGGGCATCCCCGTAACACCTCCTTCCTCACAGGGCTCTTTTGGCAGTGTTCCCAGGACCTGCTCCTCACTTAAATTCCCAGGCTGGGGGAGGGTTCAGGGGAGGGTCCTTGCCAGATGCATCTTCCGGGAAATCCAGCCTTCACGGAGTCAGGGAACTAGGAGAAGGCGGCAGCATCCCGGACGTCTTCCCCGCACCGGCCTTCTAGGCAGAATTGGAAGGGCAGCAAGAAGAAGGTGGAAGTCCAGAAGACTTCCCGGCACCTCTGGAACCTGGGTTTTAAAAGCGGAGGGGGTAGGAGAAAAACAATAGGTGAATCATATTGCCTACTTATCAGTTCAATCTGCAGGGCTCCCGGGGCTTTGGCGCCACCCGGAGGCTGCTTATGGAATAGCACCCAAGTCACATCCCTGGACAGTGGCAAGCCCCAGATGAGACCAAGACCCCGACACGAAGCGCAAAAACTCCAACTCTGCCCTGTGGTGCTACTCCCTGGTGGCCATAGGGTTCCGGGAACCGCCCACACAGGATTTGTGATGCCTAGAGTGTTACGAGGGAGGCAGGCCTCGGGCAGCCCCTATGTGCCAAGGGATGGCTCCCTCACCCTTCACTACATACCCTGGGAGGTGAGTTTTCCTGCTCCCTCAAAATTAAAGGGAAAAAGGAAGATTCTGAGACCATCATCTCTATATGTCTCCTCAGCTTCCTGCATCACGGAATGTCAAAAGGATATTATCTTCTCCTGGAGTCAGTCTCGCCTTTAACAAAAGTTCACTTCACAGCTGTGGGGCAGGGCGGCGGTCCTCTTGCCAGTTCACTACCCTTGAGGAGCTCACAGTTTGATGGAGAGGCGGTACCCACCCACAGTACCCAAATAGACAACAACACCACCCCATCACATCCCCTCCTCTGTTGGCTGACTACCCCATAAAGTCACTAAAACGAATTTGTCCTTTAAACCCCTAAAGGACCTCAGGTCTTTGGCATCTACTATAATGGTAACTGCTGCCATTTAAGCCCAAGCTACTCAAAGCCTGCATGGTCTGTGGTCTGGCAGCATGGCAGCCTTACAGGGAGCTGGTTAAAAATGCAGGTATTCAGGCCTCACTCAAAACAAATCTGCAGAATTGAAACCTACACTCAAACAAGATCTGAGTGACCCCATGTGGCAGGCCGTGCAGAGTGCCCCATGTGGCAGGCCGTGCAGATGAGGGGAGCAGATTTAGAACTCAGGCTCCAGCTGCAGCTCTCCCCTAAGCTACAACCCCAGATGCTCTCCTGAACCACTCCCCAGACAGCAAACTCATGTGGCCCCCCTCCAACCTAATGTTTCCCTGGGTGCTGGGCCATTCCCTTCTGCCTGCCTTTGTTCCCTCTGCCTGGAGGACTAGTCTCTTTATTTTTATTTTTTTTTAATATTTTATTTATTGATTTTTTTAGAGAGAGAGGAGTGAGAGAGAGAGAGAGAGAGAGAGAGAGAGAGAAGGGGGAGGAGCAGGAAGCATCAACTCCCATATGTGCCTTGACCAGGCAAGCCCAAGGTTTCGAACCAGCGACCTCAGTGTTCCAGGTCGACGCTTTATCCCACTGCGCCACCACAGGTCAGACAGAACTAGTCTCTTTAAACACTCTCAAATCCATCCCCATGATCCATTTGCTTAGCCACTGTCTAGCTCATTCTTAACACACAGACCTGGTCTTGCCACTTCTGTTGCTCCCTAGTGCCCAAATCCACTCTTTAATATGACTCACAAGTCCCTATAGGCCCTTTGTCCCCAAATCTCTGACACCTCCCCCTCTACCATACAAGCATACACACTCCATCCTTAAATTCCCGAGCAAACCCCAATGCCTGGGCCACATTTCCAACACTCCACCAAACTGAATTAGACTTCCTGAAGTCACTTCCTCCAGGAAGCCTCTTGAATCCCCTCATCTGGATCAGGTGTGTTTTCTAGACTCCCCCATTCAGCACCCATTGCGCCATGTTTTAACTGCCGCTCTCCCATCTACCTTGTCCACCACTGGCCCAGCCCAGCACTCGGCACAGAAGAGGCACACAAACTATTGGAAAGTGAATAAGTAATAAGGAAGCTGAGGTTCAGAGTCTGAGAAACTTCTCTCAGGCCACACAACTCCTCAGTTCCAAGCATTGTCAAGCCCCTCCTGTACTTATCCCCAGACCCCATCACTTGCTAGTCCCCATGGCTTCCCTGCCAGGTCACCTGTGCCTGGAAAAGAACAGCATTTCCCTCAAGGGCCCAGAGAGGGAGAGTCCCTTGCCCAAGACCACACAGCAAAGTCAAGGCCCAGTTTTCCCACATTGGGCAACATTTCTGGAATACTTTTCTAAGGTTTCTACACTGATTTTTCTGCCCTGAACCCCCTGAAGTGGGTACTGGGGTTAAAATCCCACTTAACAGAGACAGGCCCCCCCTCCACAGTGGGTTTCCCCAGCCACCTGCACTGGCTCCTGCTGCTGCTGCTGCTGCTGCTGCTGCTGCTGCTGCTGCTGCTGCTCCTCCTCCTCCTCCTCCTCTTCGGCGGTGACCTGAGTCCTGTGTTCTCCCTTTGTCAGGCCGGGACAACTTCTTGCCTGCGGAGTTTCGGGTGGTGTAGCTGTAGACAGAGGTGTAGCCTTGGCCTGTGAGTGGGCAGAAGCGACGGGTGTGGGCACGATCTCGAGTGGCACCGCACTGGGGGCACACGTAGTCTCGAAGGATGGGGCACAGCACCCGGCCCGCCTCATCCTTAAGCACGTGGGACTGGTAGATGGCCCGGGACTCCCCGTTGTGTTTGCAGAAAGAGCACAGGCGTTCTGGAGCCGGTGAGGATTCTGGACTGGACCTCTGATCCCCTGATCCTGGCGCTGGTTCTGGCTGGGGGTCCAGCCTGGTCTGAGGCTCCTCTTCCCCACGCAGAGCCCCCACCAGACGTGCCAAACCCAGGTAATCTGTCCACAGGTTGAATGTCCCCATGACTGGGCAGTGTGTGCCAGGTGGAGGGGCAGAGAGAAGAAACCCTTCCTGCCCCAAGCTTGTCGTTATGCCCTTCTTCCCTGCCCCTCCCCTCCCCTCTCTGGAGCCTTGGAGTCTGGGCTGTCAGTTCCCTCCTTATACCTCCAAGGAGTTGAAGGGGGAGGAACAAGCTGTGGGAGATTCCTTATTGTCACAGGGGGCTTGCTGCCACACCTGCCAAGGAGATGTATTGTCTCTGAGTGGGGCAAGGGGGGGGGGGTGTAACAGGATACAGTCTGCAGGGGGCACCCACAATTTGGAGCCACATACCCCACCAGAGGGCATTGGAAGAACTACCTCCCACCCATCCTTGGAGGAGGCCTGCCACCCTGCCCCACAGGGTTTTGGGTGGGGGGTTTGGAAGCCCCACCCTCAGGAGAGGTATTGATGTAACTTAGTAACTGCTTTCTTCCTTCCTTTAGGCTGGGGGGAAGGGCCAGGTGCCCCTGGGCCTTTTGGGGAGGCAGGGAGCTGTTGATTCTCCTCCAGATGTCCCTGGAAGGGGGGATGGTACCTGGCTCATAGGACCAAGGCCCCAGCTCTGGTCTCCCTCAGGGCACTTGCATACCCATTGTCTAAGTAGAACCTCCATTTAATGGATGAACAAACTGAGGTATGATTCCACCTGCCTATCAGATTATTCACAAAGACTAACATAAACCTGACCTGAAGCCTCGACCTGGAAATCTGGGGTCGCTGGTTCAAAGGCCCAGGCTTGCCCAGTCAAAGCACATACATGAGAAGCAACTACTACAAGTTGATGCTTCCTTCTCATCCCCCCCACCCCATTTCACGCTCTCTCTCTCCTCTCTCTAAAAATCAATAAATAAAATCTTTAAAAAAAAAAAAAAAAGAGCTCAAAAGCCTGCTTCCCCCATCCAGTTACAGGAGCCCCAGGGCTAGGTATAGATGTTCATTCAGTCCCTGGGGTGGTAAAGGAAGAAATGGGGGAGGTTGGGAGAGCAAAGGCACTGGCTGGGCTAAAGGGGAGTCCCCCAGCACTCACTAGATCCTTGATCCTCCCACCCTCAAATGAGCCCTTAGCTCAATATCAGGACAGTGGAGTGGTGTGCCCAGAAGTCACCCAGGTGGGGCACAGACATGCAGGTGGAAGGACCAGCCAGCACCAAGGTGCGAGGGGGCAATGGAGGATCCAGGCAAGGAGGGTGAGAAATCCAGGACGTGGACACAGAGCAGAAGCCCCATATACTTATGGGGCTTAAGCCCATACACTCACTTAAGACATGCTTATGGAGCCTTCAGGGAGCAAATCTCACCACCCCATTTCAAAAGGGTTTTCAGCTGCCCAGTTCCCCCCTAAGCCTCCAGGATTTCTTCCTCAAATCCAGCTTGTGTCCTCCAGGATCCCAGTCACCAGCCCTCCCCAAGCGGTGAGAGGCTGGGGGTCAGGGCAAGGTACAGGCTGAGAAATTTGGGGGTAACCCATGGTGGGTGTTGTCCTCCAGCCCACTCCCGTGAGGCTGTGTGTGGCCCGGCCACAGTGACATTCATCCCTCGGCGGGTCTGTCCTCTGTCCTCACAACCCACCGACAACAATGAATGTTGATTGTGACCTTAGCTGTGGCCTTAAAGGAGGGGATGTGCTCAGGTGGGACCGGCCCCCCAGGTTTGGAAGGTGGGGGTCGCGATGGATGGATGGCAGTTCCAGGCCTCGGGGTCCACTCAACGGTCGATGGTTTGCCTGAGCTGCCCAAACTCACCGACAGGTTGAATGTTCCCCCAAGCCCTTGGCAACTTCTTGGGGATGGGTGGGGGTGGGTCCCAGAGTAGAGGATGGGAGGCAGGGAACCGGAGAGATGAGGGAGGGAGGGACCTATTGACTGATTAAGTCAGCAAACAGTAGGTGCCAACTGTGTGCTCCAGGACCTGGAAAAGCACAAGATTAATATAAATAGTGGTGACAGTATATATTTTTGTAGCCTTTGCTACACAGATGGAACAATATTAGTGCTGGGCTCCCTGCTTCATGTATTTACTCAAATTACCCTCAAAAGGGCCCTGGCATGTGCAAATGTAGTCCATTTGTCAGTTTGGGATTCTGAGGCCAGAGGGCACCATCAGGCAACAGAGAGATAAACAAATCATTTTAATACAATGTATACCTTCTGTGGGCCTCACCATGTTCCTGGACAGGATTGTTTATAAATCGCAACCACCCCTGGGGGTCATCAGACTCTCCACTTTGCAAATGCATGCAGGGCGCATAGTGGGGCCACGGTCAGGCCCACCCACAGGTCCATTTGCCCACTGGACAGAGGAGAAGTGAGAGGACCAACCGGAACACTGCTACCCTCCTGCAGAATCTCTCAGGGAATCTGAACTCAGGTTCTAGGTAATGTAAGTGTGAAAGGTCTTTCACCCTCAGACCACAAACATAGCTGCTCAGTCTCCGTCTGCGGCAAGATGCTGCCCCCTACCCATTTCCTCCCGGTAAAATGGGCCCTCCAGGGGCCATGCAGAGTTGGGTGCCCACTCTCACGGATGCCCCTACTGGCAGTCTCAGGGGAGGCTGCCCCCAACATGGGTCTAAGGACCTAGAGGATGACTTCAAGTGTCCTACAAATTTCCATTTACCTCCCATTTCATTCAGGGGAATATGGAATCCCAAAGAACCCCCCTGGCATAACTCGAAGGCGGATCACTCACCCCAAGTATACTAAGCTTGAACAAACCCTTAACGTCCCTGGCTCCCGGCGTTGTTGGCCTAAGCCAGCACAACTCCCCAATCCCCACTCCCGAGGCTCCACTTAGAGGTCCTGCTCCAGGAGACCCGCCCCTCTAAAGCCACTAACCCTGGCCCCTCCTCAAGACCCGCCCTTTTAAAGCCCTCCCACATATTGCCTGTCTCTGGTATCCTCTCTCTAAAACCCGCCCATGGAGACCGGCCCCAAATTTAGCCCCCTTAAACCCCGCCCCTTAAGTCACTCTTCAAATAGCTCACCACCCCTACAGGCCCCGCCCTCTAAGCCTAACTCTCGTAGCACCCCACATACTGCCGGCCCCAGGAGCGACCGAAGTCACAGAGTCCCGTCCCTAAGGACCCTCTTCTAGAAACCTCCAGCCTAGACCCCCCACGGGCCGCGTCCCTATGGAATCCTCAAAGCCGCCCCCTTGGAACCCAACCCCCTTAAGGTCCGCCTTGACAGAACCTGCCCTCAAACCGGAGCCCCTCAGGAGCTCGACCCCCGCCAAGACTCGCCCCACGAAATTTTCCCACTTCCTGAATACCCTTCCCCAAAGCCTGTCCTCTCCTCCCAGGGCCGGGGTCCACCCCTGTCAGGAGTTCCAGGTAGGGCGCCCTCCTCCCCATGGACCATCAGCCCAGCCAGCAGGTCCCCATTCAAGCTCAGGGGTGGATGGCACCCTACCCGGGCTTCTCCCCTTTACCCCCTACAGCAGGGGTCAGGAACCTATGGCTCGCGAGCCAGATGTGGCTCTTTTGATGGCTGCATCTGGCTTACAGACAAGTCTTTGATAAAAAAATAATATTAAAAATATAAAACATTCTCATGTATTACAATCCATTCATTTCCTATCGCTCATGTTCATGGTTGCTGGTGGTGGAGCCAATCACAACTGTTCTCTGGGACAACACCAAATTTTTATTGGAAAATGCATAACGTACACGGTCGTTGTATGGCTCTCACAGAATTACATTTTAAAATATGTGGCGTTCATGGCTCTCTCAGCCAAAAAGTTTCCTAACCCCTATAAAGCGTCGACCTGGAAATGCTGAGGTTGCCGGTTCGAAACCCTGGGCTTGCCTGGTCAAGGCACATATGGGAGTTGATGCTTCCAGCTCCTCCCCCCTTCTCTCTCTCTGTCTCTCTCACTCCTCTCTAAAAAAAAAAAAAAAAAAAAAAAAAGTTTCCTAACCCCTGTCCTACAGGTATCCGGATTCTTCTGAGAGAGAATGTGGGTTCTCTTGGCCTGGCTGGGTTGCTTAGTTGGTTAGAGCGTCACCCCCACGCCAAGTTTGCAGGTTGGATCCTAGGTCAGGGTACATTCAAGAAGCAACTGATGCCTGACCTGTGGTGGCGCAGTGGATAAAGCGTCGACCTGGAAATGCTGAGGTCGCTGGTTCAAAACCCTGGGCTTGCCTGGTCAAGGCACATATGGGAGTTGATGCTTCCTGCTCCTCCCCTGTTTCTCTCTCTCTTCTCTAAAATGAATAAAGTCCTAAAATTAAAAAAAAAAAAAAAAGAAGCAACTGATGAATGCACAAATAAGTGGAACAACAAATCAATGTTTCTCTCTCTCACTTTCTCTTTCTAAAATTTAATTAATTAATTAATTAATTAAATAAATAATATGGGTTCTCCTGCCTTGGGGATAGTGGTCCTAACAAAGACAATGCCTAGAACCCTGGGGGGAGGAGCATAGTTTGGGAGGGCCAAGACAGTAATAATAATTCTTTACACACATTACCCTATTATTAGGATACCCATTTTTGTCTGTGAGGAAGGTGATGCTCTGAGAATTTGGTATACAACTCTAGGAGGTTCCTCAAAAGCTCTGTTCTTAGTGACTGTGAAGCTATAATACGAGATCATCAGATCCGAGGCACTCTGTCATATTGAGACACCCCCCCAAGACACCCTTTCTCATGTGCCTTCTCTCAGCTAGCTTCCCGAGGGCACAGATCTTGACCTACCAAGGAGGGAGGTCCCTGCAAGAGGTCTCCCCAAAATTGGAAAGGAGGGGCTGGTGGGAGCAATCAATACCGCGGAGCTAGGTACGTGGGCGGGGCTTCCAACTGAGGAGCGGGGAGGGAGGAGCACAGCCCACAGGGTCCTGTGGGGAGAGGTTATCTGGGGCCTATCTGGGGTCTGTCTCCCTTTGTCTGCGGTGGTTCCAGCCTTTGCCCTCCGTGTCTGAGTCTGCTTGTCTGGGTTTGACTGTGCCCCTCAGTGGCCTGTATTTGTCTGAGTCTCCCACCCTGCAACTGCTCCTGTTCCTGGCTGTCTTTCCCTTTATACCTGATCTCTGTTGGTTTACCCCCTCAACATCTGCATTTCTCTGTCTGGACATGGATCTTGTGGGGTGGAGATCTGACCGTCTCTCCTGCCAAGTATCCTCAGACCTTCTGAGAGGCCCATTGGACTTCCATATGACTTTGAAGCCCAGCAGGGTGAGGGAGCTGTCTCCTCGCACTCCCAACCTTAGGCCCTGATGCAAAGCAGGGGTGCCCTACAGAGCCAATTCCTTTTCTACCTGGGACCCCACCCCTGCCACACCGGGGCTGGGAGGGTTTGTCTGGACAGAAGACTGGGAATAAGTGGGGTGAGGGAAGACTTCCAGAAGCTACTCTGGCCTAGGGCCCGCCCCCACCCTCTATCCCAACCCCGAGCTCCAGGAAGGCAGGGCAGCTAGTGCAGGTCTGAGGGTCAGGGTCAGAGGTGAGAGGGTGATGGATGGAGGGAGCTCTGCCATCAAGTTGAAGAAAAGGGAGTGTAGGGGGAGGGCACGAGGTCAGAGATACTGGGCTTCCACGGGGTGTTTGGCAGCCTATGTGTGTCTGTATGTATGTCCATGCACGTTTTCCTTCGTGTGTGTCCTTGTGTGTGTGCATGGACTTGTGGGGAACATGGGGGAGGAGGTGGTCAAGGCCTGGCAGACAAAGAGCCCATTATGGCGGTATGGTGACAGCACATATGGGGTCCCCAAGTGGGGGTGGAGTCCAGTTGATGGTCCAGACTGTCTAGACGGGCAGGTAGGAGATTTCTCATTTCCCTCATACCTGTGTGGCCTCTCAGGTTCCCACTCTGCCCTCCCCATGCCAGTTCCTGGCTTCCTCTGGCTGTTCCGGCCTTTAATGTGGAGTCCTCAGACAAGGGGCTCCTCAGTCCCATGAGGACCTGGGAGTGGCCAGAGGGTTAGAAGCCCAACTTCCTTCCCAAGCCCACCAGAGCTGGTGAGAAGGTTCTGGCTTCACTTGAGTTAGGGTTGGGGGCTGTGAAGAGGCCTGGGGCTAGTTGATGTGAAACTTAAGACACTTCTGTGGCCCAAGGTGCAGGGTGACCCTGCATGTAGGTCAGGGTGGGCTCTGTCTGAAAACACAGGCAGCAGCTGCCTATAGGCCTGTTACTGGGGAGCTACAGTGGGCTTGGAGTCCAAGCAAATGACTGGGCTATTTTGGAGGTCTGTGGGTGTATGATAGTGGGCAGCTGTCTCTATGTCAGTTGTGTGTGTATTGGCAAGTGTGTTGTTATTCCCGTGGGCTTCTGTTTGTGTGTGGATGTCAGTGTAACTGTGGGTGTGTGTCAGGCTAATTGGGGGTAATTGCAGGTCGATGTGTGAACCACAGTATGTGGGTGTCTGGCGTATGTCAGTGTCACAGGGTGACTGTAGTCTGTGTGTTATCTAATTGTGTTGCCTCCCCTTCACCCTTACTAAAATGTTAGCTCCAAAAGGGCAGGGATTTTGATCTCTTGTATCCCCAGCACTAGAATGGTGCCTGGTACATAGCAGATGCTCAATAAACAAGCACCGACTTATGGTCATCCAGGTGACTGGATTTTTTTAAATTTTTTTATTTATTTATTCATTTTAGAGGAGAGAGAGAGAGGGAGAAAGAGAGAGAGAGAAGGGGGAGGAGCAGGAAGCTTCAACTCCTATATGTGCCTTGACCAGGCAAGCCCAGGGTTTTGAACTGGTGACCTCAGAGTTCCATGTCGACACTTTATCCACTGCGCCACCACAGGTCACGCTCAGGTGACTGGATTTTTGAGTGTCCCTGTTATTTTTCCCGCAGATCTGTGTGAGTTGTTGTGCATGTTATTTTACCTGTCTGTGTGACAGTATTATTGTAGGTGTGCAGGTATAAAGTCAAGTGTTACTATAGGTGACTAGTGACTATGGGTGTAGGTATTATTAGGTTCATACCTGTTTTGTGAGTGACAGTGTCATAATGGGTATCTAGGAGGATCAAATTTACCATAGGCAATCATGTGTCAGCATGCGTGGCTCTGTTATATGTGTGTCTATCAAGATTACTATCACCTGATGTCAGCATCTGTACAGGCCTTGTACCACCTGTGTGTGTGTGTGTCAGGTTGCCTGGATGACTGTAGGTGACTGTGGGTGTGTCCTTGCTTGGGCAGGTATATGCATGTCTGTGTATATGTCTAGCCATACTTGTGTCAGGGTGTTTAACATATCTGTGGCTGTCAGTTACCCTGGGTGACAGCCTGTGGGTGCCCATTCAACAATGTACTCTGAGTGTCTGTGTGTGGGGGTGATAACTATGTGTGTGTTAGTGCAAGGTTATGTCTATGCCATGGCCACCATCACTGGTGGCTGCATTTTTCTGTGTGACTGTTTTCACAGGATGCCCCTCTCTCTGTGGGTGATGTGTTTGCCCATGAGGCAGTGTTATTGTGGGTAATGTGTGTATGTGCATGTGCATATCAATGTTCTTGCAGGTAACTTGAGTAGTGGGGATGCTGCTATATGTCTGGGTATATAGTGTGTGGTTAGGGGGTTATTCATCAGCGACTTATGAATACCATCTAACTGTGGCTCTGTAAGTGCATCTGTGAGCAGTCCAGGAAAGTGGGGAATCAGTGGGAAAGGAGATGGGGGACTGAAGTGTAGTGGGGAGTATGTAGTACTTCACAGCTCCCATCAATCAATGAGAGGTCTTCTCTGTCCCTTTCACCCTCAGCGTGCCTTCTAGGGCAGTTCCTGTGAAAGGCTCCCTGTCGCTTTAAAAGGACTCCCAGCAGTGGGATTCGAGGCCATTTTTCCTTTTTATGGCCAGTTTTGGAGGGCGTGTCCCTGTTAGCAAACCTTAGCCCCAGTAAATACCCTGCAGCTGCCTTCAGTAATGACAGTCTGATGGGAAACACGAAGAGGGACTGGGGCTTCTGCCGGCGGCGCCGCGGCAGCTCCGGACCCGCGGCCGCAGCCAGGCCCGTGCAGGCCCGCGCGTCGGTGAATTTGGCTGGGAGCACCCTCCCGAACGCGTGCACCGAGCGGGTGCTTCTACCAACGCCGCATTTCCGAGATCCCCACCCGCTCTGCTCCCTCAAGAACAAAGCTCGCCGCCGCCCTGTCCTGAGGCCTCCAGGGGTCAGGTGTCTGGAGGCCCGGGGTCCCTACCGCCCCATCATGCGTCCCCGCCCCTCGGGGGCACCTCCGCCCGCCCTACCCCGGTGCAGGCGACCAGTTCCGGACTTGAGGGCCTCTCCCCTTGCGGGGGTCTGGTCCTCTCCGAGCCCGTGGTCGGAGTAGGCGAGTCGCTGAGATGCCGCCCGGGCCTCCCCGCCCCCCTTCTCCAGCCTCAGCAACAATGGAGGGCCGGGCCGCAGAGGCTGGGGCCCCCGCCCCCGGGCCTGCAGCAGGTGCGTGAGGGGGCTGCTGCCGAGTCCCGCCACCGCCCCGCCGCGCCCCCAACCCGCGGGTGGCCCCGGCCCGTCCGGCGCCCGCGCTCACCTCGTTTTGGGCCGCCACCGCGTGTCCCCTCTTGTTTCAAAATCCGCCCGGAAAAGCCCCTCGAGCCAAGGCTCCAGCACGGGAAATTGCATTTTGGCGGCTCCGGGGCTGTGCGGGGGCTACCCAGGCCACGGACAGGGGAGGGGAGGCGTCGCGGTGCTTCGGCGCCGGCTCGAACCTGCGGCCACCGCCTCGCGCCAGCCAACTCGCCCGCCAGTCTGTCTCAGTGACGTGTCCGCGCTCCCTGCCGCCGCCGCCCCCGCCCTTCTCCCCGCGCTGCGCGGGGCTGTGGGTCCACCAGCTGTGGCGGTGTGCGCCTGGAGTCCTCCCTCAAGGCGCTCCGGTATTCACGCGGGAATGCCCACAGGACACCAGGACGCAGCTCCCGGGGCCCGCGCGGGAGACTCGGGGGCGCAAACGGGCACAGGCTGGGACCGGGACGCACCTAGGCCTCCAAAGCAAATGGGGAGCACATGAGCACAAAGACACGCGGACCACAAACACAGGGAAGGGCGTGCAAGGAGCTGTGAGACACACACTCACGAGAGGGCGTGACGGGACATGCAGGGACATTGAGGCTCTGATTACATGGAATGTCCATAAAACGGAAAATGTATATATGCAAGATACACTACATCCAAGGGACAGGAGGAAGGGCCTCAGAAATGAAATATTCAGAGAGGAACCCAGGGGCACATGCAGAAAATACTGACATACATATACACAGACACTTAGGGGCACATAGAAAACAACACACACAAATTACACAGACACACAGAATCCATATTTCTACCCACCCACAAGATGCAAAGTTGTGTGAACACCTGGACACACAATACCCTAACATACATAGATAAATATACATAGACACAACATATGGATATATATACACAGAACAGGAATACACCCATAGAGACATGCCAGGTAGTCTCAGGGGTACCCACAGGCACACAAAGTTCACAGACACACAATCCACAATCACTCATGTACAAAGGGCAGAGGCACCTGGAATTCAAAGAATACCCACATCTGCAAAACTCCAGGTTCACAAGGGTCTGACACACACAAATACAAGGACACTTGGGGACATGTGTACCTGGAACCATCTGGTGTAAGCACACACTAGCTAGGTGCACAGGCCACACACAGGAGGTGCACTAGGAAGTTGTACTCTACTTATCAATCAGAGATGCTTGCACGAAGCTCCCATATTTACACACACACACACAGGGTACACAGAAGCACACAGCAGGGATCCTACACCGGCAGATGCTTGCTCCCTTCAGGGATCCACATAGATTCTCACATATACTCCCCAACACACACACACACACACACACACACACACACAGCCCCAGCCTGAGCCATGTGCTAGTGAGGGAGGTCACCTCAGGGCAGACCATGGTGACAGGCAGGGTCTCCCATTGGCTAGGGTTTTCATTCTGTTCACCCATCCCACCCCCCATCTAAGAGGGGGTCAAAAAGGCTTTTGAGCACCACTCCCCAAGGCCAGGCCTTAACCTTTGTGGGGGCACGGTCATATTCCAACTGGCCATGCCTCTCCCCTTCTGCCCCCTCCCCACAGTCCTGTCTCAGTTTCTCCTTGACAAGTCTCCTTTTCCTATGCTGCATACTTCCTTCAGGTCTCAGTCCAGAAAACCAGCTGGCCCAGGAGGATGATGTCCCCAGAACCCCAGACTGGGGTCTAGCCTTACCCTGTACCTAACATCTCCCCCAAATAGAGTATAATTCTGGTGTGTGTGTGTGGGGGGGGGGGGGAGGCAGTGCAAGGAAGATGATGGGAGCAAATAGTAATTAAGTCTCCCTGGGTGGGGTGGGGTTTATTTTTGTTTCTCTTACATCCTCCCCTTTCAAACTGAAAAGGGAGGGATTTGCTCTGGAAATTGCTTCATTCATTCATTCATTCATTCCCAACCATCTCGGACTCTTCCCAGCAGGCCAACGAAGTGCATGTTGTCCTTTTTACGGATGGACAAGTGAGGACCAGAGGGGCTGCCCTTGCCCAAGGTGGCACAATCTAGAAGTGGCAGAGCTGAATTCTGTGCGAGGCCGTTCCCCATTTCCTTCGCTCTAGAATGGGCCTGAAAAAGCAATCTAACCGACTCTCCAACCCGCTGAACTTCCCACGACCACCAGCAGGGAGCAGCAGACTCCAGAGCCCTCTCCCCTGTGGAGGCGGATTGGCTCTCGGCTCCCTCTTCCTTCCCACATCCCGCCCCAACGCAGAAGGTGAGGGCGCTGCGCGGACCCCCCCCACCCCCCCCCCAGGCTGGAACTTTTACTGCCCAAATGCAGAGACCACAGAAGGTCTTCTTAAACATAACCACGTAGAACTGATATTTCCACAAATGCCTCACTTGCACGTGGTCTCTCTTAATGTCTACCTCTTCTTGCTGCAACACATTGGCTGGGTGGGCAGGTACTGCATTCCTTAACTGAGTCAGTCCAGTAGAGAGAATTTCTGGAGCCCATCCCAGTGGTCAGTTTTCCCAACCCCAGAGTCCTCTGAATATCCTCTCTGAGCCCAGCACAGGATGGGAGGGGCAGTGGGGGAAGCCCCAGTGCCTCAGCAGCCTGGTTCCTTTGGGTGTGGGAACTGCTCACCCCAGCCCCCAGTTCCTGGGGCCCCTGCCAGTGCTGACTCATAGGGGACCCAGGGCTGTGACTCAGCAGCGGCTCTTCCTGAACCTCTCTGCCCTAGAGAGTTCCAGCCCCATATCACCTCCAGTATCCCCAGAGGTCTCCTCAGGGACCCAGATGGTGGTTGGGTGGGTGTGTGAACCTAAAAGCCCTTCTCAGCTTTGTCAACCCAGAGCTTCAGTCCCCAGAATCCTGCAAGGCTGTACCCACGGGTGGGTGTGCTGGGTTATGGGACCCATGTGTATCAAGATGTGTTTATACAATAGTTGGCACACCCAGAGAAACCTCAAGAAAGCAAGGCCCAGACTGTGAAGGTACCTTTCTGGAGTCTGCACCTACTACAGTCTGGGCAGGGACACTTGAGGGCCATAGGAAGCCCTGGGCTGAAAGCACATTCCATCAACCACAAATCAGCTTCTCTAGCCATCTTCCCGTCTCCGGAAATGGCAGCTCCAGACTTCCAGCTGCTGGGGCCAAAACCTTCCTTAACAAATGCAATCCATTAACAAATTCAGTTACTGTCTCACTTAACGAATCTAAAATCTTACCCTTGCCTCAGCCTGGTTGCTCAGTTGGTTAGAGTGTTGTCTCCATGCTCTGAGGTTGTGGGCTTGATCCCCAGTCAAGGCACGTATAGGAGTCAACCAGTAAATGCATAAATAAGTGGAACAACAAACATGTTTCTGTCTCTCTCTCTCTTCTTTTCTCTCTCTCTTGGATCAATAAATTAAAAAAATTTTTTAATCTTACCCTCTCTGGGGCCCCCACCTTGGTCCAGACCCCTTCATCTCTCTCTTGGATCAGGGCAGTTGTCGCCTGTATATTCTCCAGGCCTCAACCTCACACAGTCTGCGGAGGGCCCCCGTGAACAACTCGAGTCAAAATACGTCCCTCCTTTACTAGGAACCCTGCATGGCTCCAATTTCGTTCACACCCAAGCCCTGCACACTTTACCCCATTTGCTCCCTGCCCTCATCTCCTCTACTCTCTCCTCACTCACTCTGTTCCGGCCACATGGGCCTCTTCACTGTTCCTCAAACACACCAGGCACTCACAGTCTAGTCTCAGAGCCTTTGCACTGGCTGTCTACCGGGGCCTCTCTTCCTCCAGATATCCACATGGCTACCTCCCTCACTTCCTTCAGCTCTCTGCTCAGATATCACCTCCTCAGTGAGACCTCCCCATTTAAAGTTGTACCCCCTTGCTTTTTTATCCTGCTCTATTTTTTCCCCATTGCCCTATTGTCTTTGAGGGAGAAGTGTTTATTTGTTGTTCCACTTAGTTGTATGTTCATTTGTTGCTTCCCATATGTGCTCTGACTGGGAATCAAACCTACCACCTTGGTGTTTTGGGGTGATGCTCTAACTCAGTGGTCCCCAACCTTTTTTGGGCCATGGACTGGTTTAATGTCAGAAAATATTTTCACGGACCAGCCTTTAGGGTGGGACGGATAAATGTATCTTGTGACCGAGACAAGTGTCAGGAGTGAGTCTTAGACGGATGTAACAGAGGGAATCTGGTCATTTAAAAAAAATAAAACATTAGCCTGACCAGGCGGTGGCGCAGTGGATAGAGCATCGGACTGGGATGCAGAAGGACCCAGGCTTGGGACCCCGAGGTCGCCAGCTTGAGCGCGGGCTCATCTGGCTTAAGCAAAAAAAAGCTCACCAGCTTGGACCCAAGGTCGCTGGCTCCAGCAAGGGGTCACTCGGTCTGCTGAAGGCCCGCAGTCAAGGCACATATGAGAAAGCAATCAATGAACAACTAAGAAGTCGCAACGCGCAACGAAAAACTGATGATTGATGCTTCTCATCTCTCTCCGTTCCTGTCTGTCTGCCTCTGTAAAAAAAAAAAAAAAAAATCACTTTAAAAAATAAAACATTGTTCAGACTTAAATATAAATAAAACAAAAATAATGTAAGTTATTTATTCTTTCTCTGTGGACCGGTACCAAGGCCCATGGACCAGTACCAGTCTGTGGCCCGGGGGTTGGGGACCACTGCTCTAACTGACTGAGCTAAGCAACCAGGGCTGGGCAGGTATTTTCTTTTAGTCAGGTTTATTAAAATATAATTTATATAGATTAAAACTCAGCCTTTATACAGTCCTATGAGTTTTGACAAATGCATACAGTTGTGTAACCACTGCCTGAATCACCATATAGCAGGGTCCTTGGAAGGTTTTAAGCAAGAGTATGAAGTCACACGCACTGTGCTATGCACACAGCAAAGAGGGCAAGGTTGGAAGCAGAGGGCAAGGGGGAAGACCAGTGTGACTGTCTAGATGAGGAGGATAGGGACCTGGGAGGCAGGTGGGAAAGAACAGCTGCAGGATGTAGGACTACATGTGGGGGGGTGAGGAACTGAGGGTGGAGGATGGGAGTCTCCTGGGGCAGGCTGGGTTGGAGGCACCTGTGGGTCACCTGGGAGTAGATGTCTGGAGAGGGGGTCATCATATATAATGGCCAAAGCTAGGCCCTGGGAGGATAGCATTTGAGAGGCATTTGATTAAAAAAAAAAAGACTGAGAAGGAGGTGGAAGGACGTCAGGAGAACATAGTGTCCGGAGGCCAATGAGGATGTTGGCAAAAGTGATAGATATTACATAGAGGTTGAGGGCAGTAATGATTGAGAAAGATGATCTGCTTTGAAATCTTGGTGTCAGTGGTGAGATCACACAGCCACTTGAGCAGTGCATGGGAGGGAAGGAAATAGAGGCCGTGAGCCCAGTAGTACAGCACTCTCCAAAAACAAAATCAGGTTCCGTCTAGACCTGCACGTTCCAGTGAGTTTGCCACTTGTCATGTGGCTACTGAGCAATAAAATGTCACTAGTCCAACTGAGTTTATAATGAACTCCAAGAGGAGTTTAGAATGAACCAGAAATGCCTGCTGCCATGTGTGTTGTTTAAAAAATTTTTAAGGCCTGACCTGTGGTGGTGCAGTGGATAAAGCATCCACCTGGAACAGTAAGGTCACCAGTTTGAAACCCAGGGCTTGCTGGGTCCAGGCACATACAAGAAACAACTACTGGCCCTGGCCGGTTGGCTCAGCGGTAGAGCGTCGGCCTGGCGTGTGGGGGACCCGGGTTTGATTCCCGGCCAGGGCACACAGGAGAAGCGCCCATTTGCTTCTCCACCCCCACCCCTCCTTCCTCTCTGTCTCTCTCTTCCCGTCCCGCAGCCGAGGCTCCATTGGAGCAAAAGATGGCTCGGGCGCTGGGACTCCATGGCCTCTGCCCCAGGCACTAGAGTGGCTCTGGTCGCAACAGAGCAACGCCCCGGATGGGCAGAGCATCGCCCCCTGGTGGGCATGCCGGGTGGATCCCGGTCGGGCGCATGCGGGAGTCTGTCTGATTGTCTCTCCCCGTTTCCAGCTTCAGAAAAATACAAAAAAAAAAAAAAAAAAGAAACAACTACTGTACTATGAGTTGATGCTTCCCACTCCCCCCCCCCCCCCGGATTCTCTCTCTCCACCTTCTAAAATCAATGAATCAAAATCTTTAAAAAAATTTTTTTTAGTAGTCATAGTTTAAAAAGTAAAAAGTAGGGAACACAATTTAGGGTGCTACCTGAATCTGCCTCTAGAGCTGCAGCTTCTTGTTGTTCAAATAAATACTTAAAAAAAAAAAAAGTGGCCTGACCTGTGGTGGCGCAGTGGATAAAACGTCGACCTGGAAATGCTGAGGTCGCTGGTTCAAAACCCTGGGCTTGCCCGGTCAAAGCACATATGGGAGTTGAAGCTTCCTACTCCTCCCCCCTTCTCTCTCTCCCCCCCCTAAAATGAATAAATAAATAAAAATAATTTTAAAAAAAGTGAATGAGCCCTGGCTGGTTGGCTCAGCAGTAGAGCCTTGGCACTGCATGTGGAAGTCCCAGGGTCGATTCCAGATCAGAGTACACAGGAGAAGCGCCCATCTGCTTCTCCACCCTTCCCCTTCTCCTTCCTTTCTATCTCTCTCTTCCCCTTCCACAGCCAAGGCTCCATTGGAGCAAAGTTGGCCTGGGCGCTGAAGATGGCTCCATGGCCTTCACCTCAGGTGCTAGAGCAACGCCCCAGCGGGCAGAGCATTGCTCCCTGGTGGGCATGCTGGGTGGATCCCGGTCAGGTGCATGCAGAGTCTGTTTGCCTCCTGCTTCTAACTTTGGAAAAATACACACACACACACACACACACACACAAATTAAAAAAAGAAAAGTGAATGAAACCAGTCATAAGGCATATTGTATGAGTCTATTGAGGCAAAGTAGATTAGGAGTGCCAGGGACTGGGGACTGATTGGCAATACAGGGTGTGATGCTGAGTTTCTTTTTGGGGTGATAAAAATGTTTTAAAATTGACTGTGGTGGCCCTGGCCGGTTGGCTCAGTGGTGGAGCGTCGGCCTGGTGTGCAGGAGTCCCGGGTTCGATTCCCGGCCAGGGCACACAGGAGAGGCGCCCATCTGCTTCTCCACCCCTCCCCCTCTCCTTCCTCTCTGTCTCTCTCATCCCCTCCCGCAGCCGAGGCTCCATTGGAGCAGAGTTTGCCTGGGCGCTGAGGATGGCTCTGTGGCCTCTGCCTCAGGCGCTAGAATGGCTCTGATTGCGGCGGAGCGATGCCCCAGATGGGCAGAGCATCGCCCCCTGGTGGGCATGCCGGGTGGATCCCAGTGGGGCGCATGTGGGAGTCTGTCTGACTGCCTCCCCGTTTCCAACCTCAGGAAAAAAAAAATTGACTGTGGTGATGGCCCTGGCTGGGTAGCTCAGTTAGTTAGAGTGTCAAAAAAGAGTACATATGAGCCTGACCTGTGGTGGCGCAGTGGATAAAGCGTCGACCTGGAAATGCTGAGGTCGCCGGTTCAAAACCCTGTGCTTGCCTGGTCAAGGCACATATGGGAGTTGATACTTCCAGCTCCTCCCCCCTTCTCTCTCTCTCTCTCTGTCTCTCTCTCCTCTCTCTCCCTCTCTCTCTGTCTCTCTCTCCTCTCTAAAAAAAAAAAAAATGAATAAGTAAAAAAAAAAAGTACATACGAGAAGTGACCAATGAATGAATAAGTGTAACATCAAATGAATGCTTCTCTCTCTCTTTTTATTGATTGATTTTAGTGAGAGAGGAAAGGAGAAAGAGAGAGAGAAGGACATTGATGCACTCCTGTATGTACTCTGACCAGGGATCGAAGCTGCAACCTCTGCGCTTTGGATGATGCTCTAACCAACCAAGCTATCACCAGGACTCACTCACTCTCTCTTTCTCTCAAATCAATCTTTTTTGAAAATCAACCAATGAATGCATAAGTGAAACAACAAATCAATGTTTCTCTCTCCCCTTTTCTCTCTAAAATCAATAAAGGCCCTGGCTGGTTGGCTCAGTGGTAGAGCGTCAGCCTGGCGTGTAGGAGTCCCAGGTTTGATTCCTGGCCAGGGCACACAGGAGAAGCGCCCATCTGCTTCTCCACCCCTCCCCCTCTCCTTCCTCTCTGTCTCTCTTTCCCTCCCGCAGCCAAGGCTCTACTGGAGCAAAGTTTGCCCTGGCGCTGAGGATGGCTCTGTGGCCTCTGCCTCAGGCACTAGAATGGCTCTGATTGCGGCAGAGTGACACCCCAAGATGGGCAGAGCATCGCCCCCTGGTGGGCATGCCGGGTGGATTCTGGTCGGGTGCATGCAGGAGTCTGTCTGACTGCCTCCCTGTTTCCAGCTTCAGAAAAATACAAAAAAAAATAATAATAAAAATAAAATAAAATTTTACAAAATTGATTGTGATGATGGTTGCACAACTCTGAATATACTAAAAACATTGGATTTTATACTTTAAAGAGGTCAATTGGCCTGACCTGTGGTGGCGCGGTGGATAAAGCATCGACCTGGAAATGCTAAGGTCGCCGGTTCGAAACCCTGGGCTTGCCTGGTCAAGGCACATACGGGAGTTGATGCTTCCAGCTCCTCCCCCCTGTCTCTGTCTCTCTCTCCCTCTCTCTCTCCTCTCTAAAATGAATAAATAAAATAAAAATTAAAAAAAAAGAGGTCAATTGTATGGTATATAAATTTTATCTCAATAAAGCTGTTATAGCCTGACCAGTTGGTGGCGCAGTGGATAGAGCATCAGACTGGAATGCCGAGGATCCACGTTCGAGACCCCGAGGTCGCCAGCTTGAGTGCGGGCTCATCTGGTTTGAGCAAAAGCTCACCAGCTTGGACCCAAGGTCACTGGCTCAAGCAAGGGGTTACTCAGTCTGCTGAAGGCCTGTGGTCAAGGCACATATGAGAAAGCAATCAATGAACAACTAAGGTGTTGCAATGAAAAAACTAATGATTGATGCTTCTCATCTCTCTCCGTTCCTGTCTGCCTGTCCCTGTCTATCCCTCTCTCTGACTTTCTCTCTGTCTCTGTAAAAAAAAAAAAAAAAAAAAAAAAAAAGCTGTTATAAAAAATAGTTAGCTCCGGCCAGGTAGCTCAGTGGATTAGAGCGTTCTCCTAATACACCAGGGTTGCCAGGACATAGACGTGGAGTCAACCAGTGAATGCATAAATGAGTGGAGCAACAAATCCATGTTTCTCTGTCTCTCTCTTTCTCTCCTCAAAAAAATAATCAATTTTGCCTGACCAGGTGGTGGCACAGTGGATAGAGCGTCAGACTGGGATGCGGAAGACCCAGGTTTGAGACCCCGAGGTCTCCAGCTTGAGTGTGGACTCATCTGGTTTGAGCAAAAATTCACCAGCTTGGACCCAAGGTCGCTGGCTCCAGCGAGGGGTTGCTCTGTCTGCTTAAGGCCCATGGTCAAGGCACATATGAGAAAGCAATCAATGAACAACTAAGGTGTCGCAATGCGCAACGAAAAACTAATGATTGATGCTTCTCATCTCTGTCTATCTGTCCCTGTCTATCCCTCACTCTGACTCTCTGTCTCTGTAAAATAAATAAATAAATAAAAATTTAAAAAAATCAATTAAAAAATACTTAATCTTGATTACTGAGTGTTTTGGTGCTCATTTAAATTTTGCAGCCCAGTCTATCCTCCTTATCCTTGTCCTCATTCTACTGTTCTGTACCTTCCACACCAAGTTTAAGAGGGACAGCTAAAGTGGGGTGAAGTCCCCAGGGGAGGCAAAGAGGGATGGTAAAGCCAGGGAGAGGTGACCAGTTTTGCCCCACATCCCACACCTTTTTCCTTCCCAGCAGTCACTGCAGGAGTGGCAGCTCCCCTGATGGGAATAATGATGGCTTTCTGGGGTGTCTCTGGAGCCTAATTCCAAGGGCCTCAGCCTGCCTGCCTTCCCAGACAGCCTGACTCAATTTGTCCACTGTGTGCGTGTGACCCTCTATTATTCCCCGAGTGACTCAGGCTGGCTAGAAGCCCCCTCTCAGGGGACGCCCGGCTGCCCATACAGACAGGGCAGAAGCAGGCCGGCGCCTCCAGACCCAAGCTGGGTTCTGGGGGGCAGTCCAGCAGGGCCTTGGCCCTAACAGCCCACCCCACAGAGGGCCTAGGGCCTTGGGCAGGCGGTGGGGAACTCTTCTCAAAGGACCTTTGTGGGAACGGCTGGGGTGGGGGCTACCGGGGGACCCCGCCCTGCGTGACTCAGGCCTCATTGCTGGGTGGTGACTCATGCCCAGGCCCCCTCCCGCTGCTGGCTCGCAGCAGGTGCTGCCAGCCCTAGCTTCGGGATGGGGGCCTCCGAAGCCACGTTCATGCCACTCTTCCCAGGTTCTGTGACCTGCACCCATTTCCAAGGGAGATAGCACTGACCTGACCTCCTTGCCCTATAGGAGAAAAGTTCCCACACTCCCTTCACTCCTTGGTGGGGGGCAGAGCCCCGGTACTAAGCTGTGACAGTTCTTGTCTCACTATTGATTCATAGAATCCTCAAAGCACTTGAGTCAGGATGGTGTTGCTACCTCCTTTTAGCAGGTAAGGAAACTGAGGTTTGGTGAAGAATGGAATTTGCTCAAAGACACTGAAAATCAAACTTAGAGTCGATACATGCAGCAGCTGCTGCCCAGAGTGTAACTGGATAACAATGCCCACTGCCTGGTGCACCAAGGGAGAATTACTGCAGCCTGCAATGTACGCCCATTTTACTGATGAGCAGCGTACTGAGGTTCGTAAGTCACAGACCGAGAGGGAGAGGATGGTCCGGGATTTGAACGGAGCCCGGGAGCCTGAACTTTGCTCTGCCGCTTCCCCATGGGGCTCGGGCGCCCACTTGGGGGCTGGGGCGCCCCCGCTGCCGGGCCCCTTCAGCCGCTGGGGCGGCTGGACTCGGGCTGCCCGCCAGGCGGCCGGGCGCGGCGCCCGGCCTCATCACGCCGCTGTGAGTCACCGTGCGCCGGCCCCGCTCCCACGCCAACAAACAGCACGTTGCCCGGCAACCGCCACCGGGAGGGGCTGTCCCGGCAGCTCAAGAGGACGCAGGTTCGAACCTCCAGCAGTGAGGCAGCGGCGAGGGTCTCCCGGGCCCCGTGGCCTTACTCAGAGTAGGCACTCAGATCAGGCTTACCGTTCTGGTGGGCACAGAGATGAGGGTGAAGGAGACAGCTGTGGGTCAATGGGGAAAACAGAGGTGTCTTTCCCCAAGCCTGATCCACCCCTGGTTCTCAGGAGGCCAGTGCAGGGTAAGGGGCTAGCACAGGGTCCTCGCTTTGGGGTGAGAGGAACCCTGAGAAGCTGGGCCCGAGCTACAGCCAAGTGATTGAGTGATGGAAGCCACTTTCCTAGAGGGACTGGGGGAAGGACCTGCTGGGGTGGGGGATCAGTTTGCAGTGATGAGTACTGTTAATCCTCAAAGGAGCTAATAATGAGTGCATTCTGTTCCAACCTGTACTACATATGTGCCTACCTATGTATATTAATTTTTGCAATAACCATCTGACCTTTCACTATTATTCCCAGTTCATAGGTGGAGAAACTGAGTAACAGAAGCAAACTCCTTTACAAAGGAGACAGAGTGCCAAACTTAAACCTAGGCAGGGTGACTTGGACAGCAATATCCCTCTCTGCCATCTGCATGCCCCTTCTTTGTGATGGTCATACCTGTGGGAGAGCCCTGTGTGGTTCTAAAAGACAAGTCCACATGGGAGTGTAGAGGGGACATGTAAGGGTATGGACCTGGTGAGCTCCTTTGGGTATTGACACAAGTTGCTGAAGCCTGTGCCTTCCAGAGGCTATGACAGACTTCCTATCAGACTGTAAGGCATCCCTTCACTTTGGGCTTCTCAGGACTCAATAATAGTCACCACTGAACTGCCCACAGGAAGGGCAGCCCAGAGCCCCAAACCCTGTGGGGTGGGGAAGAGACTAGGGACCATAACCAGAGGGTGGTAGGTCAGATGATGTGCCCCCTTCACCTGGCCTCCCCATCAGGGAAGTGACCACCAGCTTTGTGTCATTTAAGAAATTGTTTATTTTACTTAAATGATTGAGTAAATCACTCAAATGGTTGAACAGGGAAACAGAAGAGGACAGAGTTCCTGGAGAGTCTAATGTCTGAGGGTCATGGTGTCAGGTCAGCAAGGTTTCCAGGATGAGGTGGTGACCTATGACCTGAACGATGCTCAGGTGAATCTGAAAGACAGGTTGGAGAGAAAGTGGAGACCTAACAAGAAGGGCCTGTGGCCAATGAGATGGCTTTTTTTCCACAATGCATGATGGAAGGGGGATATGAATGTATTTAATAAATGACTTTCTGGAGAATGGATGGAAGGGGTAAGGCCTGATGTTTGGGGACCAAGGAGCTGTATGTTGGAGTATTTCCAGGCCAGAGATGATAGTGGCTTGGAAATATGGTTGCCAGATTTAGCAAATTAAATTTGATTTTCAGGCCTGACCTGTGGTGGCGCAGTGGGTAAAAGCGTGGACCTGGAACGCTGAGGTCGCTGGTTTGAAACCCCAGGCTTGCCTGGTCAAGGCACATATGGGAGTTGATGCTTCCTGCTCCTCCCTCTGTTCTTTCTATCTCTTTCCTCTCTGTCTCTTTCTCTCTCTGTGTCTCCTCTTTCTACAAAAATGAATAAATAAAATGTAAAACATAAATAATAAAAAAAAAATTTTTTTTTAATTTGATTTTCAGCCTGACCAGGCAGTGGCGCAGTGGATAGAGTGTCGGACTGGAATGCAGAAGACCCAGGTTCGAGACCCCGAGGTCGCCAGCTTGAGCGAGGGGTTACTTGGTCTGCTGAAGGCCCATGGTCAAGGCACGTATGAGAAGGCAGTCAATGAACAACTAAAGGTGTCACAACATGCAATGAAAAACTAATGATTGATGCCTCTCATCTCTCCGTTCCTGTCTGTCCCTGTCTATCCCTCTCTCTGACACTCTCTCTGTCTCTGTAAAATAAAATAAATTTTAAAAAATTGATTTTCAGATACAGAACATGTAAAAAAAAAATTTAGAATAAGTGTGTCCTAAATACCGCATAGATACTTATACTAAAAATGATTCATTGTTTTATCTGATAATCAAATTTAAGTGGGTGTCCTGTTATTTTACCTGGCAAAAATACTCGATGGTCTCAGGAGCCTCCCGGGATGGGGGAAAAAATAATAGCTCATGAGGACTGAGCAAATACACTTGGAAGTGTATACTAGCACCCCCATTTTACAGATGGGTGAACTGAGGCCCAGAGAAGTTTTTGTCTGTAAAGTTAGGAAACGACCTCTGACCTGACCCCAAGCATGTTGACTGCAGTCCACCAGTAGGTTAGAGCAGACACCCATCCTCCTCTACGGTGTAGGGATGGAGCTTGGCCACTGTGATTCCCCACGTAAGAGCCTTGCTTCCTAATGCAGTAGACTCCCCAGTCGTCGTCGTCCGTCTCGTCCCCCCCCCCCCCCCCCCCCCCCGCCCCGCGCAGCCTGGGATCTTTGCCACCCCCTATGCCCCTCCTCCCAGGACACCAGAAGCAGTGGGAGGGACGGGAGGCGGCCTCAGGGGGGCTCCTGTCCCCGGAGGCGGCGCGGCCTCGCCCTCCATCAGGCCGGGAGTCTCGGCCGAAGGCGCCCGCCGGCAGGGGGAGGGGAAGGGTTATTTTTACCTCCCTCCAGGCGGCCCGGGCGACAGGAAGTGAGCGCGCGGCATGCCAGATGTGGGGAGCCAGGCAGCTGGGAGCAGCCACAGCTGGACTGGAGGCTGCCCATGAGCTTGGGGAGGCGGGGTGTGCAGAGGGCGGATCCCAGGCCTCGGGTCCCCGCTTTGTTCCTTGCCGCCCCAGCCTCCCTTCCCAAGACGCTCTCCCCCCACCCCTCATCTTGTTGGTGGCCTCGCTGTCTCCCAGCTGTGCGCCAGTCCCTTTGGTGCTCACGGGCTCTCGGGGAGCGGGACCCTGCTCCTCTCGCCTGGGGACCCCAGGGTTCCAGGGGAGTGACATGGCCCCTCGCTGCCCCGCCTGCCACTGCCATTGTTTACCCGTCGGCTGCCTCCTAGGAAACTTAACCCGCCCGCGGTAATTTTATTTGGGAAATTCGGCCAGTTGCCATAGTAACCCCAGTGACGTCAGAGGGGCTGAGGCCCGAAATCCCCGGGAAAGGGGGATGGGATTAGGAAAGAGACCCCCTAAGAGGGATTCTCCTTAACCCTGCTCCTGCCAAGCCCCAGTCATAGGTGCAAAGGCCATTAGATGTGACATATCTTGGGTGCCCCCATTCTGGCCTGATGCCAAGTCGGGGTGGCAGGCCAAGCCTTGATGTCATTGGTGTTAGGTAGGTGGTGAGTCAGTCCCCCCGTGGTCGCTGGGCCAGGCCTGGGGGCTATTCCTGTCTGACTCACCCTTCTGTGCCCTTGAGCAACACCCTGACTCTGCCCTGAGGATTTCAGGCACCTGGATGGGATCCCCCCCCAGATACCAGGGGCTCCTCTGTCCTTCTGTAGATGGATAAAGAAGGGCTGTCCTGATGCTCTGCACCAGTCTGGGGTGTTGAATGGAAGGGTTAGTGGCAGTGAACTAAGTCTATCTACCACGTCAGGTCCTTCTCCGGATGTGGAGAGTGGCTCGTGCCCCAGTGAGGGGGCAGGTGGTGGGGTCCCTGCTCAGTCCATAACACAGCCTGTTACCAGGACGACAGGAGGTAAGGGCCTTGACTGGCAAGAAAGAGCACACCCGCCAGCCAGGATGGGCTGGGAGGAGCCACCTTAACCACAGTGACGTAGGACTTCCTCCGCCGGGCCTGTTTGATGTCTCTGTGTGCATTGTTGCCATGGGGCCCGGCATGCAGCCCTGTGTGTATGAGCCAGGGTGACCTACCAGGCAGCTGGGTCTCTCAGGGTCCCTTGACCAGCCCCCCTCCCCCTCTCCCAGGCCTGCTGGGCTGCAAGTACTTGGTGTAGCTCTGTCTATATCCCAACCCAGGCCCTGAGCCAGGACACGGCGTATGTAGTCTCAGAGCCTAGAAACAATCGGCAAACTACGTATTTTCAGGCCCATTTTACAAATAAAGAAACTGAGGCTCAAAGAGGTGTGATCACTTACCAAAGACATTCAGCTAGAAAGTTGAGGAACAACTTTCACTCTACTTCCCTCCTCCTTCCTCCACACTGGTCTCATGGTGCTTGATGTTACTCAACTACTCTAGGTGAGTTCCTGCCTCAGGGCCTTTACACTAGCTGTTCCCATTATCTGGAACTTTTCCTCCAGATGTCTGCATGACTCCTCTCTCACCTCCTACAAGTCTTTAACCAAACATCACCTCCTCCTCGGGTGGCCTTTCCTGACCTCCTAGCCTCTACCCCTCACACCTCATCTCCTTTGCCCTCTTCTCTTCTCCCTCTAGCATGTACCATCCAATACACTGCAGTTGACCCTTGAACAATGTGGAGGTTGGGGCTCTAACTCTGTACAGTTGAAAATCCACGTATAACTTTTGACTCCCACAAAACAACTACTAATAGCCTACTGTTAACCAGAAGCCTTACCTATAACATAAACAGTCGGTGAAAACATATTTTGTGTATGTATTATATACTGTATTGTTATAATAAAGTGAGCTAGAGAAAAAAATCTTAAGAAAATTATAAGGAAAAGAAAATACATTTACAGTATTTGTTGAAAAAGTCAATGTATAAGTGGACCACGCAGCTCAAACCTGTGTGTTCAAGAGTCAACTGCATATATATCTTCACACCTATTCATCTGTTTATTATGTGTGTTTCCCCACTCACACAGCCCCACAAGGGAAGGGACTTTTTTCTGGCTTGTTCTCTGCTGTGTCTCCAGTGCCCAGAACAACACCTGATAAAGCAGGCACTCAATGACTGTTTGCAGAATGAACAAATAGGTGTGTGTGTCTGCGTGTGTGTGCCCTGTGCCACTTGACCTGGCCTTACCCTGGTCCCTTCCCACTACCCCCTCTCTGTCATGACAAAGGGTCAGTTGGCAGTTTGGAGAGCTCCCATACCTGGTGACTGCTGTCCTGGGTAAATTGGCCAGCTCAGGGCTAGGGTGTGGGTGATGTCAGGGACCAAAAGGAAGGGCTGGGGCCACCAAAAGGACCCTCCAAGCTTGGACAGAAGGTTGTTAATGAGCTGCATGTAGGAGCACAGCTTAGACAGGGTCAGGGGTCTTGGCACAGGTATCCGGGAGGCCAGCATGGAGGCTTTTCCCCAAATGTAAGCATACTTAGGCTAATGACAGCAGGGGTATTCTAGATTAAAAGCTTTGTTTGGGGTGTGAAGGGAGAGTTCTGGCAGTGTGGAGGGGGTGACCCCTTATAATTTGGCCACTTTCTACTTCTGGAATGATAAGTGTGTGTGTCCACAGGGAGACACAAGACCCTGGGCACTTCATTCCCCTGTTTGTAGCTGCTCGGGAGTCCATGTGGCGAGTGCCCCACCCCCTCTGGACCCCACCCTGAGTTGGGGAATTTTATGCCACCCCAAATCTTCCCGCAGGGCTCCAGGGCAGGAGGCTCTGCCCCCTCCTGTCCCAACTTGCCAGATCCTGCAGCCAGGGCCAGCCTTCCCCTTGGGCCCCATAGAAAGAAAGACCCAGTAGCCCCCAAGGGCTGGGCCCCATGGGATGGTAGCTAGGTGTGGCTTCCACCCCCTCTCCCTAATCCCTCCAAGATCCAGGCCAAGCTGGCTGAGCTACACAGAGGAAATGGGGGGTGCTGGAGGAATTCTGGAATGCAAGGTGACCTAGAGGCATCCAACCAGCCCCTTCAGTCCTCTCCCTCCTCGAGCCTGCTGCTGGGTCTCCCCCCTGCTCAGAATAACTCTTATTGCTCAGGAGGTGGATGGTGAAAACTCTGACCCCAGCCCCAATTATATGACTTCAGGAATGTTAGGGTTGGTGAGAGAAAACTGTCCCCAAAAGCAATGCCCACACAGGTCTGGGAAGGGTCCTCTAGCTCCAGACCTCTGCTATGGCCGTGATCTGGAGCCTACCTGCCCCTGTTCCATCTTGGAGAGGGCAAAGGGGCGGCCGGGCATGCCCAAAGAGGTTGGCTTGGCAGCAGAGGGCACCCCGCCCCTCCTTTATTATGTTTTGTTCCCGGCCCCCCACCTGGGCCCAGAGCCAGGCCCCAAGGCAGGGCCTCATCCTGGGAAACAATGCCCCCCGTGTTCTTCCCGGTGGAGGGGAGGTCGGCGGGAGGATGAGGTGGGACAGACACGCAAGTCGGGCAGGAGGGAGAGATCCTCTCTCCCAGAGATACCTTGGAACCGGGAGTTTCCCAGAGGCCCTGGGTGGGTGGGAGGTGGGGATGTCTGGAAGCCCAGAGGGGAAGGCACCTAGACTCAGGGACCACCTAAATGGATCAGAGTCTTCAATGGTAGCAGGAGAGGGTTGAGTGGGATAAAAGGTGGGACTTCCTGAGGCTGAAGAAAGCACTGTGGGACTGAAGGAAATGAAGGTTAGTGTTTGGTAGGATCCCAGAATACCTAGTAGGAGTGTGTTCTGGTTCTGGCACCCTAACACTCCCCATCTCCGTTCCTCCTGTCTCCCGCGCAGGGGCAGAACTTAGGCCAAGAGGGGTTTGGGAACGTGATGGGAACTAGAATGCCTGCTGTCCACTCACTCGCTTAGAGAGAGCCTTCGCTGAAAAATAAGGTTTACCCGGCGTCCAGGACCCAGATGGGGACGTTGGGCTGGGTTAGGGGCACACGCTGAGTCGGGACAAGGAGGGAAAAAGTTGGGGCTGAGTTGGGGATGGGATCAAGTTGGGGAACCAGAGAAAGAAAGTGGGGGCGGACCGGCTCCGGGGGCACATGATGGCGCGCCCGCCCCGCCCCGCGCCCGCCCCCTGCCCGGCCCGGGGGAGGAGACGGGGAGGTTTTAAAAGCGATTCGACCCCGCGGCTGGTCGGCCAGTGAGTGAAAAGGAGCACGGTTAGCGGCCGACCCCGCCCCAGCCCGGAGCCGTCGCCCGTCAGCCTGGGTCCCCTTCGCCCGCCTGCCTGGCCCAGGTAGCGGCCGAACCCTGAACGCCGCTCCCCTCCCCCGCGGTGAGTCGGGAGGGACCCTGGAGGGAGGTGGTGGCGCCGCGGCGGCGGCTCCAACTTTTCTGTTCCTGGACTCGTGGGCGAAGTGGGGGTACGTCCGGCAGGTCCCTCAGCCCTTTGAGAGCGGGAGGACGCCCCGCCGCCGGAGGTTGTAGGGACAGCGAAGACCGTGCATCTGGCTGCCGCCGCGGAGTCCCGGGGCGCCCCCTACGGAGCGGGAGAAGGGCGGCCCAGCCTTAACCATCTTGCCAGGGGCCCGTTGTGGGCCCCTCCACCGTTCCCCTCGCCCCAGGAGACCCATGAGAGCTGGTGGGAAGAGCGGGTCCCAAGGCGACTGGGGGAGGTCGAGGTGGGCAAGGGGTTGGCAGCAGGGTGGGAGGGCATGTGCCTGGCTTGGGTTTAGAGACGATGGATCTATCGGTGCCTGGGCTCCTAGGGGTGTTCCTGGGCTTTGTGGGAATGGGACTGGAAGAGTGGGTGGAAGTATCCTAGAGTTATGTGGCTGCGGGCGCGGGACAGTGGTTCAAGTTCTTGACATGTCAGTCAGTGAATGGGGAGAAGGCCTTTCATTGACGAGGCTAGATAGGGGCCCAGCAGTATAGCCTGGGTTTGGGAGGGCTTGGGTGACCCCTCTCCTCTCTCCTGGCTTTTCCTGGCCTAGGATAGAAGGGCTCATTCAGGTTGCATAGGAAGGGGGGCAAGTTTGAGAGATGTCTGGAGGGCTGACTCCCCCGCTTTGTGTATTGTGGGGTCTCTATGTCCTTGAGCTGTGGGAGGAGAGCAAAAGGCCCAGATAGAACCCAGACCCTTCTGCCCTAGCCCTAGACTGACCTCTGACCTCAGCACTGGACTTGACTGCCAACAAAGCCTACACTGACTTTCCTGTGCGGCTCAGACAGGTCCAGATCCAGTGGCCTCCTGAATGCCTGAAACCCAGTCAACAGGGCAGTTGACTCCCTGTCACCTGTCCCCTCTCTGCTCCAGCCCCAATCAGCTGCTCACCCATGATGGGTGGTATATGAGGGTGAGGCTGGGGGGTGTGGGACTCCTGCCTGGCATAAAGGGTGTCCTCCTGCAGCCATGCCCATGCCAGCCTGGGCTGGAAGGCAGTACCTGACAGGTGCCCAGGCTTAGAGGGGAGGTGATGTGGGACACACCCAGTCCACTCGCCCACGCGCCATACTTGGGCCAGCCCATGTGCATGTGTTCACACGTTGCTGTCCTGGGGCCTGGTGCCAGCTTCGTCTGAGTGCCCAAGGGGACACCCACTGCCCTCCGCCCTTGCAAGATATCCTCTGAGAGCTCCCTCAAGACCCCAACTGGTAGGCCTTGTCCATGGGCCTCATGGGGGCCTAACATAGCTGCTGGCCTAGCCTGAGGCTGGCACGCAAAGCACATGCGTGATAGGGTGTGTCCAGGGCGGACAGGCCTGTCAGTGCTGGCCTAGCCTCCACATACCTGCAGACCCTTGCTCACTGAAAAGAACCAGCAGAGGCAATGCTTCACATGTCTTCCCAGGGAACCCTTACCAACCTCTGCCTGCTGCAAGTGGAGGCCAGATGTGTGCAGACCACAGCTGTGGAGCAGACCCCCATCCCGTCCTAGGTCCTAGGGTAACTGGTCTCATGGGTGCAGTGAGTGACCAGGTCACCATGAGCCCAGGTGGCACTTTGATATATCCTAATACATTTTCAGAGTTTGCTCTTCACCTTGGAGGCTGGGTGAGGGAGTCCATATGCTGCCAGGAATGCTGGGCCTTCTTAAGGAAACTCCTTTCTGTCTCTGTCTCTGGCCCTTTTCCACTTTGGATGCACTCTTTGCTAGGATCAGGCCTAGCTTTTGTGTGACCTTGGGCTTGCCTGTGAATCTCTCTGGGGCTCAGTTTATCTGTAAATGAGGAGCATTGGTAAAGCAAGTGGGAGAAGTGTGTGCCTGTCACTGGTGCCCACAATCCCTTTGGGGGCACTCTGGCCTCCTTCTGTCCTGTCATTGGGTGTCCTGGCTGGGCATGGAGGTGTGTCTGAAGAAGGCTGGTCACCCGGGAAAGACATATGCAGAGGGCAGTAGGCGTGGGTGTGTGAGAATCCTTGGGCAGGCAAGGACGACGCCATGCTGGGCATGGCTGAGTCATGCTCCAGCGGCGCCTTGCCCCAGGGTGCTGGAGCTGGCGCCACCCTGGGTGTGGTCACTGAGCTGTGGCCTGGGCATAGCAGGCCTGGGTGGTCTGGGATGGGGAGTCTGGGTAGTGAGGGGCCAGGAAATTGAATTCTGAGATGTGAAACCCCTTGGCTTTCCCTTGGCCTGGGTCTGGTGTCACAATCCAAGACTGTGGTCATTGCCACCCTGTGAATACCTTGGGGAGCCCGGGGACCCCAAGTCTTGGGCCTGGCAATTATCAGGGTGCCAAAGGAGAAAGATAGGGCTTGGAAGCCAATGACTGCCCTTGAGGCCAGCAACCCAAAAAGGCAGACCAGGGTTGGGATATGGATCTATCTGAGGTTAAGGCAGAGGTGGACACAGCGGTGGGGTATATATACCCCTCAGTTAAGGGCTCACAGCATGGATGTTAGGGTGCTCCTGGGAATTCCATGACTGGTCTGAGGGAGATTAAAGTTTAAGGCAGGGATTGCAATGTGGTATGGTGTGGCTGGATGAAATGGGGGCTGGGATGTGACTTGCATGGTTCCCCTATTTATAACAAGTGATTCAGTCCTTACTTACTCACCCCTTCCTGAGCCTACCCCCTCCCCCCCCAGCTCTGGGGTGGGCAGCATGGACCACCCATTTCACAGTGCCCTGCCTTCTCCACCCTGGTGCCAGCCTCTGAGGGCTGGCCATTGAGAGGGTTGTTATAGTCTTGGTGTTGGGATGGGGGTAAGAGGCAGGCTAGTGGTCAGGTGGCCCAGGTTGGCTGCTGGCTCTGGGGCCCTAGCCAGAGAGCCTCTGCGGAGAGTCTGGGCCCATTAGGCAAAGCGTTAGTGACAGGCTGGGAGGGCGGGCGGTCGCGGCGGACAGGGCGGAGCCTGAGGCCCTTGGTATTTTCCGATCCCAGCTGCTCTGAGAGAGAGGGTGGAAAGTATTTGGGGACCAGGCTTGGGGGCGGTGGTGGCGTCCCCGGCGGAAGTGGCCCATATTCATTCTTGGAACATGGGGTGGTGGTGGTGGGGAGTGACAAGATGCTTGCTTGTGTGTCTCATGCCTCCACGCCCTGACTGCAGCGCATTCTTAGGCACACGTGCATCCCTCAGCAAGGCCTGGGGCCTGCTTTGCTTTCCTGGCCCAGGGTGTACCCTTCCTTCACGCCTTCAGCTGCCAGGAGCTTGGCCCTCCATGGGCACCATATCCTATGAACCACTGGGAACAGGGGCCCTGGCACCTGCCTGGTAGTGCCCTCTTTACTGGAGACCCAGGTCTTTTGTGCCTGCGAGGATGAGGAGTGGCCTTGGCCCGGTCCCGGGGCTCTGTACAGGGGAAACCCCACAGGAAACAGGCCTGGCCAAATGGCCGCCCTTCCCGTTCTCGTCCCTGGGACACGATTGTGCTGTCTCACTTCCGGAGGAGGCTCAGGGAGGCCGGCTGCCCTTCAGGGTTTCATCTGTTCCTGGTTGGTGCCCCCAGACCCTGAGGGGACAGGGCAGGCAGGACATTTTTCTACACCTGTCTCCCAGGGGGTGGCCACATCACCAGAACTAGGTGCTGGGGTCCTACCCGTGTGCAGTGTCTGCATTTCTACCTTCCTATTTCTGTCTGGTTTGTGATGACAGTGTAGCCCTGTCCTAATTACAAATAGCATTCATGGGATCCCTACCACCACAGTATCCCTGCTTTGCAGATGGAGAAACAAAGGCCCAGAGAGGTTGAGTGACTTTATGAGAGTCACCCAGCTAGAGAGCTGCAGAGCCGGGGATCAACTGGCCAGCCTGGTTCTGGAATTGGAGTCTCCTAGACACAGAGCCCCATTTACAGAACATAGGGATGGTTTTAGTTCCAACCCCCCCACCACAAAGAACCTGGAACTTGGTGTAAATGCTCTGCTGTTGATGTCTTGAAATTCTTAGTTTCTGAATGAGGGGTCCTGAATTTTCATGGTTGCACTGAGCCCCACAATTTCTGTAGGTAGTTCTGGTGCCAAGCACTTGCTGAGGGACATACACATTTGTTTGTTGAGATCTCATCATGCTACAAGGTAGATAGAAGCCCTTGGCTCTACTGAACAGATGGGGAAACTGAGGTTTGGTGCATATTTGGGAAACAGCTGAGCCTGGGTCTGTTGCTGTGCATGTGCGTGTGCGTGTGTGTGTGTGTGTGTGTGTGTGTGGGTTCACTTAGCATGGATTACTGGACGCCCACTGCCAGTATCTGCTCTGGTGGGGTGCAGGCTGAGGCCTGGCTGCTGAGGAGACGGGACCACAGGGGGAGGCCCTGGTGGTTTCCTCCTGCCCTTCATGCTTCTAGGAAGTGGCGCCAGCTGGGGTGAGATCACTTCCTCAACTGCCTGCCCACCACCCGCTTGGCTTCCTCTCTCCATGGCCCCATTTAGCCTGCCTAGGGCTCAGTAGTGGTGATGGGGGCGGGGGCGGGATACAGGAATGGAGGGCTGGAGACGTGGCTCTGGAAATCCCTGCAGCCTCTGGCCCAAAGGGACCCTCCTGGCATCTCTTCCTCTCTGGGCCTGGAATAGAGGGCATGGCTGGGCAGGGAAGTCCAGCTTGGTGGTGCAGCTGTCCATTCAGCTATGAGGAGAGGGTGTCCCTGCAAGGCCCTAGAGGATAGCAGCAGTCAGGACCTGGGGGGCAGATGTTCTCAAATCTCATTATCTCCTTTGCTCTCTCTCTCCCCCAGGTGCCAGCTGATGGCTCCGCCCAAGTGCCCCCCCAGCCCTGTGCCATGGCCGGCTGGGGTTCCTGGGGATGGGATTTGCTGCCTGTCACAAATCACATTGCCAGGGATTTCCAACCGACCCTGAGCCCTGCCTCTGGGGCTACCACTGTCACCGCCACCACTACCATTACCTCCGAGGATGTTGCTGGGAATGGGAAGGCAGAGAGGTCCCCTGCTGCGTGGGTCTGGCCTGGGGAGCAGGGCTTAGCTGCTTGTGAGCAGGGTCTGCACCAAGGTGTTCACAGTGGCTAAGTTCCGCCCCCCGGGCCCTCACCTCCTCCAAGCTCTGCTGCCTCTCCTTGCCTGTCCTGCCACCTGGTCTCCCTGGGCTCTGCCTCCCGTGCCTACTGAGCTGAAACACAGTTGATTTGTACAGACTGGCTCAGTTCAGCAGGAACAGGAGTCAAGCCCCCTAGGAGCCCGTGGCCCCTACCTTCCCTGGATGGGCTGATGCCTGGGGGAAGAGAGGAGGACTCAGACTTACAGCTGTGCCTAGAGGAGGGACTTGTGGGGTTGGATGGAAAGGGGGATGGGGTGGGTGGACCTAGCTGTCTGCTGCAGGCCTCTTCCCCCAACTCTGCACTTGGAGAACCCCACTGTCCTACCTCCAGCTGGGCTGTGTTCCCAAGGAGGACAGTGAGTTGCCCTTCCACGAAAAAAGCCAGCTGTTTCCCTGCCTGGCTGACCCTCTGGGCCTGGAGTCTTGGTCCCTTCTCTCCCAAGCCTGGTGGGGACATGGGGCTGCGCCACACCTTTCCTGCAGCCAGTTACCCAAGAGGAAACGGCCTTGGGCTCTCAGACCGTTAAATGCCAACTCTAGGCTTCCGGAATCAGGCTGGCCTAACCTGAACATATTTGGCCTCTTCAGCCTGGGTTCTACAGCTTCCTAACTTGGGGGGAAGAGCCGTGACATCTCCTGGCACACAGGGTGGGGAACAAAGCCTCTGTGGGCCCTGAAAACACACAGTAGGCCTGATCAGTTCTGGGGTGGTCCCAGATCATGGAAGAGCAGAGTGAAGCCCTCCTGGCTGTTGTGGCTGGTGCACTGCACCCCCTCCCCACCTTGGCCAGGGCAGATAGAGAGTTGGGGCAGTCTGTGCTGTGTGTGGTATATAGTGTCCAATTAAATAAAAGCTGCCCCACCTTATCCCTGAAGGTCTGGTGGTTTGTGATTCATTCTTGCCTTTCATCCCTGGAGTTCTGGCTTTTATGGTGAGAAATTTGAATCAGCCCAAATTTAGTGCCTTGGTCCCCTAAGCTCCTGGTCTCACAGAATCCCTATGCCCTCCGCACCTGTTGTAAGGAAGGTGGCAAGTTAGTTAATGAAAAGGGTACCTGGGGCATGGAAAGATGACTTTGAGGGGTGTCCTGGGGTTGAGGGGAATGACTCTGAGGGATACTTTGGACTGGAGGGACTGACTTTTGGGGCTGAAGTGGTGACCCCGGGAAAGCTGTTCTGGGAGGGACCCAGATGGTGGTCATAATACCTGACCTGTGGTGGCATTGACTTGAAATGCTGATGGCGCTGGCTCAAACCCCTGGGCTTGCCTGGTCAAGTTACATATGAGAAGCGACTGCTACAAGTTGATGCTTCCCACTGTTTTCCCCCTTTTGTTTCTCTCTCTCTCCTCTCTCTAAATAAATAAAATCTTTTTAAAAACCTGCCAAAACACCCCTACACAGATGGGGTCATGATGAGCAATGCCTCACGCCTAGGGCCAAGAGAGTATGGAACCCAATCACAGGTAGTGGTGGTGGGGGCTGACCCTGAGGGAAACGCTGGGATAACTGGGATCTCAGGGGCTTGAGGTAGTGACATTTGGGGGTGACTGACACAAAAGGATAACTTAGATGGGTAAAATTCAGGGTGTCTGGTATCCGAGATGCTAGAAGGAAATTTGGGCTCGAGTTGTGTGTGTGACTTAAGGGGGATATTTGTGGATCACTTTGAGAACTACAGGGGTACTGTTAAGGGGCTCTCTAGGAATGAGGACATTTGGAAGCGGCTGGGACCACAAGAGCCACCTCTACCCTCCCAGGCCTCCAGGCGGCGCTAAGGGGCACACCGACCCCCGAGTCTGCCCTCACATAACTGCGGGAAGACGGAGGCCGAGCAGGAGGTGGGGCCATTCCCAGTTGGTGGCCTAGACTCTAGGTCCTAGAACACAGGCGGTGCCACGAACCAATCACAGTGCCTTTCAAGCGGCCGACCCCGCCCAGCCTCTCCGGGAAAACTGTCCTCGCCTGGCCCGGCTCTGACAGTAACCCAGGAGGTCAGTCAGTCAGTCTTTAAAGTCAGGAGATACTGAGAGTTCCTGCTTCTCGGGGAGCCAGTTAACAGGTAACCGAGAGCCTTTTCCCTAAGACCCCAGTCTATTTGGGGACTGGAAACCTCATCCGTGACGATGGAACTCGGACGCGCCTGTCGGTGCCCCGGTTGGCCACGCCTACCCGCTGCTTTAGTTTCGGTCAGAGCTCCACCCATCAAGGCCTAGTCTAAGCTCAGGGTTCCCAACTTTGGCCTGGAGTGTCTTCCCCACCAGCACCCCACCCCCGCGCCCAGCTCAGCAACTTTGGAGGAGTACCCCTAATAGTGGTGTCTGGAGCCAGGGCATCCCCTAGTGGCTAGTCCCAGAGGTGCAAGGGCAAGCGGCTCCAACAAGGTACTAAATCACTTTTATCTTCCTAAAATGGGTGCCTTTTTCTTCAACTTTGGAGCCCCCGTCTTCTCGTCTGTAAAATGGGGATGTTCCTACCAATTCCATAGGACTGCTGTGACAGGTGCAAAGGAACACCACAGGGCTTGCCTATGGTGACCTCTCTACCCTGCCTGCAATTATTCACCTTATTACCATTGGATGAAACCAGTAGTCACTCTCAGTCTGCCCCTCACTTGAAGTTCTGCCCACAAACGAGGCTGGTGATTTTCTGTGGAGGAAAAATAGAGGGTCTCTGTTTGGGGTGGCGGAGGGGGACACACATCTGAGTCTCAAAATGAAGAAAAAGCTGTGTTCAATCTTTAAAAAACAAAAAGTTAATACAGTATATGGTTCAATAAATAGAAAAAAAAGTTATAAAACAATATGATCTTTTGTCCTTAATTACAAGAGGGAAAAAGATGAGGGGATGATGGGGAGGCCAAAAAGATAGCAGCTGGGACTTAAGAGACACAAATAGAAAGATAGGTTAAATGGAAAGAAATATGGAAAGGGAAAGGAAGGTGAAGGGGCAGAGCAGGGAGAGAGGAGAAAGGGAGAGACAGAGAGCCAGAAAATGCCCAAATGCCGGCCTTTCTTTCCAAATTTAGGACTGGGGTGGGGATGGGGGTCCCTGGCTCATCTGTGCTTGTCTCCAGGTTTGGATGACACCAGGTTTGGAGGACAGTGTGAGCATGGCCCAGTTCCTGAGTTGTATGTCCAGTGACTAGCAGATAGGGAGAGGGACAGCAATAGCCCCCCCCCCCCCAGGATACCCTGGGATCCTGGGACCCACAGGAATGAGTCCAGGCTCATAGATGAGGGTTGAGGTATGTGGTTGAGGCCTGAGGCCTCTTTAAATCCTTCAGTGGGGGTGAGACATTGGTCCTGGCTGGATAGCCTGGAAATGGCCCCAGTGAGGGGAGGGTACAAAAGGAGATAGAGATGCCCTAACACAAGTCCCCTGGCCACCCAGAGTGGTGTGTGGGGAGGGTCTGCTACATTGACTTTGAAAGCCGGTTTCTGGGAAGTCCTGCCTCCCAGCACCTTGGGAGCCCAAGCCAGGTGTGTGAGTTTGGGGATGGGGGAGTTTGCCTATTGCTTTTGGAGTGCCCAAGGTGGGGTCATACCAGCTATGCAAGCACATACCCCCTTCTAGGCCTCTGGGTGGTGGTATGGCTTCTGATCCTTTCATCTAGCACACTCGCTCTCACACTCCTAGACACGCTTGTGGTAGTATGCCATCCCCCCATTCCCATATCTAGCCAGGCTTGGGGGATGCAAGCAAAGCCACCCAACTCCAGCCAGGCTCCTTCCCTGACTTAATACTGAGATGCCACAGGACCTTCAGTCAGGCCCCCTGAGAGAGAGTGGGTTTGCCACAGAGGCAGGAGCAAAGGGGACCCTGCCCACCACCTGCTAGACACCTCTCAGCCAAAACGTTCCCGCACCAACAACATGAGCTTCTTCTTGCCCTTGTAAGTCTGTTTCAGGTTCTCCAAGAACTGGGCAAACTGAAGGTGCCCGTCAGGTGCCAGCAGGAATGTTTCTCGTGCCTTGCCCAGGAACTCAATGAAGTCGCCATAGTGCCGTGGGCTGATGTGTGTGAGGCGAGAGTGGCTGGTGTTGATATAGGCTGCCACTGTGGCGTCCAGGAGCTGGCAGAGCGGTGCCCGGTCGGTTCCCAGTGGCTTGGCCGCCCGACGGGCGCCCAGGGGTCCCAGACCAGGTGCTGAAAGGGTCCAGCGGCGCAGGATGTCAGAAAGCATGGGGGCACAGTGGATACTCTGGATGATGAGTGGGACAATGGCTGAAAGTTCATGCCGGCCCAGAGAGTGGCTGAGGGAGCACGCCCAAAGGACATCATTGACAGCAGGGTGGCTGTCCTGATTAAAAGCGATGCTAAGCTGTGCCAGAGCCAGTGTGGCTAGTTTGTAAGCCCGTAGCGGTAGGCCACGGTGCTCCATGTAGCGGGCCACAGTGAAGAGGTGGGCGTGGCCCAACCCGCCAGCTGCTGCATCCAGCACAATCTGATAGGCTGCTTCGAAGGCCACGTGGTTCTTCTCACAAAGGGTGAGAGCTGGCAAAGCGCAGTTTTGCGGGTCTTTCATGGCGCACTGCAAAGCCAGGGTGCGGGCACAGGCCCAGAGCTCTTCTCGCTGCGATGCATCCAGCTGCAGCCGCAACAGAGTGGCATGCGTGGTGCCTGTCACTGCCACAATGGTGGCCGCCTCCACGGGCGTGAATAAGGAGTACCAGTTTTGCATGATGTTCATCAGGGCTTGTGGACCTGGGGAAGATAAGTGGGTGTAACTGGTCAGGAAGAGGGGTAGGAATGTGGACATGAGTCAATGGGTTTGCCCTAATACCTCATCCCCAGAAGCCAGGGCAGGTGACATCCTCTGTCTTCACCACCTGCAGTATCCTTCCAAAGGAGCAGGGGGCAGCAGGACTGGTGGGAACTATATATGTGGGGAGGCTAAGCTCCGTGCCATTGGCCTTCTCCAAACCATTTTAGCCTGGCCAGCCTCCTGGCTTTTTGTCCAGCAAAGTCCCTCCACCTTACATTCCCTCCTGGCTTAGCTCTGAGCACAGGCTACATCCAGAGGGAAGTCTACTTCTCTCTTGTGCCCAACTGGTTCCATAGAAAGATGGGTGGCGGGTCCCCTTGGGGACTCTCACCAATTTCTGTGGCACAGCTGACCAGCCAGCGCACCATCTCCCTTCGCCGCCAGGTCATGGTGCTCAGGGTCATCCGCATCACCTGCAGGGTAGAAGGGGGGACAGAAAAGGGTCACCCAGAACCTTGGGCTGATTGAGGGAGGGAGGTTGGGATCCTTGGGGCCCAGGGAGACTTAGAAGTTAGGGGCTGAGTTAGTGAGCTGTACAATTTGGACAAATGGCTTCACTGTGACTTTCAACCAGATCTCACCCCCAGAGGCAGCTCCTCACCTTCATGACTCTCCTCCAAAGCTAGCCCCTCAACAGTGACCCCTCCCTCTAGGCTGGATTCCCCTAAAGGCCTGACATCCAAGAAAGCTCCTTTTGACAGGCTTTGTCCCCTTCCACCCAGCTTCAGCCCCCACCCACCCATGATCCTTAACCACAAGCACACCAGCCCCAGGCCCCATCCTGTAGGCCAGAACCCCTAGGCTCTGCTCCTTCTGTGGCTCATCCTCTCACCAGTAGGCTCCAAAATCCTCCTCCTCATCCTCAGCCACACTCTCAGAGGTGGATTCCCACCTTTAGACTCTGCTACCAAACCCCTCCTTCATAGGTTCACCCCCACTGGTAACCTCATTCTCCTCCTCCCAGGACTCACAGACTCTGCCTTTCTGTGGCCTGGCCCCAGAAGTGGCCCTACTCACATTCAGGCCCTACTCACAGGCAGCACTCCCTTCCCCAACCTCCTGGGGCTCGCACCTGCAGGCCCAGCTCCAGAGCAATGCCCAGCAGAGTGGTGTCTGGTGGTGCGCTGGCTGGGGTGGCTGTCTTGCAGGCATCCTGTGCCAGTTTGAAGAGCAGGGCTGGAGAGTGGATATTTTGCTGGATGGAGCCCAATACTGTGTGCAGCCATTTGGGGTCTCCTGGGGTGGGGGGAGGGACAGAGGCACCATTGGTATACCAGGAAGTTCATGCAGATTCCCTCCACACAGGGGCACAGGTGTGAGCATGGAGGACCACACACCTGGCAATGATTCTGTGAAGATCCAGACCACTCTCTGTACTCCCACCCCACTTCCTTCCTCTGCCCTTCTCCACTTCCAGTGGGAGGAAGCCACTTTGGAACTTGTTAGATGCTTAATGATCAAGTGCATGGATTCTGGAATCAGAATGCCAGGGTTCAAATACCTGCCTTGCTGTGTGACCCTGTGCAAGTCACTTCACCTCTTTGTGCCTTGGCTGCCCCATTTGTGCAATGGGTAATATTAGTGTAATGGTACCTGCCTCACTGAGCTATTGAGAGCCCATACTAGTAAAGGATTTACCATGGCAAAGCTACACAAGTATTAGTTTTTATCACTATTATCATCATTGACCTAGATCCTACAATTCTCCATCAGTCTACTCCAGCCACACCAACCTCCTCTGTTCTTCAAACATACTATGCACAGTACAGTTTTAGAGCCTTTGTACTGGCTCTTCGTTCTGCCTGGAATGCTCTTCTCAGAAGTTATGGACTGAACTGTGTCCCCCAAATTCATATGTTGAAGCCCTAACTTCTAGCATGATGGTATTTGGGGGAAGGAGGCTTTGAGAGACAATTAGGTTTAGAGATCATGAGGGTGGGACCTCCATGATGGAATTAGTGCCCTTATAATAATAAGAGGAGAGGCCAGAGCTCTTTCTCTGCCATGTAAAGACACAATAAGAAGGTAGTTGTCTGCATGCCAGAGTCCTTACCAGGAACTGACCCTGCCAAAACCTTTGTGCTTCTAGCCTCCAGAACTGTGAGAAAATAAATTTCTGTTGCTTAGACCACCCAGTCTGTGGTATTTAGTGATTGGCAGCCTGAGCTAAGACATCAGATTTTGGTATGGCTCTGCACATTCAAGTGGCTTAATGTCAGCCTGCTTTATCCCCCTCTGTTGCACTTGTTACCTTCTCACTTACTGCATAACTATCCTCTTTACCTTATCATCTGTCTGCCACCAACAGAATGCAACACCACAGGGATGGGATTTGGGATAGTTTTGTTTACTACAGCATCCTTAGCACCTGCCACAGTGCCTGCTCCATCTAGAAAATGCTTCAGGAAAACTGGTGGAATTTGGTAAAAGTATAAAAAAGAGGGGTAAGGAGGAAAGAGGCAGAGGAAGACAGGGCGATGATGGCAGCATTGTCCTCACCCTTGGCCGCAGTCAGCATGGTGGAGGCCAGCTCGCACTGGCGAGTTTCCAGGTGACCCAGGATGAACCAGCGGGGGAAGCGGTTACTCATAACAGAGTCCAGTGGGTTGGGGTGAGGATCCCCAGCTGTAAGTGCTGTTTCCAATACAGGCAGTCTGGGGTGAAACAAGAAGCAAGCCCTCAGTGAAGCAAGGCTTGAGTTTCCATCCTTCTCAGGAGAGGCTGCTTGCCTCAGCTGGAACCTCCCCTCTCGGGCAGCAAAGCCCTGAACATCCAGAAAGATGTTCATTGCAGTATTGTTTATGTCCATCACTTGGGAGCATAGTAAATAATGTTCTTTTTATGTATCAAAGGATCATGTGGCTGATAAAGAGGTGATGGGATTATGTCCTGAGAGGGCCTTAAAAAATTCTGCTTCTCTGGTCTGCTAGTGTATGTGTGAAATGACAAGGTAAATCACTGTAATGTTTTTTTTTTCCCCCCAACAGCATGAATGTCTTATCAGCTCTAGGTTGGTTCTTTTATGACAGTGGTCCCCAACCTTTTTTGGGCCACGGACCGATTTAATGTCAGAAAGTATTTTCACGGACCGGCCTTTAGTGTGGGATGGATAAATGTATCACGTGACCAAGACAAGCATCAAGAGTGAGTCTTAGATGGATGTAACAGAGGGAATCTGGTCATTTAAAAAAAATAAAACATCGTTCAGACTTAAATATAAATAAAATGGAAATAATGTAAGTTACTTATTCTTTCTCTGTGGACCAGTACCAAATGGCCCATGGACCAGTACTGGTCCGCGGCCCAGGGGTTGGGGACCACTGTTTTATGATGCATCCTTACAGTGGTATGTGTGCTGTGATACAATACTCAGTGAAAACAAGGGGCAAAGACTAGTTACAGAATGTGCCTGATCAGGCGGTGGCAAAGTAGATAGAGCATCAGCCTGGGATGCTGAGGACCCAGGATCAAAACCCCGAGGTTGCTGGCTTGAGCATGGGCTCACCAACTTGAGCGTGGGGTTGCCAGGTTGAAAGTGGGATCCTAGACATGTCCCCTGGCTGCTATCTTGAGCCCAAAGGTTGTGGCTTGAGTAAGGGGTCACTGGCTCAGATGGAGCCCCAGGTCTAGGCATATATGAGAAGGCCATCAATGAATAACTAAGGTGCCACAACTATGAGTTGATGCTTCTCGTCTCTCTCCCTTCCTGTCTGTCCTTGTTTGTCCCTCTCTCTCCCTCTTAAAAAAAAAAAAAAAAGTTACATATCATCAGTGTAAAAGGAGGACCAAGACTTTCTTTCCTTTTTTTTTTTTTTTTTTAAATGTTTATTGTATTGATTTGAGAGAGAGGAAGGGAGAGAGGGAGATGGGAACACTGATCTGCTCCTGTAAGTGCCCTGACCGGGATCAAACCAGCAACCTCTGCGCTTTGGGATGACGCTCTAATCAACTGAAATATCCCATCAGGGCAGGAGGGCCAACTTTCAATCTCCAGATTAAAGATTTGCAGAAATCCTGACTCTTGATAAGAAAGTGGGAACAGCCCTGGCCGGTTGGCTCAGCGGTAGAGCGTTGGCCTGGCATGCGGGGGACCTGGGTTCGATTCCCGGCCAGGGCACATTTGCTTCTCCAACCCCCCCCCCCTTCCTCTCTGTCTCTCTCTTCCCCTCCCGCAGCCGAGGCTCCATTGGAGCAAAGATGGCCCGGGCGCTGGGGATGGCTCCTTGGCCTCTGCCCCAGGCGCTAGAGTGGCTCTGGTCGCGGCAGAGCGACGCCCCGGAGGGGCAGAGCATCGCCCCTGGTGGGCGTGCCGGGTGGATCCCGGTGGGGCGCATGCGAGAGTCTGTCTGACTGTCTCTCCCCGTTTCCAGCTTCAGAAAAATACCAAAAAAGAAAAAGAAAAAAAGAAAGTGGGAACACTCCTTGCCTCCAGAGACTTAGGTATGTTGGGACAAAACAGCCTAGAAGAGTACTCTGACTTCTCTGCCATGTGAATGTCTCTCAAATTCAAAATAATATTATACGTTTATATTTAATAGTCAAGAGCATAGGGCAGCCTGAATGCCAGCATGAAGGGGATTGAAATAATGAGGTTGGGAGTTCAGCCAGGAAGATGGGGCTGTGAGCATGTGTCCCACTCCCCAATCCTGCCTGGCCCCTGGGCAGAGTCCCTACCTATCTGCCTGTCCTTACCTCATGGCTCGCAGAGCGAGGCGGTAGGCCAGGTCGGGGTCATGGGGTAGCAGTGCGGTGAACAGGTAGCGAGCACAGGTGTGCATTGGCACACTCTCCCGGAACAGCACCTCTCCGAAGCCACTGAAGGGCCCCCCTGCAGGGGCAGCCTGAACTCAGCCCCCAGGAGTGGGCTCATTTTTGCATTTCTGCCAGTCTCCAGATCTCCCCAGACCCCAGTCTAAGTATAGGAAGGGTAGATCCCAGGCTAGAGTGGCTGGGACTAGGGGCTGGAGAGGTCCCGGGCATGGGGGCACAGGGTTGGCACAGAAAAGCCCTGGAAAATCCAAAATGAGGAAACCCTAGGTATCCCTGGGTTGGGGAACAGGACTCAGATGCAGGATGAATACAAAGAGTGGAGGTGGAGGTGGAGCTGCCCCTGACAAGGGGTGGGCCCAAGCTAGCTCCTCACGGAAGTAGGGGTGGGGTCTTATAAGGCAAGGGGTCGGGGCCTCACCACTCGCAGCAGTTACCGGATTCCAGAACGTGCTAGAGGGTGACTAAGAGCTGGATCTCACTTTTTAGGAAATGCTAAGTAAGGAAAGGACCAAAAGTCCAGGCTAGGGGTGAAGCCTCTCGATCCAGCAGACACCCAAACAGGTCAGGCCAGGTGTAGGACCCTAACTTTCAGAACAGCCAGGCCTGGGGGCGGGGCCTCACCGTCCAGGAGCAGCCCAGCCTGCTTGCGCAGCACTTGAACCAGCCGCTCATCCATCTCCACCTCCTCCAGCAGAGCCAACAGTTGCTCCTCATTGCGCACCACCTTGTCCTGGGCGTACAACCCTTCGGGCAGGGCCCGCTGCTGTCCCAGGCCCAGCAGTGCCACCTCCAGGGCCAGCGCCAGGTAGGACTCCACAGAGTTCCCTGGCACCTGCACGTGCTGGTAGGCCACCTTCCGCTTCTCAGGGCCTGACTCTGTGGGAGACCCGCACCAAAGATGCTGGAGGTGATCCCCTTTTCTGGGACCCCAATGGCCCTTGATCTCAGGAATGGAGGCCTGGCATGAGTATATAGGTAAATTCCAGCTGCTCCCAGGATTGACCAGGGGGTGGGGGTGATTTTCAATCAGCAGACAGGCAAATTGGTGACCTCACTTTCTGAAGCTAAGCCTGTTGGCTTCCAGCACTGGGAGAGGGGGTGGGGTGGGGAAGGGGCCAGGGCAAGGGTGTAGTCTCGCTTTCTAGGGGTAACGTGTGAGGGGATTTAGCCAATACCCCCACCCCCTCCAGTGTGGGTACCTGGGTAAAGGGAGAGAGCCTCTTCCTCCACACGACAGGCTTCCAGGAGGGCCCTGCAGAGGCAGCCAATGGGGTCCAGGGGGTGACCCACCCATCCTTCTGTATTGGTGATGCAGGTGGAGCCTTTCTGTAGCAGCTCTGCAGGCCAGGAGTGGAGCTCAGCGCCTGCCCATCCTCCTAAGTGCTTGGGGTGGGCTTCCTCTTCCTGAACCCGCAGTCCAGCCTTCCAGCCAGTGCCCACCCACCGGCCATCTTTGCTCATGGAGCTCTGCAGCTACTCTCACCTCTATAGCCCTCTGGCTTCCTATCCCACAGCCACTCTCAGGCCTGGCAGGACATCTGGAGGGAACTGGCACTTTCTAAAACCTCCAACCAGTGTCAGCCCCTCCTCATAACCCATAATCTCACCCACTTCTCTCAAACCCAAACAACAGCAGCTTCAGGGTGTCCTCTTGGGAACTGCCTCCCATGGAGGCTGCAGGCTGCTGGGTTTACTGTGCTTCTGAAATTCAAGTTCTTAAACTCAAGCAGTGGCTTCCCTTTAAATCAGGGGTCTCAAACTCGCGGCCCGCCGAACAATTTTGTGCAGCCCGCAGACTAATCCACGAAGTTCAAAATATTTTGGATAAAATTAAGTAAGCCTAGGGGCCTACTTGTATTTTTCATTTCTCTAGCATCCTAGCTAGATATTAGCTTAGTTAACAGCAGTTGTGATGCGAACTACAGTTTCTGGTCGTTTTGTGACACTGAGTAAACTGCATGTACGATTGTGCTTGTTGTACTGATTTTTTTTTGTTTTCAACTGCAGTGAGAAAAGTGTTGTGTAACAGTTGCCTTTTGTAGACCTAGTGCGGCCCGCCGAACGGCTGCGATCTTGCTCTGCGGCCCACATGCTGAGTTGAGTTTGAGACCCCTGCTTTAAATCCTGCAGCCCTTCTAGTAGTTCCATGGGCACTCCATCCCCTGTATTACATTCCTTTATGCTCAAGACACTTAGAGTGGTTTGGTTCCCCTGGTGGGACCTTCAGTGGTACCCACAGACCCCCTTGGGTTGCCAAAACCCCAGTAGTTGGTATCTGTGCTTGTAGCTCCAGCACCTGATAATATTGGTACCCACCTTTCTTCTGCTGCTTGTAGCTCTCAAGCTGATGCCGCCGCTGTAGCCGGAGTGTGTTGACTATGGCTCCTGCCAGTCGCAGGGCCTGACGGGGGTATCCATGGGCACGTAGAGTGTCCACACGGGCACAAGCAGTGGGGAATGGCTCTCCCAACCAGAGGGGGCGACCCTGGGGGTCAAAGGTTGGCCTGTCGCTGCCCACATGGCCTGTGAGACTGGGACCATAGCAGTCGCTGGCCAGGATCCTCTGTAGGTGGGTGTCACTCCAACGCAGTGACCCAGCCTGCAGGGCGCGGCCAAAAACGGTGTGACGGGAACCTGCAGCTGCCACCTCCTCCTCCGGGCCTGTGGGAGAGGTGTCCAATATGGCCTAGCAGCTGGGCCATATGTGCCAACTTAGGGCTAGACTCCAGGTGCACTGATGAACACACATCTTCTCAAATCCTTCTAGCAGCCTTTCAGAGGTGCACATGTGAACATGCATGTTGGACATTGAGGTTGAATAACTGTCTCTGCGCATCTTTCCCCCCATTCCAGTCCTCTTTTTTTTTCTTTCCCTCTCTCCCCGTCCTCCTCCTGCCTCTTTCCCTCCATCCCTGCCTCTCTCTTCTCAGTATCTTCCTTTCCTTTCCCTTTGTCCCCCCACTTTCACTGCCAGAAGAAGGCTAACTTAGAAGACCAGCCCAGAACTACAGGTGTCTTAAGCATTTCGCTTTACTGTCCTTCAGACAGCCACTCCCTCCTGACCCCCTTTCCTTTACCCCAGAACACCACGATGGAGAGGTTGGGCCGCTGGCAGGGGTAATAGTTTTGGGATAATGGCAGGAAGCCCTCTCCTACCTGGGCTGAGGGCCATAGTGGGCTGCAGACTTGGCCCGTTGAAAGAGTAGTTGCCCTCTTCCAGTGGGCACACATCCAGCTTGTCCCACTTGCCAAGCAGCTGGAGCCAGCCCATCCGCTCCTCTGGTTTACAGTGGGGGCTCAGGACTACACATACCCACAGGGCCCCTGGGGAGGAAGGGCAGTGAACATGGGCATTGGGGAGGTTCAACATACATGTCAACAGTAGCAGCATACATTTATAGAGAGCCTACCCTGTGCTATGCGCTACGCTCTGCTTCATTCTCACCTTGGGCCTCTAAGGTTGCAACTAACTGCCTCTTCACTTTACAGGTAAGAAAACTGAGGCACACAGGGGTAGTCACTGGCTCAAGGTCACATAAGACCCAGGCTTCCAGACGCTTCTCACTGTTATTCACTTCCCCCTACACACACATGGTGCTTATCATAGTCTATCACTGCTGCCTCTGGAGAAAATCCAACCTGCCACCTGATTTTCAACAGCCTAAAAAATATTTATTCTTACATTAACATTGTTTAATGGTGGGGAGGGAAATCAATAGAATATTTTGTTGATTGTGAAAATTACATAAAATTCAAATAAATAAATATTAACTGCCCTGGCCGGTTGGCTCAGCGGTAGAGCGTTGGCCTAGCGTGCGGAGGACCCGGGTTCGATTCCCGGCCAGGGCACACAGGAGAAGCGCCCATTTGCTTCTCCACCCCTCCGCTGCGCCTTCCTCTCTGTCTCTCTCTTCCCCTCCCGCAGCCAAGGCTCCATTGGAGCAAAGATGGCCTGGGCGCTGGGGATGGCTCTGTGGCCTCTGCCTCAGGCACTAGAGTGGCTCTGGTCGCAACATGGCGACGCCCAGGATGGGCAGAGCATCGCCCCCTGGTGGGCAGAGCATTGCCCCTGGTGGGCGTGCCGGGTGGATCCCGGTCGGGCGCATGCGGGAGTCTGTCTGACTGTCTCTCCCTGTTTCCAGCTTCAGAAAAATGCAAAAAATAAAATAAAATAAAATAATAAAAATAGTAACCATAAATATAGATTTATGAGAATTCTGCCATACCCATTCAGTTATATGTTTGTGGCTGCTTTTCCACTAAAATGGGCAAAATCAAGGAGTCATGACAGACCAAATGGCCTCCAAAGCTGAAACCACTGACTATCCAGTCCTTATGGAAAAAATGTGTTGACCCTGGTCTTACACAGGGTCAATTTGTAGTATTTTCTCATCTGTCTTCCCTACCAGATGTCAGCTTTGTGAGGGCAGGTAGTTAATCTGTTTCTATACTGACTGTAGTTCCAGCAATCAGTATACACTGGAGGTGCTAATGAACACAGGAAGGACTCAGGGGCCAGACCCCAATCTCAGGAGGGGCAAGACCTAGTGACAAAACCCTAGCAGTGGTCGGCAAACTCATCAGTCAACAGAGCCAAATATCAACAGTACAACAATTGAAATTTCTTTTGAGAGCCAAATTTTTTAAACTTAAACTATTTAGGTAGGTACATTCTTTATCAAGGTAGCGCCCACACGTGGTATTTTGTGGAAGAGCCACACTCAAGGGGCCAAAGAGCCGCATGTGGTTCATGAGCCGCAGTTTGCCGACCACAGCCCTAGTGCCTGCTCTGCTCCAGGTCTGGGACTTACCTAGCTCGTCCCACAGCTGCCGACACTTGTCTGTCATGCCGGCACCCTGCTGCCGCCATAGGGCTAGGCGTGGGTCCTGCAGAAACTGCTCGGTCATGAGGATCAGCATGCGTGCCCCGTTGGAGTCTCGCATTCGCAGCATCTCCCGCACCTGCACGGGGACAGGCTGGTGAGGAAGGGACGAGGCATCAGCACCAGGATCCTCTAGCCCCACTGCATCCCTTCTGTGCATGCCATGCCCTCACAGCACCTTGCAGAACATGGAGCGCAGCTGTTGGCTGGCGCCATAGTAGCCACCGTTGGACAGAAGCTGCTTCACCTGTTCCTGGATCTGCTCCTCGTCCAGGTGCCAGCAGTTGGCATCCTCAATGCCTGCACCTGCTGTGGGGTCTGGGGCACCTGTGGGGTGGGAAGGAAAGCTAAGGCTGGGGCTGGGGAGAAGGGTCTCTGCCCCTATCATTCAGTCCTCTACACTACCCAACCTATCCCAAAGTTCCACTCATCATCCATCTATTCATCCATCTGTCTGACCATCATCCCATCTAAGTTGCCATCTATCCATCTATCCCACCCAGAACATCATTACCTTATTCGTTCACTTATTCGTCCACCCACCAATCTGCCCATCCATCCATCCCTCCTAAAATACTACCTATTCATTCATCCATCCACCTTGCTTAAAACATCACTAGCTCATCCATCCATTTACTGATCTATCCATCTTATCCAAAACACTACCCACCCACTCCCCCCATCCATTCATCCATTCATGTGGGATGATGGTCCATCCCACCTGAAACATCACTTGCCCTTCTACTCATCCATCTATCCAAACCATTCACCTGTCTAACCACCTCCCCATCTCACGCCATACGTTTATCTATCCACACGTTCATAACCCTTAGCATACCTACCTACTCCATTAGTACAGCATCCACCCTACCCACAATTTCCACATGCTCACTTATCTTTACTTATCCCATTGGTCCATCCATCCAACTACTTACCCCTATTTGTTTTTTCAACTCATCTGTACCAACCCCTCAAAATATCCACTGACTTATTCATTCATTGCCCCACACAACCGTATCACTCATCCATCCAACAAACCCCAACTTTCTATTCTTCTCCCATCAACCTATCCATTCATATATATCTCCCAAAATATCCACCACCCCATTAGTCCATCCGTCTTATGCCCACTTGATCCATCCACCATGTCAGTCCACATATATAAACATTCCATGCATCCATCAACTCACCCACAATCCATGCACTCATTAGTCCTTCCAATTTTCTACCAACCTCATCCATCCATCACACCATCAGTGTACCTCAGCCCCCTCAATCAAAGCCCATCACACCCAACCCCACCTCCAATTATCACCAATTCACCTACCATCCTAGTAAATCACACATCCACTCATCTACCCATCTGTTCACCCCAACTCATCATGAACACCTTCTATATCCACCTACCCCCACCCTTAATTAACCATCCATGTCTCCACCTACTTATCATCCTGTTCTGTTCTCCCCACCATTATAGTTAGACAACACAGACCCTTATAGCCCCAAACCCTCCCAGAACTCTTAATACCTCCGAGTCTATCTCCTACCAGCACCCCACACCTGACACCCACATATCCTTCATGTCCTTGACCCATACACACTCAGGTCTGCTCATGTAATCTTGGGACATGCCCACCCTTGGGGCCAAACTCCTATTTGTTCCCTCAACTCTCATTCTCCCCACTGGCTGATTTCCACCACTCATCTGACCAGGGCCACATCAAATTCAGAATCTTCCACCTAGTAGGTGTGTGAGCTTGACCTCAGGCAACGATACTCCCTTCATCCCTGCTCATAAATCAAAGGGACCTGAGAATCCTGTGACAAATGCCTGTCACATGGCAAGCGAGGTGGCTATGAGCCGAGGCCTTACAGCCCCCATCAGACTCCAAGGTGCCTTTACCATGGACCAGGTTGATCTCGGAGCCCAGGAGGAGGATCTCGTCGGCCAAGCGCTGGGCGGTGGGCAGCACCTCAGTGTGGTGGGCACTGATAAGATACTGCACGAATTTCTGTAGCTGGTCCCGGTTCATTTGGGAGAGCGTCTCGGAGATGGGCAGCCGCAGCTCCACCTGACGGGCGTGCCGAATTCGGTACAGTGACAGGGCTACCACGTGGGCACAGTAGAAGAGATCACGATTGTCACAGCCGCAGCTCACAGACGTGATCTTGCAGCGGTCAAAGCTGACGGAGACGTGGTAAAGGTGCTCGGGCTCTCCGGGGCCCCCAGGCTCTCGGATGTTACCGCTCAGGTGGAATCCTAAGACAAAAACCAAACCACCACGGCTGTGTCACCCCAGGGATGGGGGTGCTCATCCCTGGTGCACAGCAAGAGCTGGGTGCAATGCCAGCTGAACTTAGAGCAAGTAACCTAACCTGTCTGTGCCTCATTTTCCTCATCTGTCGAATGAGAATAAACAGTAACATCCTCTTTCATATATTTGTAATGAAGATTAAATGAATTAGTAATACTTGGCAATGGTGTAGAATATTGATGGCACACAGTAAGTTCTAAATAAATACAAGCATAAATATTACTATAGCAGTGATGTTTAAGATGGTTTTCTCAGTCCTTGGGTTACCATGGATACAGCCTGGGTCCAGATGCCTTATAATTTCCTGGGAAGATGCCAAAGGCCTATGACACTTGGGGGCAAGGGGCTATTGTGGCAGGCCAGGTCACTCTATCACCCTCTGCCGCTCCCTGGCCCCTGGGGAGCCCAGATGCCAGGCTCATCAGACTGGTTGGGCAGCTCAGGCCCCAGCTGGTCCTGGCTGCGTCACGCAGGGAGACAGCAGCTTCCTCATACCGGCTGGAGGCGGCCAAGCCTGTGGCCAGCTGGGCCATGTCCAGGCAAGGGGGCCCCCCAGGCTGACAGGATTCAGGGAGGGTCATCTTGGCCAAGCCCCTGCCTCCAGCTGGGAGACATGACTTGCACCTGTGGAGGTATGGTGTTCTAGGGCTCACCTGTTTTCTGGCTCAACCTCTACTGCAGCGGTTAAATAAAATATGTATTTCCAATGGCTTTAGGCGACCCCTGTGTTTTGGTCATTCAACCCCCGCCGGGGTCGCGACCCACAAGTTGAGAACCGCTGCTCTACTGGTTCCTTTCTGAGCCCCGCTGCCTGAGGTCTAGAATCGTCTTTCATCTCTACCTTTAAAACTCTGCCACTCCCCATTCCTCCTCTGGACCCTGCTACCTAACGTGTAAGACCACCAATCATAGCTGATCCTAAACTTCTATCCTACACTCCCACCTAAGCCTCGTTGCCTTAGGTCTGATCCCAACGTCCACTTGAGTTTCTCTGACTGAGGTCTAGTACCATTCTTGCCTATGGCTCTAAACCTCAGTCCCAACGCATCACTGGGTCTCTTTGCCTGAAATATGGAACCTCCTCTCATTTCTAGTTTACAAATTCTCAATGCTGCCTTGGTCCTGTTCTCCGAATCTCACCACTTCTTCCCCACCGTCCAACTAAGCTGTCTGAGCTGACGCAGTATCCTGCCCCCCATCCTGAACCCTCATCTAAGTCTGCTGCCCAAGATCTAGGCAGAGACCTGCTTTTTAGTTCACAATATCTTGTCCAACATTCCCCAGGGACCTGGAACTGCTCCCTGGTCCAGGCCTCCCTCTAACTCTCACTCCCCCAGGCCTTTTCTGAGCCTCCTGCTCTCCCTGGTGCAGATACTTACCTACTTGGAGCACATGGTCTACAGCCCCGCTCTGCAGCAGGTGCAGCCCTCGGGTAAAGGGCACCCGGGCATCGTGCTCGCCTTCTGGAGGCTGGTAGCCCAGCGATGAGTACATACATATCTCCCGTTCGCTGCGTGGAAATGACCAGAATACAATGCGCTTTTGGACTGGCTCTGGCACCCTGGAGAACCGCTCCTCGACCTGCAGGAAGGGCCGGTGGGTTAGAAACCCTACTTTGAGTCCTGGTTTTGCCACTTACAAGCTGTATGATCTTGGGCAAGTCACTTTGGCTCTCTGAGCTTCAGTTTCTCAAGTATAATAGGGATGTTAACAGCACGGGCTTCTTGGGTATCATGAGGATTAAATATGCATTAATTTACATAAATTGCTTATAATCACCTGGCCCATAGTTACTATTCTAGAACTTTCTGCTGTTTTCTTCCTGGTTGTCAAGTTCCAGGATTCTACGTAAGATAGTCCTGCTTCCCAGACTATGAGGGGGAAGACAAAGGAAGATAAAAATGATAAGGATGGTGAAGAGGCCTACACTTTCTTAGCCTATGCTATGCTAAATACTTTATGTATGCAATTTCCCTTAATTTTCACAGCAAAATTGCAATGATACTAATCACATTTTCCAGCCTGGGGAATCTGAGGCTCTGATGTGGTATGAATGCACTTGTTCAGGGTCCCAGAGCTAGTGAGCTCCAACTCCCAACACAAACTCTATTCCCAGTTTCCAAGGGCTCCCAGGAAGGGAGGGGTGTCCTAGTCACCCCCATGGGTTCTGAGCAATGAACTGAGCTGGTTGAGCCTGTGTTCCAATCTGGGCTTGCTACTCACTGGCTGGGTGATCATGGGCAAGTTTCTCAACCTCTCTGTGCCCCAGTTTCTTCAGAGTGGGAAGGAAAACCACAACTCCCAAAGGGTTGCAGAAGATTCTATGAGCTTCTATGGGGCAAGAACTTTCCTAGTACCCAGCCTGACCAGGGCAGGTCCATGGGAGTCCCAGAGATGGTTTTAGGATTAATCTGGGCATTTCACACACAATGAAGGAGCAAGAACCCTCCAGAGCCCCCAAATTTGGGTTTAGGGGAAATGGGAGAGCCAGTGACTGGCCCAGGTATTGGAGACAGTTGGCAGATGACTAAGGAGGGATTTTCCAGGCCATGAATCAGAGCCTGCTCCATCCACACTTGGCCCAAATCCATCAGTCCCAGCAGGGTTCCTAACTCTGGAGAGGCCAGGGGCAAAGAGTGCTCCCCTAAAGCCAGGCAGAGCTTGTGGGAGCTCATAAGGTTTGGTTAGGTTCGGGCCACATCTCCAGCTCCTCAGGCACCCATACTGAAGCTGGGAAAGGGGACGTCTGGGGTCCCAGCCTTGGGGCATCCTGTCACAACCCCTAGAGGCGGGGCTCCAGGTGCACCTGTTTGTTCAGGTACCATCACAACACAGACCCTGACCCTGCTACACACCTCCACAAGGGCTGGGATGGATGAGGGGGTGGCAGAGAGAAGGGTGAGTAGTGCAGGACTTGGTGGAGGGGTACCCTGAAACTGGAGAAATCCCTGCAGCCCACTAGAACAGGCTGGGCAGCTCCAGGTGGGAGGTAGTCCCACAAGTACTAGGGGCGGGGGGATGAGGGACAGGACCTGAGGGAAGATCTGGAGGAGAGGGGGGCTACCCATGGGGCAGGTGGTTCTGGCGGCTAGGGGAGCATAAATGGATGTCTTAAGCTTAAATCTGTAGAAATGGGGGAGTCCTCTACTGGGGGTGTAGTAGGGCAAAGAGCTGTAATAGGGTATCTGTGCTTGAATGGAGGCAGCTTGTAGGAGAGTAAGGATTGAATGGGGTACCATAATGGGGGATGAGATGAGAAGAGAGGAGTACCCAGGGTTGTGAGAAGACCAGGGGGAGAAGGAAATATCAAGAGTTGGGATTTAGGGAGCTAGGGGTAACCCTGGGTCTTGTGCGCTGGAGGGCAGGGCTAGCGGGGAAGGGATGAGGGTAGGTCATGAGGTCTGAAGGAGTGAAATGTGAGAGTAATGGGGTGCCTCGGGACAATGTTAGGGATCTTGAAAAAGATCTCTCTCCGATGAGGGCGGGTCTGGAGACTGGGGGCTGGGCAGGAGGAAAGAGAAGGCCTATCGGCAAAGGGGTTGGGGTGCGTCCCTCCCCCTCCGGTCACCTGCTCGAAGGCCCAGCTCTCGGCTACTCGCTTGGCGCTGAGGTCCAGCAGCGCCTCGGGCCGGCCTCGGCCGCGCACAGCCCCGGCCCCGGAATCGCGCTCCTCTGGTCCTGCGGGGCTGCCCCGGCTCCTCTTGGCCGCGGGGGCGTCCATCCGGCCGGGGCCGGGGCGAGGCCTGTGTGTGTGGGGTCGGTCCAATGCCCGCTCCGCTTCGTCGGCTCCCGTGACCCCGACCCACCTTCCCGTTCTTCCTCCAAGCTGGGCCTCCCGGGACTCGCGCCGCTCCCACCCCTGCCCCGAGCCGGGCAGGCCAGGTGATGCGGTCCCTTTAAGACTCTTCACAACAATGAAGCTGCTTCGGCTGCCGCTTTATCCTCCGCCTCTTCCCGCCCCCGCTGCCCGTCCCAATTGGCCCCCCATCGGACTTCGAGGCCCTCCTTTGCCATTGGCTATGCCGCTAGACCTGTCTGAAAATTTTGCTGCTCATTCGTAATATTTGCTGCCTGTCCTTTCAGAGAGGCCCAATAAGAACACTCAGCGAGCAGCGCTGTCAATCAGGAGGGGCCAGTGGCCAATCAGAGTGGGAGGACACCCCGCGGGCCGGCCTTATGCGGAGTTTCGGGGCGGGCCTTGGGTTCATTCACAACATTCCTCCCCCTCCCCCTTGGGCTGGACAACGCGCCAGGGCAGCTGGAGCTGCGCCCACACACGGCTTTGTTTACTGAGGGTCGCTTCCGGGAGCCGCGAGGCGACAATCAACATCGCTCCGCCAGGGAGTAAGACAGAAGGGAGGGATCTCCTGACAGTAGCTCAGCCTTTCTTTCCTCTCGGCTGTGACGCGAGAAACTCAGCCTCACTGGGCACCGAGTCGTTTTGATGGGGGCGGGTTGGTGGTGGTGGTGGTGTGTATGTGTGTGGGGTGCGTTCACTGGCCCTTTGGTAGTGCTCTTGGGGGCTGTGTGTGTGTGTGTGTGTGTGAGTGTGTGTTGTGCATTCACTGGCCCCTTCTCTTGGTAGTGCTCTTGGGGGCTGCTGACCTCCTCTCTAGAAGTAGAGCTCAATTGAAACCCATCCTTGAGTCTTAAGGTAGGAAGTCCCAATCCATTCTACATCCTAAATATGTCATTGGGCAATAGAAAATTGCTGATTTTCAAGCATTTATGACCTATTAAAATGGAATTTTCATAAGGTTTGACGAAATGTATGTTAAATACGACCACCTCTGGTTATTTATTTATTTAGACAGAGAGACAGAGAGAGGGACAGATAGGGCCAGCCGGCAGAAAGGGAGAGAGGTGAGAAGCATCGATTCTTCCTTGTGGCTCCTTAGTTTTTCATTGACATTGCAGCACCTTAGTTTGTTGATTGCTTTCTCATATGTCTTGACCCCGGGGGCTACAGCAGAGTGAATGACCACTTGCTCAAGCCAGTGACCTTTGGGCTGAAGTCAGCGACCATGGGGTCATGTCTATGATCCCATGCTCAAGGCAGTGATCCAGTGCTCAAGCTGGTGAGCCCACGCTCAAGCCGGAAGAGCCTCTGCTCAAGGTGGCAACCTACAGTCCTCTGCATCCCAATCCGACGCTCTAACTACTGTGTTACGGCCTGGTCAGGCTCTGGTTATTTTTTTTGACCCAGCTCTTCCAGGCCACATACAGTATTTGGCCTGGAAGTGGGTCATGGTCTATATCCATCCCTGATACCTTGTCTTTAGAGAATCCTGCATTTTCCCTTAGCCACACCTCTCTCCATTATCATTACATTTCTTTATTTCAGCAGTTGTTTAATTTCTTTCTCTCCTGCTCTACTGTGAGCCCCAAGGCTAATTAGTGCACTGCTGTATCACCAGCACCTACATCACAGGGCATACAGCAGTCGCTCTGCCTGTAATTCCGTGCACGAACCACTTTATGCTTTGTTCCCATTCTGTTGAAATAATCTATAGAACAGGAAAAACCGAAGCTCGTCCCTAAATGGCCTCATTGTTGCCCCTCACCATATGGAAAAGCTGGCTTTTACCTTCCAGAAATTTCCAGTTTCACAGCAGCAATTTCTGGCCAGCCCCCAACCCACAATTCAGTAAACTTCTCTAACCTGCACTGTCCCATATGGTCACCACTGGCCACAAGTAGCCTTTGAGTTCTTAAAATGGAGCTGGCCTGAATTGTGCAGTGTTGTAAAATATAGAGTGTGTTTTGAAGACTTAGTAGGAAAAAAGGTAAAGTTTCTTATTAATTTTTATGTTGATTAGATATTGAAATGATAGTATTTTAGATGAATTTGGCTTAAATAAAATATTAAAATTAATTCCACCTGTTTCATTTTATTATTCTGTGCTATGCTATGCTATACTATTCCATTCTATGTGGTATCAGGACATTTAAAGTTACACATGCAACTTGCACTGTAATTTCCATTAGATAGCTGTGGTCTTGAGAAACCACAATCTGACACAATGACGACAACAGAAACGTTAATAATAGTGGTTTGACTTACTGCTCTAGCTGTTCAGATATATTACTACGTTTAAGCCTTCCAACACAGCTGCAAAGTGGGTATGATTGTGTCTCCATTTCTCAGATGAAGAAACTGAGGCACCCTGGCCAGATAGCTTGGTTGGTTAGAGCGTCGTCTGTATACACAAAGGTTGTGGATTCAATTCCTGGTCAGGACACATACAGGAAGATGTTGATGTTTCTGTCTCTCTCTCTAAATATCAATATATAAAAATTGGGCCCAGGCCAGGTGGCTCAGTTGGTTGGAGTGTTATCACCACATGTGGAGGTTGTGGGTTCCATCTCCAGTCAGGGAACACACAAGGATCAACCAATGACGGCATGAATAAGTGAAAAAATAAATTGATGTTCTCTATCTCTGACTGTCTCTTTCCCTTTCCCTCTCTAAAAATAAGTAAATAAATAAATAAAACTAAAAAATTAATTTGAAAAAACCCCTGAGGGTTGGAGAGGTGAAGGTCTTGTTTAAGCTCACCCAGACTGGGAAGCCCTAGACTTTTTGGCGTGTCCCTTCCTTTCTTTCTTTTTTAAAGTTTTATTCATTGATTTTAGTGAGAGAGGAAGAGAGAGAGGGAGAGATAGAGACAACAACATCATTCTGTTCCTGTATGTGCTCTGGCTGGGGATGGAACTGGCAACCTCTGTGCTTCAGGACAATGCTCTAATCAACCAAGCTACCCGGCCATGGCTGTACTGTCCTACCCCCCCCCCTTTTGTTTGTGACATAGAGAGACAGAGAGGGGGACAGATAGGGACAGACAGGCAGGAAGGGAGAGAGATGAAAAGCATCAATTCTTCATTGTGGTTCCTTAGTCTCCTTAGTTGTTCATTGATTGCTTTCTCATATGTGCCTTGACTGCGGGGGCTACAACAGAGCAAGTGACCCCTTCCTCAAGCCATCAACCTTGGGCTTCAAGCCAGCAACCTTGGGCTCAAGCCAGTGACCATGGGGTCATATCTATGATCCCATGCTCAAGCCAGCAACCCTGCACTCAAGCTGGATGAGCCCACACTCAAGCTGGTGACCTAAGGGTTTCAAACCTTAGTCCTCTGTATCCCAGTCCCAGTCCGACGCTCTATCCCAGGCATGGTTTTTGCCCCCGGGCCAGATTAGAAAGAAAACTTTTTTCATGGGCCGGATGAAATATTAAAATTAAAAAATTTTAATTTTTTGAGGATGGCTCTATGGCCTCTGCCTCAGGTGCTAGAATGGCTCTGGTTGCAACAAGCAACGCCCCCTGGTGGGCATGCCGGGTGGATTCCAGTTGGGCGCACACAGGAGTCTGACTGCCTCCCCGTTTCCAACTTCAGAAAAATACAAAAAAAAAAAAGTTAAATACAAAATGATTCGTTTAAGTAAACAAAATTTTATTATGTAATGTGTTTATGAATAGATGTGAGTGAAAAAATTTTAATATACAATATTATTTTAATAAAAATATAATTACATACCATATAAATATCCAAACTGTATTGCAATCAATCAAAATAATATTTAATTAATAGAATGAGCTTGAATGGGTTATATCTCAAATAAAACAATTATTTTGTTTTACAAACAGCCTGGACACGTTTTCAGTTATCAACTGTAGCTATTGTCTATGCTACAATGCCACTTGATTCAGCACACTTGACCACAAAAATAACGAATTGTTTGACCTTGGGTGCACACTGGCAAATTCAGCCTAAAAGAATGTGGGTTTCACATTGCTCCTAAATGTCAAACAGCTTATATCAAGTGCAGACAAGTACAAAAGTTGTAAATCTTTATAATGGATTTTTTTTAAAAAACAAAGAAGTATCGTGAATCCATTCGACCAATTATTGGAAGTTAACTCTAGAGTCTAGATGTGGAATTATTTTCTGCATTTCACTATTTTTTTTTTTTTTTTTTTTACAGAGACAGAGAGAGTCAGAGAGAGGGATAGATAGGGACAGACAGACAGGAATGGAGAGAGATGAGAAGCATTAAACATTAGTTTTTCGTTGAGACACCTTAGTTGTTCATTGATTGCTTTCTCATATGTGCCTTGACCATGAGCCTTCAGCAGACCAAGTAGCCCCTTGCTGGAGCCAGCGACCCTGGGTCCAAGCTGGTGAGCTTTTGCTCAAACCAGATGAGCCTGCACTCAAGCTGGCAACCTTGGGGTCTCGAACCTGGGTCCTCCGCATCCCAGTCCAGTGCTCTATTCACTGTGCCATTGCCTGGTCAGGCTCACTATCTTCTTAAATATCTCGATTTCCAATAATCAAAGACGCTTCCACTTCTGAGTAGCTGCGATTTTAAAGTAGTGGAGAATATTAAAATTTTAATCGCGGGCTGTATAAACTCTTTATGTAGGCTGTATGTGGGCCATGCCTGCTCTATACACTGCGCCACCGCCTGGACAGGCTGTAGTGTCCCTTCCTTGTAAAGGATTTGAGAGAGCGGCCCATGGGGAAGGAGTAACTGAGGTGAGGGAGAAGAAGGGAGGAGTTCCATGAATCATGTTTCAAGTGTTCCCTTCACAAACAAGACCCAGGGTCCAGCTTTTCCTGACCATCCCCTTCAGCATCTGGTATGTGACTGTGTCAGCTAAGCCCAGGACCCTGTCTCTGAGGATACTTCAGTGGGCATCCCAAGATGCTGAATCAAAGAAGTCACTCCCTGTCAATGGGTAGAGGATATTTAGGAGGAACTGAGAATCTGTTATCACAGGGTAAGGATGTTTTATTTCACTGGGGAACAATTTTTTTTTTCATTTTCTGTTGCATGGGGTTTTAGAACTGTTTCTATATATTTCTGCATCACTGATTCCAAATCTGAAATCTGGTTTTTTGGTGCATGCTCTAGTTTTTATGCAATTTTAATTTCTTTTTGTTACACTTAATGGCATGCATTGGTTTTTTTTTTTTCATTTTTTCATTTTTCTGAAGCTGGAAACAGGGAGAGACAGTCAGACTCCTGCATGCGCCGACCGGGATCCACCCGGCACGCCCACCAGGGGCGATGCTCTGCCCACCAGGGGGCGATGCTCTGCCCATCCTGGGCGTCGCCATGTTGTGACCAGAGCCACTCTAGCGCCTGAGGCAGAGGCGACAGAGCCATCCCCAGCGCCCGGGCCATCTTTGCTCCAATGGAGCCTTGGCTGCGGGAGGGGAAGAGAGAGACAGAGAGGAAGGCGCGGTGGAGGGGTGGAGAAGCAAATGGGCGCTTCTCCTGTGTGCCCTGGCCGGGAATCGAACCCGGGTCCTCCGCACACTAGGCCAACGCTCTACCGCTGAGCCAACCGGCCAGGGCTTGCATTGGTTTTTAAATTAGAGTTAAAGGGCAACGACTCTTGGATTGAACATAACCACAAGGCAATTAATGTTTTACAAACATCACTTTTACATAATTGTAGTTGTTTTTAAATGTAAAAAATTATTATCTGATAAAAACACCCTCTTATTTTGTTTAAAGATTGAATCATGGCTTCTTCAAGTAGGCGTAAATGTAAGAATAGTCCTGACACCTTCTGTTATATATGTGGCTGTTACACACTTCAACGTCAAAGGTGCAATATTTCATCATTTGTGACACGTGCATATATTGCCTATTTTCAAGTTCCCGTTGGTGATCAAGACAAGAATTGGGCTCCTCATATTGTGTGTCATAATTGTGAGGAAATGCTTCGTGACTGGACAAAAGGAAAATGCAAAGGAATGCCTTTTGGTATTCCCATGGTTTGGCGTGAACCCAAGGACCACAGCAGTGACTGTTATTTCTGTCTGATCCATACAAAGGGCATCGGCAAGAAAAAATGGCATATGATCGCATATCCTAATATTCCTTCAGCAATACGACCTATCCCACACTCTGAGACACTTCCAGTTCCAGTTTTCAATGGTTTTATTTCTTCTAAGGATGAAGAAAGTGAACATGGTGATCAAGTGTATTTTGATAAGATGCATGAGGAGGCCCTGGCCGGTTGGCTCAGTGGTAGAGCATCGGCCTGGCGTGCGGGGGACCTGGGTTCGATTCCCGGCCAGGGCACATAGGAGAGGCACCCATTTGCTTCTCCACCCCCCCTCCTTCCTCTCTGTCTCTCTCTTCCCCTCCTGCAGCCAAGGCTCCATTGGAGCAAAGATGGCCCGGGCGCTGGGGATGGCTCCTTGGCCTCTGCCCCAGGCGCTAGAGTGGCTCTGTTTGCAACAGAGCGATGCCCCGGAGGGGCAGAGCATCGCCCCCTGGTGGGCAGAGCATTGCCCCCTGGTGGGCGTGCCGGGTGGATCCCAGTCGGGCACATGCGGGAGTCTGTCTGGCTGTCTCTCCCCGTTTCCAGTTTCAAAATTGAAAAAAAAAAAAAAAGATGCATGAGGAAATGGTTGTAGAATCTGAAGGGTCTTCTTCTGATGCTAAGCAGTCATTTAACCCCTCAGCAGTTTAGCCAACCCAAATTGAATGACTTAGTAAGAATGACATAAAAATTGTCCTTGACTTTCTGAAGTATGAGAGCATAACTGGATTATCTGTGTGGATCTTAAAATGGTTAATTTCCTGCTAAGACAACAGAGAGGTTTCATGAAGTATCCTTGCTTTCTGTGTTTGTGGGACAGCCGAGCTTGGGAGAAACATTGGACACAGAAGGAGTGGCTGAAATGTGAAGCTCTGGAAGTAGGGATGCAAAATATTGTGAATGAAACTGTAGTTAATCAAGACAGGATCATTTTTTCCCCACTTCACATCAAACTTAGCGTAATGAAACAGTTTGTTCAGGCTTTGAATAGAGAAAGTGAATGCTTTCAACATATTATTTCTGCTTTTCCTGCCTTGTCTTTCGAGAAGACCTCAAATTCAAATCCTCATACGTGACGAAAAATTTGCCAGGAAGATGAATAAGGAGGAGAAAGCAGCATGGCAGTCTTTTGTGGCAGTTACAAAGAACTTCCTTGGCAACAAAAAACCAGAAAACTATGAACTTCTGGTTCAAAGGATGCTGTTGGCTTTCTGAGACATTGGATGTAACATGAGCATTAAGATTCACTTCCTGAACAGTCACCTTGATAAGTTTCCTGAAAATCTTGGAGCTGTTAGTGATGAGCAGACTACTGCTGGAGCATCAAACGAGATTGTCCTCAACAAGTACACAAACGCAAGAGCTACAAACGCAAATTTTTGCCTGAATAGAATTTAAATAAATTTTGCGCAAATTTTATCATTAAAATAAGTGTTTTAATATGTTCTATTTCAAAATTGTAGACAAATTCTGATGCAACCATATCTTTTAGTGTACTAGTGTATTTACTGCATTATATAAATTATTATATTTTCACAAAGATGATGCCCAAGAAGATATTCTACTTCATTATGTTAAACTAAATGTTGAAAATTTTACAATAAGATGAAAACCTAAAATCTTAAATTGCAAAAAGAACTGTAGCTTACAGAGAAAAACTAATGTCAGATTTGAGATCAGCACACTCGAATTAGGTAAGAACAAGTGTTTTTGTGGATGCAACAAAAATTTTTTTCCCAGTGAATAGATACTAATATTATCATCATCCCCATCTCCTGGATGAGGAAACTGAGGCATGGGAAGGTCAGGTGATTTGCCCAAGGTCCAAAGCAGGAAAGGGTAGGGCCAGAATTTAAGCCTGGGTGGGTGGATCAGTCTTGTCACATTTGCTGGGGATCAAATGCACAGAGTTTGCCATACACCAAAACTGTATTCTGTTCCTCTGATTTTACAGATAAGGGGAATGAGGCTGGAGAAAGTCAGTTGCTCCAGGCCACACAGTGATCCCCATGTGTGAGGTCAGGAAAGCCCTAGGAAGATAAGGGTGTCCCCCAGGAGAAAGTCACTAGGCCTATTTCAAGTCTGCCCCCTTCCTAGAAACACTTTTAGGAAAGGAGAAGTTAGGAGGGGGGTTCCTGATACCCTTCTGGCCCCCTTTTCCAGTGCAGCCAGCAAGCTGGGGCTTCAGTAAAATAGAAGCCACTTTTATCCCGCCAGCCTGCTGTGAGCTCACTGTCTAGGCATCCACAGCTCCTGACCCCGAACCCACGTGTCCTGGAGATCCATGGGAAATAGAGCAACCCTGGAGGCTCAGATGAGGTGGGGGAACACAGCTCCCCAGCTGTGGCCACCCCCACCCTAATTTTCTGAGGATCCCTCTCTCTGCCAGTTCCCTGTAGCACCCCCATGCCCCTGTTGACTCAGGCAGGAAACCAGCTGGGGCAGTTTCACTTCCTGGTCCCCACAACCCCTCTGGCCTGCCTGGCTGGCAAGATTTACTTATTATTTTTTTTTTCTTTCTTTCTTTCCTTTTGTAACACACATTCATGGGCAAAGTGTCAGGGCCCTGTCAGAAAAAATGGGGATTCAGGCAGAGGGGGAAGGTGGAGGCAGGAGAGGAAAAGGCTTGGGGAGGAATAATTGTGTCTAAGACAAGCAGGGAGGGCAGGCATAGAGGTGGGGGCAGCTGTTAATCACATCTGCAAGTTCTGTGGCTTTAAGGCTCCCAAATTCTGAGTGGTGTGTTAGGGTTCCATTTAACAGATGGGGAAACTGAGGCTCAGAGAGGTAAAGGGACTTGAAGGTCACAGACAGGAAGGGCATAGAATGAAAGTTGTGGGGTTTTCCAAAATTAATGCTCTTTTTAATTTTTTTTAGTGTGAGAGACAGTGAGAGAGACAGAGAAAGAGACAGATAGGGACAGACAGGCAGGGAGAGAAATGAGAAGCATCAATTCTTTGTTGAGGCTCCTTAGTCTCCTTAGTTGTTCATTGATTGCTTTCTCCTATGTGCCTTGATGGGGGGTGGGAGGGCAGGCAGCTCCAGCAAAGCGAGTGACCCCTTGCTCAAGCCAATGACCATGGGGTCATGTCTATGATTTCACACTCAAGCTTGTAAGCCCGCATTCAAGCCAGATGAGCCCACACTCAAGCTGGTGACCTCGGGGTTTCAAACCTGGGTTCTCTGCACCCCAGTCCCAGTCCAATGCTCTATCCACCGCGCCACCACCTGGTGAGGCTCTACAGCTTTTTTTATTTTATTTTATTTTATTTTATTTTATTTTATTTTTTTTAACAGCGACAGAGAGTCAGAGAGAGGGATAGATAGGGACAGACAGGAATGGAGAGATGAGAAACATCAATCATTAGTTTTTCGTTGCGCATTGTGACACCTTAGTTGTTCATTGATTGCTTTCTCATATGTGCCTTGACCGCGGGCCTTCAGCAGACTGAGTAACCCCTTGCTTGAGCCAGGGACCTTGGGTCTAAGCTGGTGAGCTTTTGCTCAAACCAGATGAGCCTGCGCTCAAGCGAGATGAGCCCGTGCTCAAGCTGGCGACCTCAGGGTCTCGAACCTGGGTCCTTCTGCATCCCAGTCCGAAGCTCTATCCACTGCACCACCACCTGGTCAGGCTCTACAGCTTTTTAAATTTATTTTATTAAATTCATTAAGAGAGGAGACAGAGATAGACTCCCACATGCGCCCCCACTGGGATCCACCTAGCAAATCCCAGCAAGCCCATTAGGGGGTGATGCTCTGCCCATCTGGGGCTACTGCTCCAATCATGTTTTTCTTAGCATCTGAGGAGGAGGCCATGGAGCCATCCTCAGTGCCTAGGGCCAACTTGCTCCAATTGAGCCATGGCTGCAGGAAGGGGGGAGAGTAAGAGGGGGAGGGCTGGCGAAGCAGATGGGCACTTCTCCTGTGTGCCCTGCCTGGGAATTGAACCCACATGCCAGGCCAACACTCTGTCACGGAGCCAAATGGCTAGGGCCTAGGGCTTTTTTTTTAAGTGAGAGGAGAGATAGACAGATTGCCACATGTGCCCTGATCAGGATACAACTGGCAATTCCATCTGGGGCTGATGATCTAGGACTGATGCTTGAGTATGAGCTATTTTTAGCACCTGAGGCTGACTTGCTTGGACCAACCAAACTATCCTTAGTGCCCGGGGCCATGTTCAAACCAATGGAGCTGCTGGCTGCAGGAAGGAAAGAGGGAGAGTGGGAAAAGAAACAGATGGTGGCTTCTCCTGTGTGCCCTGACTAGAAATCAAACTTAGAATGTAAATATGCTGGGCTGACGCTCTATCCACTGAACCACCAGCTAGAGCTTCTAGGGTTCTTGGTTCCAGCATTAATGGGGGGCTTGAGGAAACATTAAAGAATGGCAAATCACATGTCAGTGGACACGGAAAATTGTGGCTGTTTGGATAGCCTGAGGGAGTGAGGTAATGGGGGAACAAGTGGGTTGACATTCCAGACCCCCATACCTGTCATACTTGAGTGACATTCCTTGTTCCTGGGGTCCTCCTCAAAGGTGTAGGCCTCAGAGGGACAAAGGAAGCTGGTTTATCAGAATTCTTGGTCCACTAGGCACTGCCAGTGGGACTGGCTGGGGTTTGAAGCACAAGGAACCTTCTGTGGCAGAGCAGCCAGAAGATACCCAGAGCTTACCCTGTCCCAGCCACTGCCCTTTGAAGATTCCAGAGAGAAATTAAAAAATAATTTTCAAGGAGAAATCTATTCTCGCAGACATATAAAAATGAGCGCTAAAATATTTATTGAGCTCATGTGGGATCCAGGCAGATGTTTTATGTTATGTTATACATACGGAGACAAATGGATTTTACCATTGGAGAAGGTTGTCAATGGAACCTCTGCTGGAAGATCTGGAATTTGCAAGTCTACATACAGGTAAGAGTGAGTTGGTATTGCTATTGGCTGCTTACAATTTACAAAGCTATAAAATCTGTCAAAGAAAATTCTAATACTATGAATCAGACAACCCAAGGTGTTTTGTAGAGATGATGCATTGAGTAATGGTAACTGAGTCACTGAAATGCAAAAATTTTCTTGCAGAAACAATTCCTTCCTTCATTCAACAAATATGGAGTCGGAAACTGTGCTGGGGACTGTGGGTAGGGGCAATGAGTGGAGAGGGTGACAGCTAATGAGGATGGGTAATCCTTTGGGCTTTAAGTTTTGAGTAGTCACAAAAACATTGTGAATGTACTCAATGCCACTGAATTGTATACTTTTAAATGTCAACTTTATATGAGTATTAACCACACACACAAACAAGGAAAGAAATTTCACACATACACACAAATTCTAATTTACATCTCAAAAATTTGGGAGTTGTGGCAACAGAGCTTGAACCTGGAGACTTTTCAGTTTGGAGTTTCCCTGGGCCCAGGCTGGTCACTGTGCTATGATCTACCCCTCATCCCCCAACAGAGGGAGGGGAGGGCAGTTACCAGGCCAGAGCTGCCAGCCGACTCTACAAGCATCATCCAGTCTACCAGACTCCACTGATGATTTAAAGGGGGTGGCCAGGCCCTGGCCGGTTGGCTCAGCGGTAGAGTGTCGGCCTGGCGTGCAGGGGACCCGGGTTCGATTCCCGGCCAGGGCACATAGGAGAAGCGCCCATTTGCTTCTCCACCACCCCTCCCCCTCCTTCCTCTCTGTCTCTTCCCCTCCCGCAGTCAAGGCTCCACTGGAGCAAAGATGGCCCGGCGCTGGGGATGGCTCCTTGGCCTCTGCCCTAGGCGCTAGAGTGGCTCTGGTCGCGGCAGAGCATCGCCCCCTGGTGGGCAGAGCGTTGTCCCTGGTGGGCGTGCCGGGTGGATCCCGGTCGGGCGCATGCGGGAGTCTGTCTGACTGTCTCTCCCCGTTTCCAGCTTCAGAAAAATACAAAATAAATAAATAAATAAATAAATAAATAAAGGGGTGACCAGGATAGAGTAAGAGAAAATCTTGGTGAGGGTAGAGAGTCAAGTGATGGTCAGCTGAGGGCACACACTGGGACTCACCAATAGTGAGTTCACGTATGTGAACATGACTCAAGCTGGGATGAGTGATGTGCAGAAAACACTAGAACAATGCCTGGGCTACAGGAATACTAGATGTTACAACTTTTTTATAGATCAATGTGGCTTCGAGTAGTTTGTAAGTGCATTCTGGTTTAATAAGCACTGTGACCCTATCAGATGGTGTCAACACCCATTCTACAGATGAGAAATGAATTCTTGCATCTCCTAGCTTGTCCTATGCAGAAGAGGTAATCTGGGTGCGTCTGGGGAGGGCATGTGGGTAAAGAGGTTGGTGTGCATCAACGAGGGTCCAAGGTAGGTGAAGACTCTTCACTAGCTCCCCAGATGGATGTGCAGAAACCCAATCACCCTGAGCACATGGCTAGTCTCCTTCAGAAATTGCTGGGGCTGACCGGGTCAGTGCACCTGGCCTATGGCCACAGCACTAGCCTGTTCACAGAAGCATGTGACTGTAAGAGGAATAACAAAGCCAGGTTTACTGCTCGGAGTTAAACAATTGGACACAGGAATTGAGGAGGGGAGGTGCACAAAAAGTTGGTGAACACAGCCTTGGGGCCATGCTGAGTCTGGGCACCCTAGGAAGCTGACTCACACACTACAGATGCCTGGTCACGGGCTCACACAGGCGACACCCAGCCCCAAAGTTTGAGTTGTAACTCAAGGCTCCCAGGAGCAGGGCTCTTCTGTCCATGGTGCTGCCTGTGGAGGCACCTGCAGAGGTCTCAGCATGGATGCAGGGGCGCGTCCTTAGGAAGGTGCCTTGGTAGAGGAGGAAGAAACTGCCTACTTCTTCTTGGGGGCGGTCTTCAGCAGTGCTAGCTTCTTGGGCAGGCTGGTGCTGGCTTTCATCATCACATCATGTTCAATTTTCTTCCGGATGCCGACCTCCAGGTTCTGAGGGGGCAACCGAGGGGCAATCAGAATGGGACCTGAGGCGGGGGAACGGAGGGCCCAGCCTGGTGCTGGATCAGTAACTCCCCCAGAAATAGCACCTGAGAGTCTGGAGGCTGTAATTTAAGTCCTGCTTTGGTCCATACTCTTTTGGGTGTTACACACACAAAAAAGCCCTTTTCATCTCTGGACCTCAGCTTCTAGACTTCTGCTTACCCCCATTTCACAGATGGAAAAACCGAGGCTCATGCAGTGAGGACACAGTTATCCAGAATTCTCAAACTACATGAGTCAGGGGAGAGTGGATCCTGGCATGCCTACAGCCTCTGGTCTGTCTCCAGGTGGGTGGTCCCTCATGTCCCATGTTATCTCCGCTTGGTACATGGTAAACTGGGGCTCTGCGACAGGGATGTGAGCAAGTAAAGGCACAGGGATTAGAAGATAAGTGTGCTTGGGTCCAAAGCTAGTAGTTTAATCATGTTCTCCAAACCATCCCTTTGCCCTGCCTGTATGAGCTCTAATGACCATGACCACCACAGCAAACAAGACACAGAAAGTCTCTGCCTTTATGGAGCTGACATGCAGTGCATGTGTGGGACGACATAAGTGCCAATGATACATTATGTTAAACTGTTAAATGATGATAAACGGTAAGTGGTGTCACGGAGAAAAGAGAACAAGGGCTAATGAGTTAAGGGTGACGCTGTGGGCTGCCATGAGGAACAGGCTACTGAGAGGCAATGCTTGCAATTCAGACTCGACTCAGAGGAAGGCAGCCATGTGGATTTCTGGGAGAATTGGGGCAAAGGAAACAGCTAGTGCAAAGTTGCGGTGGGACAAGGAGCAGTTAAGGGGCCAGTGAGGCTGGAGGGAGCAAGGGGGAAAGTAGAAGGAGATAAGGGCAAGGAGGTGACAAGGGTAGAATGTGCAGGGCTTTGTGAAGGACTTGGGTTTTTCTTGCGTGTGGGAGCCACAGTAGTTGTGAGAAGAAAAGGCACAGATCTGACATCAAGTGTTCACAGGCGCCCCCTGGCTGCTATGGGGAGTCACATCAGGGAGAGTGACTAAACTGGTCTAGGTTGGAGAAAATGGGGTGGACTAGGAGAGGGAGATCAGTGAGGTGGAAAATGGGTGGGTTCTATAGATTAATCTTAAAGGCAAAAAGGATGTAATATGTGTAGTGTGACCTGGATGTGAGAATGAGGGGAACTGGGAAGATCCAGGATGTCCCCGAATACTTTGAAATTTGGAAGGATAGAATCTTCCTGAAGACTGTGGCAGGATCATGAAGGGGAAGGAAAGGGAAGATCAAGAGCTTGGTTTTGGTCATGCCCAGTGTGGGATACCCATGACACAGCCCTCCTCCTGCCACCTGACAGAGGTAAGCAGGCTGCTGGGTACCCAGATCTGAGAAAACCAAAGCTCTAGGAAAACTAAACAATTTGCTCAAGCCCACATACTAGTTAGTGTGGAATACAATTAGAACTGAGATCTGACTCCACTGAAACAAGTTTTAATTTCCTGCAACTTCTTCATAAGTGCAACCCTACGTACCTATATTAAGAAGCTGCACTTGAGACAACCACAAGAATGACAATAAGCAATGTAACTAACGTTTATTTGTGCCCTGTCCTGTTCTCAGCGCTTTACAGGTTCCCTATGGCATTGAATCCTTACAACTGTAGGAGAAAGGTCCTCCCTATGATGTTTCACAGGTAAGAGGCTCAGAGTAAACGAATACTAGTGATCGATGGAGCTGGGATCGATGGAGCACTGCCTTCTTGCAAAGCTGGGGTTTTCTATGCCTTTCCCATGCCACCTCCCCTTCAGAGTTCTATTAGAGAGCAGCAACAACTAAAGCAGCTAAGGCGTACAGAATACTTTTGTGCGCCAGGCCTTGCTTCTTTCTACGAGGTCTGTTGAACAGTTCCTGTACCCACTACACGCGGGAGAAAACTGAGGCTCAGAGTCGGGAGTTCTCCAGGCCCTTTCCGGTTAGACTTCATCACTGGATCCCTCCCAGACCTCCAGGCTTATCCCTCGCCGGCTCCAGACTCATTCCTCGGTCCCCTGCTGGGGCCAGGCTCCATTTCTGGTCCTTCGCGCTGACTTCCAAGCTCCGTCCCTTGCCCCTCGCACGCCCCCGCTTACCTTCTTGAGCTTTTGCTGCTGCACAATGCGCTCCTTCTTGGGGGCTATAACACGACCTGGGGAAAGACACATTCGCATGAGCCCAGGGAGCCCCAGGACCCTCCAGCCCAGCAGCCCCCAGACCGCTCCTCACCTCCCTTCCTAGGGCCCCGGTTCCGCTCCGAGGCCGCCGCCGCCGTCTTGCTCTTCGCCGGCCTCTTTGCCTGGAATTTACGCTGTCCCTGCGCCATTATCGGGCATGCGCCGTAAGAAGCTGAGCGGAGGAGTTGCAACCGGAAGACGCAAGGCACGATGGGATACAGTGGGGTGGAGCAAGGAGCTAGGGGAGCCTGTGCAGGCGGTGGTGCAGTGGATAGAACATCAGACTGGGTCGAGGAAGGACCCAGGTTCAAGACCTCGAGGTCGCCAGCTTGAGCACGGGCTCATCTGGTTTGAGCAAAGGTCACCAGCTTGGACCCAAGGTTGCTAACTCGAGCAAGGGGTTACAAGGTCTGCTGAAGGCCTGCAGTCAAGGCACATATGAGAAAGCAATCAATGAACAATTAAGGTGTTGCAACGAAAAACTAATGATTGATGCTTCTCATCTCTCTTCCTGCCTGTCTATCCCTCTCTCTCTGATTCTGTCTCTGTTTAAAAAAAAAAAAAAAAAAAGCTCAGGGGAAATAATGTGGCAGAGTTCGGAGAGTTGGTCCATCATAGCGTAGATAGCACTTGTCAAAAAATTTAAAGGAAAGGTTATAATGATAAGCTAACATTTACTGGACGCTCACCTGTTTTGTAAAACATATACTGTTTTATGGTCTTCAGTATAGAACAAAAATGAGGCATATTAGGCACTTACTGGTTCAAAATTTAAAGTGTCCAAAAATTCGTAATCAGGATAGTGTTGTCAACATTTGATAATATTTTAATATAAAAAATCAAGTTATGAAACTACTACCTGTAAACTGGCCGCTTGATGTAATCAAGTTTCATTGGGGCAAGGGCTGGTATCAGGTGAAGGAAGCTCAAGGTGTGCAAATGTAGAATTACATTCTCTCTTTCTAGAAGACTTTTTTTAGTTAAGAAGAGAGAGTGAGGCAGACTCCCACGTGCGCCCGACCGGTATCTATACGCAACCCTATCTGGGGCTTATAACCCAGTACTGTGCTATTCTTTCAGTGCCTGAGGCGAATGCCTTCAGACCAACCCAGCTATCCTCAGCCCTGGGGGCCACGCTCAAACCAACCAATCAAGCCACTGGCTACGGGAGGAGAAGAGGGAGAGAAGGGAGAGATGGTTACTTCTCCTGTGTGCCCTGAGAATCGAACCGGATGCCCATTGCTGGGCTGATGCTCTACCCACTGAGCAACCGGGCAGGGCCATTTTTTGGGAAGAGTTTATTGATTTTAGAGAGAGAGGGAGACAGAGATAGAAACATTGACCTGCTTCTTTATGTACCCTGACCCGGGATGGGAGTAGCAACCTTTGTGCACTCAGGGGGTGCTCTAAATAATCCAGCTATCAGGCCACGGCTAGGGTTCTAGTCTAATATCTTGGTAATTTGTTCTTCATGGATTTTTTTGCATTAATTTTTATTTTTTTAATTTTTATTTTTTTTTGTGACAGAGACTGAGAGAGGGACAGATGGGACAGACAGTAAGGGAGAGAGATGAGAAGCATCAATTCTTTGTTGTGGCCTCTTAGTTGTTCATTGATTGCTTTCTCATATGTGCCTTGACGGGGGTGGGGGCTACAGCAGACTGAGTGATCCCTTGCTCATGCCAGTGACCTTGGGCTCAAGCTGGCAAGCCTTGCTCAACTCAGATGAGCCCGAGTTCAAGGTGGCGACCTCGGGGTTTTGAACCTGGGTCCTCCATGTCCCAGTCCAATGCTCTATCCACTGTGCCACTGCCTGGTCAGGCGCATTAATTTTGATTTTTAAAAATATGCATGAAACTAGTATTTACCTTGTTACTGAGATTTTTGGTAACCTCTTCAAAATTTTGCACTTCAGCCCTAGCTGGATAGCTCAGTTGGCTGGAGTGTCATCCTGATATGCAAAGGTTGCCGATTGGATCCCTGATCAGGGCACATATAGAAACAGATCAATGTTTCTATCTGTCTCTCTCTCCCTTCCTCTCTCTAAAATCAATCAATAAATTAAAAAATATGAACCAATGAAGGCATAAATAGGTAGAACAACAAATCAATGTTTCTCTCTTTTTGCCGTACTCTCAAAAAAAAAAAAAAAAGGTTTGCATCTGGGGCATCACCCTAGTTCCAGTCCTGAGAGCAACTTAAGAGGGCAGTACTAGTATTATTGTTCCCATATTATAAATGAAGAAACCAAGGCATGGAGGGGTGAAGTGACTTGGCCAAGATCACACAGCAGAAAAAGTGGCAGAGCTGAGAAATGAACTTGGGTAACCTAGCTCCAGGTGCTAGGCTTTTAGGAGCCATGCACCTGACTTGGGTGCAGTGGATAGAGCTCTGGCCTGGGATGCTGAGGACCCAGGTTCGAAACCCTGAGGTCACCAGCTTGAGCATGGGATCATATACATGCCTCCACAGTCGCTGGCTTGAGCAAGGGGTCACTGGCTTGGCTGGAGCCCCCTGGTCAAGGAACACATGAAAGCAATCCAGGAACAACTAAGGTGCTGCAACTATGAGTTGAATATTCTCATCTCTCTCTCTTCCTGTCTCTCTCCCCCCACCCTCTCTCCTTCTTGCTTAAAAAAAAAAAAAAAAAAAAGCCATGCAAAGACCCCTGCTCTATGAAGAAGTCTAGTTGAAGAGGAAGGTCAGCTTTAGGGCAAGCCATTCAATAAGTTTTATTAAAAAACTGGGGGGGAGCAGGGTATAGAGAGCTAGGTTGGTTACTTCTGGGGTCCATCTAAGACCCCCACCCTCAGGAGATGATGGTGCTTAGATTAGGGCTGTCCGGAGCTTATTGGGGGCAAAGACACCCCGCTCTGTGATGATACCACCAGTGATGAGGTCATGGGGGGTGACATCAAAGGCAGGATTCCAAACACCAATTCCTACAGGGGAGAGAGGGGAGGCAAGGCAGGCATTTGCTTCTGTGAAAGTTCTTAAGCTGTTGTCACCTGTCCCTCTGCCTCCCTCCATGGTGGTTCTTGGAGTTACAGAATCCCTGAGAATCTAGGATACTCACCCCAAAAGTGAATGAAGGGTAGGCTTTGGCACCCAGTAACAAGTTTAGACCCCTCCCCACACACCATTCCTGAATTGTCACTGTCCAACAAGGTTTCGAAGTTTCGAAGTCTTTTTTTTTTGTATTTTTCTGAAGTTGGAAAAGGGGAGGCAGTCAGACAGATTCCCGCATGTGCCCGACTGGGATCCACCCAGCATGCCCACCAGGGGGCGATGCTCTGCCCATCTGGGGCGTCGCTCTGCCGCAACCAGGGCCATTCTAGCACCTGAGGCAGAGGCCATGGAGCCATCCTCAGCGCCCGGGCCAACTTTGCTCCAATGGAGCCTTGGCTGTGGGAGGGGAAGAGAGAGACAGAGAGGAAGGAGAGGGGGAGGGGTGGAGAAGCAGATGGGCGCCTCTCCTGTGTGCCCTGGCTGGAAATTGAACCCGGGACTCCTGCACGCCAGGCCGACGCTCTACTACTGAGCCAACTGGCCAGGGCAGGTTTCGAAGTCTTATATACATCCATCCCACTTCTGCCTGGATCTCTTTAAGAACCTCCAACAATCCATTTCAGGGCCTTTTGCATGGGCTTTGCCCTCTGCCTTGATGCTCTACCTCAGATATGCACATGACTCAATGTTTCATTTCCTTCAGGTCTTTGCTCAGATGTCACCTTCTCAGTGAGGATGTCTCTGATAATCCTGTCTAAACCCCCTGTACAAACACTTCTTTGCCTTATTTCTCCTCAGCTGTTACCTCCTATAATTGTGTTATTTATCTTGTTCATTGTCAGTCTCCTGGACCAAACTGTCAGCGCTATGAGGGTAGGGACTTTTGTGTCTTTTTTCACTCTCAGCATTTAGCATTAGTCAGGCACTCAAAAACATTTGCTGAAATTTTTTTGCTTAAATGAATTACTCAGTGTAGATCACAACATCTTATAAAAGAGACTGCAAACTGGTGGCCTGTAACTTTTTCTTCTGGCTCACAGTTTTTTTAAGAGCACTGAATTAGCTGCCAGTTTTCAAAAGGTGAGAGATTTCATATATAAAAAAATGTAAGGCTGCCTGACCAGGTGGTGTTGCAGTGGATAGAGCGTTGGACTGGGATGCAGAGGATCCAGATTCAAGACCCCGAGGCCGCCAGTTTGAGCGCGGGCTCATCTGGTTTGAGCAAAGCTCACCAGCTTGGACCCAAGGTTGTTGGCTCGAGCAAGGGGTTACTCGGTCTGCTGAAGGCCCACAGTGAAGGCACATATGAGAAAGCAATCAATGAACAACTAAGGTGTTGCAACGAAAAACTATGATTGATGCTTCTCATCTCTCTCTGTCTGTCCCTATCTATCCCTCTCTCTGACTCTCTGTCTCTGTAAAAAAAAAAAAAAAAAAAAAGTAAGGCTTCTCTTGGAAAAATCAGAAGATGCATTTCTCGGGGGTCTGCATTCCTGTGACCTCTGGCAGGAACAGAGTATCAGCACCCACAGACTGCACCTGGCCCAAGTCACTCATATCTTACTGCCTCAGTTTAATTTTAGTGGTAATGTTTTCCGCAGTCTTCTGGATTATGATCAGTGCTGATTACACCTCTAGGAACACAGGGCACCAAGAAAAAAAAATCAGAATTAATGTATTTTAAAAAGCTGTAAGGAATTGCAGCAGAAAACAACAGACAATTAGGAATGCCCTCTGCTTAGTTGTATCGTGTTATTTTTACCTTGACTCCATACATGGTGATGTCCCTAAAGTATTTTATTTTATTTTTTATTTTTTTATTTTTTTATTTCTGAAGCTGGAAACGGGGAGAGACAGTCAGACAGACTCCCGCATGCGCCCAACCGGGATCCACCCGGCACGCCCACCAGGGGCAATGCTCTGCCCACCAGGGGGCGATGCTCTGCCCCTCCGGGGCGTCGCTCTGCCGCGACCTGAGCCACTCTAGCGTCTGGGGCAGAGGCCAAGGAGCCATCCCCAGCACCCGGGCCATCTTTGCTCCAATGGAGCCTTGGCTGCGGGAGGGGAAGAGAGAGACAGAGAGGAAGGAGGGGGGGGGGTGGAGAAGCAAATGGGCGCCTCTCCTAATGTGCCCTGGCCGGGAATTGAACCCGGGTCCCCTGCATGCCAGGCCGACGCTCTACCGCTGAGCCAACCGGCCAGGGCCCCTAAAGTATTTTTAATGTTTAGAGAGTTGAACTGGTCCTTTATATCAGTGGTCCCCAAACCCCGGGCCGCACACCGGTACCGGTCCGTGGGCCATTTGGTACCGGTCCGCAGAGAAAGAATAAATAACTTATATTATTTCCGTTTTATTTATATTTAAGTCTGAACGATGTTTTATTTTTAAAAAATGATCAGATTCCCTCTGTTACATCCGTCTAAGACTCACTCTTGATGCTTGTCTTGGTCACGTGATACATTTATCCATCCCACCCTAAAGGCCGGTCCGTGAAAATATTTTCTGACATTAAACCAGTCCGTGGCCCAAAAAAGGTTGGGGACCACTGCTTTGTATAAAAGGCTTTCAATCATAATTTATTTTTTTTAAGTGAGAGGAGGGAAGATAGTGAGACAGACTTCCCTAAGAGCCCTGACTGGGATCCACCTGGTAACCCCCATCTTGAGCCAATACTCGAATCAACCAAGCTATTTTTAGTGCCTGAGGCTGCCACTTGGACCAACTGAGCTATCCTCAGTGCCCGGGGCCAATGCTTGAACCAACTGAGCCATGGGCTGCAGGACAGGAAGAGGGACAGAAGGGGGAGAGGGAGGAGGAGAGAAGCAGATGGTCACCTTCCTTGTGTGCCTGACTGGGAATTGAACCCAGGATGTCCATAAACCAGGCCAATGCTCTATCCACTGAGCAACCCAGCCAGGGCCCATAATTGTTAATATTTAATGAGTACTAACTAAAGGCCCATGTTACCTGGGTTAATTTACTGAAGGTCCTGGGGTTTGTGAGTAGGTCATAATAACAGCTTATTTTACAGATAGGAACACCGGGGATTCCTAGGGATAAGAACTTAGGCAATCTGCCCACAGCTGCTCAGCCTAGAAACACAGGGACGCTGAGAAATACCTGTGTCCCTCCACAGGTACTTGTCTGAACAGTATTCTTTTTTGTTCTTTAGTGAGAGAACGGAGGTGGAAAATGGCAAGACAATTTGCTCAAGGTTTCTCAACTCATGAGTTGGACATTCTCACCTTGACTGACATCCAAGATGTTTCGGTTCCAAAAATCGACTTGAATTCGAAATTGTGCCCTAGAAGGCTGGTGACACCTCAAATGTCATTGGCCTCCTGTGAAGGGTTTGGTGTACCTAACTGAAGGTACCCAGATTCTGTGGTGGTCCTCCCAAGTGATGGCTTACCAGGTGCTGCAATCCTGACCCCGTTGACATCAGTAAGCTCCTGGCCTGGACGCTCCTCAATGATAATCTGCTGACCTGTATTCAGGTGGAGGTCACATGAGGAGCTGGGGGCAGCTACGTAGAAGGGGATACCATGGTATTTGGCGGTGATGGCTAGCTGGTAGGTTCCCACCTTGTTGGCTGTGTCACCATTGGCAACCACACGGTCAGCTCCCACAACAACAGCTGGGGAACAAAATGTTGGAGGTCAGCATCCTGGATGCCTGGAGCTCCACCTGCTGGCATTGTGCCTGCTCACCTGACACGTCCCGGTGAGCCATGGCTGCTGCTGCCATACTGTCAGTGATGAGGGTGGCGGGAATCTGCTCGTAGACCAACTCGAAGGCTGTCAGCCGGGCCCCCTGGTTGTAGGGCCGGGTCTCTGTGCAGAAGACATGCTTCAGGCGGCCAAGGTTGTGCAGTGAGCGGATCACACCTGCAGAGCCCGACCACCAGAAGGCCAGGATGAAACAGAATGGGACAAACGGGCAGGGTGGGCCATTATTTGGGGGCCCAGATCTCCAAAGGCTCCCCATCCCTAAGCCCTTGTGGTAGCTGTTTCCTCTGTCCAGTACATGTATGCTTAGAGAACACCTTCTTGGTGAGTCCTTCAATGATCCCTCCATCTCACAAAGCAACAGCCACACCTCTGACCGCTTTCCCTGCTTTCCTTTCTCAGCACTTAACACATTCGAACACATCATACACATTTACTGATTTGTTTTTGTCTGTTTCTCCTACTTTCCTGTCCTGACAGCTAAGATTTTGTTTATTTTGTTCACTGCTGGCTCCCCAGCACCTAGAACTGTGACTACCAAATAGTAGGTGCTTAGTAAATGTCTGTTGAGTGAATGAAGGAGTGCATGCATGCGCGAATGGTGGGACACATAGTAGGTGCTTAATAAATGGTGAGTAAATGAAGGAATACATGTGAGCACAAATGGTGGGGCACATATTAGGTGTTTAATAAATGCTGAGTGAATGAAGGGATGCATGCGTGCATGAATGGTAGGGTATACGGTAGGTGCCAATATTTGTTGAGCAAAAATGAACGATGTCTTGCTATCAGGGCCTCAGTCCCCAAGCTCCAGGATGGGAATTAGGGAAATTTGGAGAATTTAGGGTCAAGTGGTCTCTGCTGCCTTGAGCCCCAGGAACCAGTTCCCCCTCTCCTGGTCACAGCTACCCCAATCTTTCCTCAGGGGCCACTCCCTTCCCCTCAGTTCTCTTGAAGTCCACCTCCAGCCCACTCTGCCCACTCAAGACCAGGTGACCCCATCAGAGCCCCTGAGATACAAGGAGACTTTTCTAGCACTGTTGGCTGTTTTCCTCCTGATCTGAACACTGGCAGTCCCTCTGCTGACCCATGGAGTGTGAGCAGGAGGGCAGAGCTTAGAGACAGGAATAGATGGATCCTAAAGCTACTATTTGAACTCCTGGATCCAACCACACCTGAAACATTTCTGTACAAGGACTAATCGATTTCCATCTTGGAGGGGTGTGGGGAAAGTGGTTGGGTTTCTTTCTCTTGCATCCAAAAGGGGCTCTCCTCCATCCCCATGGACACCCACTCACTCACCCAGGGCTGTGCCATAGCCAGCAGTGGCCAATGCACCGGTGTTACAGTGCGTCAGTACGGTCACCTTGCTGCCCTCGGGGGCTGCCCGCTCCAGGAGGTGGCGGGCTCCCAGGTCCCCAATGATCCGATTGTTCTCAAGGTCTTCCTTCAGCATGTCTTCAGCGTAGCAGATCACTCTGGGGTTGACAAAGGGCTCTCAGCCTCAGGGCCTGGGCTGGCACCTCCTTCCTGCCCAACCCTCTTGCTGAAATCCTCTCACAACTGTGAGGACCTGGACCTTTCTGCCTCTGCCACCTGTCATTCCACTTGCTCACACAACACATTAACCAAGCACCTCCTCTGTGCAAAGTGCTGAGGAGCACAGCAGTGACCAAGACAAAAATCTCTGCCTCTGTGGAGCTGACCCTGGAGTGGGGGAGGCAAACGAGGAGCAGATAATAAAGTAAAGGAAAAGGCAACAGAGTCAAGGGGATGGGGGTGCGTGGGTGGTAGGGGTTTTGAGTTGTTACATATGGGGGTTGGGGGAGACAGAAACCTTAAACCTCAAGGGGGGCATCTGCTCTGTAGATACCTGGCCTGCAAAAATGGCATGTGCAAAGGCTCTGGCTCAGGAGTGAGCCTGGTGGGTTTAAGGAACACGGGTAATGCTGTAGCTGGAGTGGAATGAGGTAGGAGGAAGAGAAGAGGGCACGGAGGGGATCAGAACAAGAAACAAAATTCCTCAAAAGCAAAAACCAGGCCCTGGCCGGTTTGCTCGGTGGTAGAGCGTCGACCTGGTGTACGGGAGTCCAGGGTTTGATTCCCGGCCAGGGCACACAGGAGAAGCGCCCATCTGCTTCTCCAACCCTCCCCCTCTCCTTCCTCTCTGTCTCTCTCTTCCCCTCCTGCAGCCAAGGCTCCATTGGAGCAAAGTTGGCCCGGGCACTGAGGATGGCTCTGTGGCCTCAGCCTCAGGCGCCAGAATGGCTCTGATTGCAACAGAGCAACACCCCAGATGGGCAGAGCATCACCCCCTGGTGGGCATGCCGGGTGGATCTTGGTCGGCGCATGCGGGAGTCTGACTGCCTCCCCGTTTCCAACTTCAGAAAAATACAAAAAAAAAAAAAAAGCAAAAACCAGCAGAAGCAGATGGCACTGAAAAGGCCTTCCAAGGGTAGTGGGGGCTAGCTGGGCCTGTTCAGGGGAGGCACAGTCACCTCATTGAGTGCAAGGACCTCAGGGGCCAGCTGGTTCGGGTCGACTCCCAGCCTTACCTGTGTGGCCTTGGGCTAGGCGCGCCATACCCGTTTTCCATCTGTAAAATCGGTCAGTATGCGCATTAAATAAGTCAGCCCCTGGTCAGAGCAGTGTCTTGCACAAGGCCCCCTACCTCTCCCGGACCGCCTCCTCCGTGGCGCCATCTAGCTCGGCCTCCTGGGCTGCGGCGTCGCCCAGGTTGCGGGCAGCGCGGGCCATGTTGACTGCGGTGGGTCTGGCAGTGACGAGAAAGCTCAGCTGGTCGCGCACATAGGCAACGAGCGCGGCGAGTCCCGGTCCCCCGGCGCCGGCCTGCAGCTCCACTGCCAGGCTAAGGCAGCCCACGAGCGCGATTGCAGGCGCGCCCCGCACCTGGAGCGGAGGGATAGGGGCGTCAGGGGGACCAGTCACCAGCACGCCCCACTTCCAGCCCTTCCGCTGCGTGCGCCCCGCCACTGCGCCCCACCTTCATGGCGCGGATGGCTTCCCAGGCCTGGCGCACCGAACCCACTGCCTCATAGCAACATTGCTGGGGCAGCAGCAGCTGGTCGAGGATCTGCAGTGAGCCCCGCGAGTAGCGGATTGCCTCCAGAGGGGGCATGGTGTGGCCAATGCGCTCCGTGAGGCTCCCTGCGAATCCACCACACGCAAGGAGGTGCGGATCCTCTCCCGGTAGGAGGCGCGTGCGCACACTAGGCCGCAGATTCCCGGAACTCGCGGTCCACTCCGCCCACCCTCAAGCCCCATTCCCCAAGCTCCGCTAATTAGCTGCCCCGCTCCAAATCACAAAGGTATCACGGCCCTGTCCGGTTTGTTCAGTGGTAGAGCATCGGACGGGTGGGTGTCCCAGGTTCGATTCCCGTCAGGGCCCACAGGAGAAGCGACCATCTGCTTCTCTACCTCTCCCCGTTCTCTCACTCTCACCCACTCCGGCTCCAGCACAGCACGGGCGTGAGGAGCCTCTGACTCAGGCGCTATCGCTGGGTTGCAAATATGGTCCCAGATGGGCAGAGTATCAGCCCAAGGGGCTGCGGGATGGATCCCCCTCCAGGCGCATGTGGAGTCGGTCTATCTACCCTTCTTTCACTTGGAAAAGAAGAAAACCATGTCACCATTTATAGAGCACCTCCGGGAATGCCATGCCCTATGTGGACTCAGGCGTCTAATTTCTCTAGCAAGAGCAAGTGCTGCTAGTGGCCTCAAGTAGAAAAAGGCCCTAATTGGAGATTCCATACACTAACAAGATCTTACTGTCCTGATAGCACCTTGCGGGTAGTAGGGCTGGTAGACTGGGGTAGCAGCTGCGACCACCATATCCCAATTATGAATTCAGCCAGAACTTCAGCCCCTTTTGTTTATCGCTGTATTCCCAATGGCTTGGACAGTACCTGGCCCAGTGCCCCATCAATATTTGTGAAATTATCTTTCTTTTCCAAGGTTTAGCAGGGGTGTGTGTGTGTGTGTGTAAGTGGCGGTGGTGGTAGGATATATGCATCTCCTGGTGTATGTGCGGCTGTTTTGAGCTATTTTCTGCTCAGTTTACCAGTTTCCTTCAAAATCAGCAACATGTTGGGGCCCTTTTAGTGATCTTTCACAGGCATCCCCATGGGCTGGGGACAATGACAGCTCACACCTGCATTCGCACACTCTGTGTCTCCCAGCCCTGGCCTCCCTGCATGGTTCCTGCTGCCTGGTCCCCTTTCCCACTCAGCCCATGCCACCTCCTCTGGGAGGTGTCCTGATGGCCAACCTGAGCCACTATCTTGAAACCCTCATGCTGGGTGAGGGCCATGGCTGTAGTCACAGCTGAAGTCCTAGCATCACCATTTGCTATGAGAGGCCTGCTAAGCTTGGTTGGATGGTGGGGTGGCAGAGAGGGGCAGCCCCTGGGCCCATCTAGTAACCAGAGGCAGGGGCAAAGAAGCAGAGCTTTAATATTGGTGGTGGTGGGGGCTACAAGGCACACACATCTTTTCCAGGACTAAATAAAAAACAATTCTGTCATTGACGGAAGATGAACTCTCAGAGGGCTGGTGGTACAGCGGGGCTGCAGTCTATGAGGGGCCTCCTGGGTACGATGTGGCCTCCAGAAGGGGTCCAGTTCCTGGAATCACTTACTCACTCTCTGAGTCTGAGTAGTCAGCCACAAGGGAGGAACTGAGGGTGCGGGGGTGTGGCATGTCCCCAGGGACAGCTGTCTCCTGTGAGGAGCCTGGTAAGGACCAGGGCCTGTCCTGACACCTCCCATCCTGCCCCTGAAGTCCCCTTGTCTTGGAGGTATTGGCTGTCTCCTGAGAGCAATCTTGAGGGGATGTAGGCCTGTCCTGGGTGGCGCCCTCTGAGACATGCAGCTCCCCAGACTTGGAGGTCTTGGCCATGGACTGTGGGCCCTCCGAGATCTCCAGAGATTGCCTTCGCACGATACCCAGGTCCTCCACGGTGATAGGGGAGCTGGCGGGTGCAGATCTGCGGTTCTGGGCCAGCTTCTTCAGGACGCTGCCAGCTTTGCTGCTGCTGCTGGGTCCCGAGGCTGAGGCAAACCAGGAGCGGCTGGTAATCTCCGTCCGCTTGAGTTTCTGCTTGTCCTCATATGCTAGGGAGAGGAAAGGTAGGAGGTCCAGAGCCAACCTCTGCCTGGGTCTGCCATGGCCCACTCACAGCTGGGACCACCCATCTCTCCGCACCCCCACCCTGTGGCCCCCACGCACAGTCCAGGGTATGGAACTTGAGCAAGGCGGCCAGTCTGCGGTCATCCTCTGTTTCAGGAACAAGTGGTATGGCCAGGCTCGCCTTAGCCTGCAGTGCCTGGGCCCTCTCCTCTTCCTCCTGCAGGGCTTTTTTCTTTTCCTGTTGGCAGAAGTGATGTTGGTGTCAAAACTCTCCCTTTCCTGTGCCTACTGACTTGGGGGCTTTGCTCCTAATCTCTGGGTCTCAGTTTCTTCCTCTTTAAGCTCATGGGAGACAAAAGCCTCACACTATGGCTGGGGCACAAAAGTCACTTAACGGAAAGTGCAATTGTCATTAATATGTGTACCATTCGGTTCTTTACTGATTCATTCTATAAATATTTAGAGAATGTCCATAATGTTCCAGGCCTTGTTTTAGACACTGGGGACATAGCAGAGAGTGGACAAAAACCCTTATCCTTATGGAGCTGACATTCTAGTGGGCGAGAAAGACAACAGTGGTGGGGAGAAAAAGAATGCTGGGAAGAGGGTAGGGAGTGGGCAAGGGATTCAACTGTAAATGTGATGTGGGGTGAAGAAGAGGGTTAGGAACTATCTCCCCAAGAAGATCATGTCTGAGAAAAGATATCTGAGTGAAAGAGCCATGTGGGTATATGGTGGAAGAGCGTTTCAAGGTGGAGAGAATAGCCTGTGCAAAGGCCCTGAGGCAGAAGTATGCTTAGATCTGTTGAGAAAGAGGAGGCCAGTGTTGCTGACAGAATGAGCAAGGGGAAGGTGAACACGGGGGTGGGAAAGATAAGGGGCAGATCATTCAGAACTTGTGGGTCACAAGGAAGACTTCTACTTAAGTGGGAGCCATGAAGGGTTCTGAACACAAGAGAGAGGTGATTGACTCAGGTGTTCACAGGCATCCCTTTGTAGCTGCGAAGGGGAACAGACTGTTAGGTGTGGTAGCCTGGAGACCAGCACTGGTGGACTGTGCTGATCCAGGCAGACAATGGGGGTGCTGGAAGTAGCCAGATACTATATATAATTTGAGGGTACAGATAGACAGAATTGCTAACTGGAGATGGGGAGGAGGAGCTAAGGCCAATGCCAGGCTTTGGAACTCACTGCCCAGAAGGACAGATGTCTTCTTTACTGTGAAGGGGCAGATGTGGGTGAAGCAGGTTAGGGACTAAGGTGAGCTCATTGGGATGTTATGTTTGAGGGTCCTTAGACCCCTGCCATGTGTAAAAGCCCAGAAGGTAGGACATAGCTCAGGATGCAGGCATGGCTGAAGGGATACACTTTCAGTAAAGAATAATTAGTAAGAAATTTAGAAGAAGAAAAAAGAGAAGAAAACTAATAATTTTACTCCAGATAATAATGAAAACAGAATGATCAGAGGAGGAAACAGGAAGAGATGGAACTGTAGGATGGTGAGGGAACTTGTGCCCTTCGGGGTCACCCCTAATAGTCCTGCCTAGGCTCCATTTGCAGCATCCAGGGCACAGTTTAGCCCAGAGGGTGACAGAAGAGGGAGAAGGTTCTCACAGTGCCCTGCCGGACACCGTGAGGGTGAAAACCCAGTTAGGGTATATTACACTCATCTGAACCCTGCCACCCCCGTGACATAGCTCCACCAAGTATTTTGGGTACAACTTTAGTAGCCATTGGGGTCACTGAGAGCAATGCCCTGGGGTGTACTCCAGCCAGGACCAAGCTGCAGGCTGTATGAGCCGGCACTTATACCTGTGCCTTCAGTGGCTCTCCGCACAGCTGCCGATGCTTGGCCCAAGCATGTACACATTGAAAGATGCATTATAATATTTTATTAAAAATTATTTTTACTTTTTTTCTATCGCAGTAAGTGCATGGCAGGGATAATTTTGGAAATTATTTGGGGGCAGGTCGACATCTATAGATTTCATTTTGGGACAGCTGAGTGGGCCCACAGAATGCGTGTTGGGGGTTCAGTGCTATGCCGGGTCTCCTGACACCCACACAGGTTCAGGGCTCACCCAGGCCACGGCTTGAGGCTCCTATTCCCTCTGAGATCTGCTGAAGTGAAGCCCGGACCCTGAGCGGAGGGTGCCAGAGTGCTTAGTAACAGCTGCTGGGCTAGGTGCCTCCCACGGGTGCTGTGAGTTCCCCACGATGCAGATGAAGACATTTAGGCATGGCGGGTGAAATGACCATGTGTCTATATAGCTATATGCCTACAGCTTGGATGCGGTGGGGCCAGGGCTGGACCTGGGTCTCACCTTGCCATGCTGGTGATGCCAGGTGCCCCCACCCGCCTGTGTTTCCAATCCTTGGCCCGAGCCCACTCACCCGGAACCTTTTCCGCAGCATGCTGTTGAGGGCGAAGTCGTCCTTCCAAGCGCTCTGTGCCTCCTGGATGTGGCTCAGGGTGGGGAGGGCCTTCCTGAGCGTGCTTCGGTCGGCCTCCCCGTGCTCCAGGCGGAACATGGCATCTGTCTCCAGCTTCTGCTTCTTCTCATGCTCTGCAAGGGGGAGAGTGTGCCTGGGCCTTCTGGGACCAGGTTCAGGGTCAGGGTCGGGGTCAGGGAAGGCTTTGGGACCACCTGCAGTGCTCACCTGTTGTTAGCACCTGCTCATTGTCCGCCATGTCCCAGCGTTCCTCCTTGCGCTGGGCACCACTCACGATCACATAGTCACAATTGGCAGGGTCTGTCTGCATCTCGATGTAGTTGATGCAGAGGTGGCATTTCATCCGGAACCTGGGTGGTGGACGGGACTCAGAACACTGCGGCCACCCCAGACTACCATGTGACCCCTGCCTCTTCCTTCCACCTTGTGCATCATTTTACAAGTGTTCCCTGAATGCCTACCACATGTCAGGCTTCATATGTGGGGGTACAGCCATGTGTGAGAAAGCCATGGTCCTGTCACTCCAGAACTAACCTTCTGTCTGAAGTTTGTTCATTTGTTCATTCATTTATTCAACAAATCCTCCTGAGCTAGGATGCTTGGTGCAAGCCTTGGCACCAGCTCCAGGAACATAGCAGTGAAACGAGCCAACCTACTCTTGCAGGCATTAACATTCCAGCAGGGACCACTTTGCCGCAAAAGCACAAACAACCTTAGTGTTGGGAGGTGCTCACCACCTTAGAGAAGGCCTCTTTGAGAAGTGGTATTAGGGCAGAAACCTGATATGGAGGAAGGAGCCTTGCAGACATCTGGGGAACACTGAGTGTTCCAGGCAGAAGGCAGAGAGGTGAGAGTTCCTCCGGGGTAAGAGAGAGGACAGTGAGGAGGCCCTGTGGCTGGTGCAGAGTGAGGGAGGGGGAGAATGGGAGGAAGTAAGGGCAGGGAGCAAATGAACTAGAGCATCTGGGGTTTTGTGGGTCATGGGGAGGACTTTTACTATGAGGAAGGTGGGAGCTGTGGAGGGTTCTAGGCAGAGGGGCATGCTGACTGACACATTGGGATGGTTTCCAGAACCACAGGGACTGGCCATCAGGAATAGGGTACAAGCTCCCCTCCCACTCAGACTCCTTTATAGCCCATTTGTTCTGCAGCCTCCCATATGTTCCTGAGACACTTGCTAGGTTGCCTCTACCTGTAGATTGGGGTCGTGTAGTAATTGCCAACCTTCTTCTTTTCTGCATTGTAACGAACACCTGGAAGGAGAGGAAGAGAGTGAAGGCTCAGACTCAGGCCACCCCAGTGCTTCTTTCCCTGGGTGGGGGTAGATAGGGGTGGTATTCTCTTCTGCAGGAAAAGTACTTGAGGAGGGCACTGAAATTCAAGGCAGGAAGGAGCTGTGTTCTGACTATGTGACAAGTGCACAAGCCAGAGGAGGGTGGGTAGGAGTCAGAGGGCCTGGGTTCGAATCCTGATTCCACTACCTATCAGCTGTGTGAGCTGAGGCCAACATTCGCACCCCTCTGGGCCTCAGTTTCCTCATATATAAAATAGGAAGGGCTAATGCCTACTGTACAGGGCTAGTGTGAAAACTGCAGGAGCTATTAATACACACGATTGCTTAGAACAGGGCCTGGCTCAGCAAGTACTCAAGAAGGGCTGAATTTATTATTTTTCTAGAGAATTTTCAGGGTTTTTTTTTGTTATTTTGCTGGTTAAATGATATATATTCTTGACTCTGTATGACTATGCTTATCAGTAAAACAAGGTTACACTAGAAAAACAGGGCTTGGGCTGGTGGGTGGTGTGACCTGGCTGGGTTTTCCTTTCTTGAGTGGGTTTTCCATTCATGGTGCTGAGGGTGGCCCATGTGTGGTATCACATTTTGTCTCCTGAGCACCTGGTGGCCCCTGGGGCAGATTCCCCTAGCTGGGTCTGATCAGGGAGAAACAGGGGCTCATTTGTCCTTGTCAGCAGTGGGGTGATTTGCCCTCCCCTTTCCTGTACTTCCACAGCCTCTGGAAGGAGGGCTGGGCCCTCTCACCAAGAGCCACCAGCTCTTGTTCACAGAATGAGTCGACCCCCTGGCCCAGGTGCTATATGAGCAGCCGAGGGAGGACCATGAGGATCCCAGTGGAGGAAGCAAAATTAGGAGAGTTAAGTCATCTGAGGTCTCCCTGCTGCTGAGCACAGCTGTGGACCCACGCCTGTCTCTGTCCATCTGTGCATCTGTGACACAGTCAGAGGTCCGAATGCTACTGGTAATAGTAAAGGAGTGACAGCAGCAGATTAAATTGCCGTGTCCAAGCATTTTATATGTCATACGGGTGGACACTCATACCACAATGAGGTTCAGTCACTTGCCCAGGGTCACCGAGCTAGAAGGTAGAGCCTGGCCTCCTCACCACTCTGCAGTAAGTGTCCACAGCCCCCCAGCCACTTGGGCGCCATCTCCTCTCTGACTCCTGATAGGGAGCCCCTGGTGGAAATGACAGCAGCAGTTAATGGGCTTCAGCATCTGCGGGACTGAATGGGCAGGGTGGGTGGTGACAGGGGTAGGCAGAAACTCACCCATGCCGATGTGGTTCTTGCAGCCGTCACACCAGATGTTATACGGCATCTCAAATCTACACAAACAGAAAACATTATATTTGCTCCTATCCACACGGCTCTCCCTTGTATTCCACAACAACAACTCTGGCCACAGCCGCACTACGAAGCATGTGCACACAGGAATGAAGACTTGCGAATGCTCCTACAGTGAGGCCAGTCCTGCTTGCCACATCCTGGGTGGCCAGCCACCCAGTCAGGGCGAGTCTCTGTGGGTGCCCCCATGTTTTCCATGCCTCACCATGGCAGCTAAACAACTGGAAGCAAAGGGGAAAGTGGTAGGGGGCACTGGTGTCCATTTGACTTAGTCAAGTATTTGTACTGTCACTAGATTTTTCAAATGTGGTTTAATGTGCTACATGCAATTCTGGTTTTCTATGAACAACAATGATGGAGCTTCTCTTTTAAAATAAAACCTTAATAAGTAATGAGGTAAGTTAAAGACACTGTACAGAGGAGGTGAGGGCTCAGCTCCGAGTGGACAGGGGCGTGCACTAGCCCGAGGCAGGCGAGATTGGTTGGCCCCAGGGCACAGAAACATGGAGGGAGTTTTTTTGTTTGTTTTTATTTATTCATTTTAGAGAGGCAGGGGGGAGAGATGGGAAGAGAGAGTAAGAGAGAGAAGGGGGGGAGGAGCAGGAAGCATCAATTCCCATAGGTGTTGTGACCAGGCAGTCACAACACCAGGCAGTCACAAACTCAGTGTTTTGAACCAGTGACCTCAGCGTTCCAGGTCAATGCTTTATCCACTGCGCCACCACAGGTCAGGTAGGTGCAAGGGAGTTTTTTTTTTTTTTACAGAGACAGAGAGACAGTGAGGGGAATAGACAGGGACAGACAGACATGAACGGAGAGATAAGAAGTATCAATCATTAGTTTTTCATTGCGCATTGCGACACTTTAGTTGTTCATTGATTGCTTTCTCATATGTGCCTTGACCAGGGGCTACAGTGACTGAGTAACCCCTTGCTCGAGCCAGAGACCCTGGGTCCAAGCTGGTGAGCTTTTGCTCAAATCAGATGAGCCCATGCTCAAGTTGGCAACCTCGGGGTCTCGAAATCGGGTCCTCCGCATCCCAGTCTGATGCTCTATCCACTGTGCCACCGCCTGGTCAGGCTGCAAGGGAGTTTTGATGAGAAATTCAGCCGTGTGCCTCCTCAGGTCACTGTTGGGACTCGCATCTTGACTGCTTTTCCACAGATGTTATCACCTCTGTTGATTTTAGCACTGTAGCCTCTGCTCAGACCCAGCACAGACATGAGACTGAGGTCAGAGTTCATGGGGCAGAAAAGGAAGGAGTAAAGGGTTTGCCCTTCTGGGGATGCACATCTGGCTTCTGCTTCCTGCCACAGATAGCTGGCCAGAAATAAGAGAATCCCAAGGGAAAGGCCATCGTCCTGGCTTGACTGCAGTAAGGGCTCTGATTCTTTATCCCCCCTATATCCACACCCTTTGCAGTGAGACTGCAGCAGCTCCTGTGGAGGTGCACTGTACTGCCCCAACCCCTCCATCAGGAATCACTTTGAAAGTTGATGGCACAGAAGTGATGGGGTGCCAGTTCTGGGTGTTGACCTCCAGAGGCCTTATGCACCTCTGCCCACTCACTTTTGGAACCTGAAGCTGTTATATAAACAAGCCCAGGCTAGCTGGCTGGAGGATGAGACATGTGGGGCAAAGCTCAATCATGTCAGCCACAGCCATGCTGGCTCAGCCTGTCCCCAGCCAGCCGACCCCCAAACATGTGAAAGAGCCTGGCCCGGGGCAGCCCAGCCCAATCCAGGCCAGGAGAGGCATTCAGCTGAGCTGCAGGCTTGTGAGCAAAAATACGTGTTTACTGTTTTGTTACATGGCAACAGCTGACTGATATAGTAACTCTACTTAACAGAATTAAGACCCTGCAGCACTAGGCAAATTGGAGTGCTGAGATTGAGGCCAGATGGCACCAAGAGACAGGAGTCCTGAGGCCTTACCTGATGATGAGGATGCCCTGGGACAGCTTCCGAGCCCGCTCCCGGAGTGGGTGGCTGTTGTGGTATCGGTTGAGAGAGCCATGCTATGCAGAAAAGAGGGAGCAGGTTAGCACTACTAAGCTGGGCAAGCTCATGCTCTCTTGTATAAGCTGAGAGAGGTCTCTTTCTTATCGCCCAACAGCTTTTAATAGCAAAATGGAAGGCGGAGAGGTCCTGGTGAAGCCAGTGGGGTTGGATTCAGGAATACATGAGTTTGAATCTTTTCTCTACCATTTAAGAGCTGAAAGAACCATGTGACCCTGGGCAGTAATTTCACCTTTTGCCTTCCTGAGCCTTGGTTTTCTATAATTACCTCCAGGTCTTATAGGGAAAATCAGGTGAGATGACAATACTGAAAAATGTTTACTGGTTATTTTATGTGTCATATTATTTTAATCCCTCAACGATTCTGTGAGGATATGAGGAAACTGGCAAAGAGAGGCTGAATCAAGGGCCTGGGACCACATAGCCAGATCGCTCTGACTCATTCAGGAGGCCCCACTGAGCATCACACAGTGGGGACACAGCTGTGAACAGAGCAAATGTCTCAGCCCTAGTGGGGTAAAAGTTTTAAAGGAGGAGATCTCTCTGGCCAGGAAGCTCAGTTGACTGCAGCATCGTCCTGATATGTCAAGATTGCGGGTTTCATCCCGGACAGGGCGAATACAAGAATCAACCAATGGATGCAAAAATACATAGGACAACAAATTGATCTCTCTCTCTCTCTCTCTCAAATCAATCAATAAATAAAAATTTTAAAATAATAAAGGGGGAGACAGACAATACCCAAATAAATGGGCAATGCATCAGGGACTTATAAGGGCCACGATGAAGAACGAGACGGCCCTCTGTGAGGGGAGACCTAAAGGAAGGGAAAGAACCTTGTGGTCAAAAGGAGGAAGAGAGTCTAGGCAGAGGGAACACAGAGAGTATGAAGAGACCGCAGGAGCTAGAGCTGGGAGAGTGAGGGGCTCTGACCCAAGGCCCAAGTACCTGACCTCATCCTGAGCTCTGCTGGAAATAAACCAAGCTGAGCACTGAGTACAGGCAGAGAGATCTCAGGGTCGCCCACACTTCCGCACTGTGGCTCTGACTCAGGAGGGGTGAGGGACCTACTGGCTCCGGCCCTGCAGGGTCTCTGCTCTCATGGACATGGAGAAGAAAGTCTGCCCCTTACCTTTTCAGGGTTGAAATCTGGAGGGTAGTACTTGTTTACACCTTTCCTTTCACCCTGGAAAGCAAAAGAGAGACATGACTCAGAGAGGGTCCTGCAGGAGACCTAGTGCTGCAGCTTTAACTGGTGGGACCTCAATGACAGAGACTGAGGACAACCCTGGGCTCCATGTCTGGGGACTGGGGACTGGGAGAAAAACCTACTGTTGTTGCCATGGAAAATTCCATGAGGGTCAACTCTCCTAGCATAATAGCTTTCAGTATTTTGGGAGATGTGACTTACAGTAAGACATATTTAACATTGCAACCGGGCAGATACATCCATGATACATCTGAGGCAGAGGTTTCATAAAAGAACCCTCACTCTGGCTGAGAAGGCTCTTTTCAAATGCTGGCAGCCACTTGCTGAGTTGACTGAATGACCCACCAATTCAGTGGGTCTCAAACTTGGCTGTACATTATAACTACCTGAGGAGTTTCTAAAATACTGGTTACTGGGATCCACTCCTAGAAAACTCCTAACAGAGGACCTGCTCTGGGGAGTGGTGCCGGAACAATAGGCTTTAAAAAAGCCACCTGGAATACGTGTTCAAACAAATCCTTGAATGCACCTGTTCACAACAGCACCATTTACAACAGCCAAAAGCTGGAAACACCACAAATACCCACCAATAGATAAATGGATAAACCAAATGTGGTCCATCAACACATTAGAATATTATTTAGCCATAAAAAGGAATGGGGAAAAAAAAAAAGGAATGAAGCTCTGATACATGCTGCAACATGGATGAACCTTGAAGGCATTATATTGATGAGAGAAACCAGAAATAAAAGGTCACACGGTATATGATTTTATTTACATGAAATATCCTGAACAGGCAAATTCATAGAGACATGAAGCAGATTAGGAATTGCCAGGGGCTGGAGGAGGGGGAAAGGGGAGTGACTGTTCATAGGGAAGGGGTTTCCTTTTGGGTGATGGGAATGTTTTGGAACTAGAAGGGATGATGGTTGCACAACATTATGAATATGCTAAATGCCATAGAATGATACACTTTAAAAGCTTCTGGAGTGATTTTAGTGTGTAGCAAAGTTTGAGAACCGTTGCACCAAAAGATCATGAATCTAGAGTTTGAAAATACCATCTTAGAGCTCAGGGATGAAGAAGGGGCTACTGGGGCCCAGTGAAGACTAGAAAAGAACACCAAGGAGCACAAGCCAATCTACTCACCATCTTGGAAGCTGCCTACTGGTCCTCTCCTTCAATGTGGCCAGTCTGAAAGGACAAGACACTGACACCAACCGCGCTGCGTCGGCCATCTCCCCAGTCCTACCCTCCTGAGGAGCCTGGCAGAGGGGCCATGGCTTCCCTGGGTGTGGTGGCGGCAAGTCCCCCCAGGCGTAGGGGGTGTCCAAAGAGCAGTGTTTGTTGGTTTGTAAAGAGAGCATACTGTCCATTTTCCATCCAACATATATTTATAGCTAACACTTCTCACTCCTCCACAGTCCCTGCCATCGCTAACCTGGATCAGTGCAGTCACCTCTCTCTGGTGTCCTGACTCTGCCCTCAACTCCCACGGTCTGTTCTTCCCACAGGGGCCAGGGGGATTTCTTAAAAAATAAATGTGAAACATCGCTGTCCTGTTTAAACTCCTCCAGTGATTGACATCGCTTTGAGAATCATGCCAAATCCCTTCCTGTGGCCTATAGGGCCCCTGCCTGCCTCCCCAAGCCTGCCTCTCACCCCTTACCCTTGTGTTCAGTCTGTTCTAGTCATTCTGGCTTTCTGGCTGCCTAAAAAGGTTAAGCAGGTACAGGTCAACTGCTCTGAATGCTCTTCCAAGAGCTGTCGGTTCGCCTCATCAGGCGGTGGTGCAGTGGATAGAGCGTCGGCCTGGCCACAGAAGACCCAGGTTTGAAATGCAAGGTCACCGGCTTGAGTGCAGGCTCACCAGCTTGAGTGTAGGGTCCTGGCTTGAGCATGGGATCACAGACATGACCCCAAGGTCGCTGGTTTGAGCAAGGGGTCATTCACTCTGCTGTAGCCCTCCAGTCAAGGCACATATAAGATCAATGAACAACTAAGGTGCTGCAATGAAGAATTGATGCTTTTCATCTCTCTCCCTTCCTGTCTGTCTGTCCTTCTCTGCCTCTCTTATAAAAAAAAAAAAGTCTATTCTTTGACATAGGTTTCAGTTCAAACATCACTTTTGTCAGAGGCCTTGTCAGAGTCACTTCTCCCCTGGAGTTCCTATCACATCACCCTGTGTCTGCTAGTCTATGGCTTGTCTCCTCCACAAGATCTCACCTTGCTATATCTCTAGTATCAAGAACAGTGCCTGGCCTCTAATTAATTCTAATAGAGCTACTGGTAACTGATTGAGGTTCCATAAGAATCATTTTTCAGGTGACACAGTTGTCAAATGCAGGGGCTCTTAAAACTGGGGTGAGACATCCCCTGCACTCTGCATGTTCGGAGGAGAGACTTTAAGGTCTAGAATGGGAATTGGTAAATTTCTTGTTAAGGACATATAATCAATACTGCTGGCTTTCCAGACAAGACCATTTCTGTCCCAAAAACTTAACTCTGCCCATCATAGCTAGAAAGCAGTTGTGGGCAATATGTAAATGAATGGGTGTATCTGTATTCCAATAAAACTTTATTTAGGGACACTGAAATTTGCATTTCACACGATTGTCACCTGTCACAAAATATTAGTTTCTTTTTGATTTTCCTCCAATCATTTAAGACATTAATGCCACTTAGCTGGCAGGCTGTATAAAATCAGGCTGGCTCTGGCCTGTGGGTATAGTCTGCCAGCTTCCTATGCTAGAGTCAGGAAGCTTGGTATAACTGTTTCTGCCAATTCAGCTGTGCACATTACTGTGTGCCAGGCACTGCACTGAGCCTGACACCATTGCCTCATTTACTCTGCATTATGTTACTATTATCTCCAATTGACATGGGGGCTTAAGTAACTTGCCCAGGATCAGAAGCTGGTGGGGAGGCAGAGCTCAGGTTGCAAATCCTTGGATGTAAACTTTTCCACCTTTGTCCTGAACCTCTCTCCATTGTGGGTCCTCTATCTGAAAAGTGTGCCCCTGGACCAGATTTTTCTAAGGTCCCTTCCAATCTAAAAATGCTTTTGCTAACAAAACAGTTAAGTACCCACCCAGTCTTTAGGGTGACAGTACCTGGGCTTGAATCTCAGCTTTATTCCTCACTCACTGGGTGACCCTGGCCATTGTCTGAGCTTCCCTGAACTTATTAATTCCTCACCTGTAAAGGGTGTATGAGGGCAACAGGACCGACTTTCTGGGGTTGCTGTGGATGACATAACACAACTGGGCAGTGCCTGCACAACGTATTCCATTTATAGGACCTAGAGGTGTTAACCTGGTTTTACCACTCCAGTGAATGGTATAGCTGAGGTTCAAGGGTGGATACATAGAAATCTCTGATCCTTGGTGTCAAGAGAAATCACAGATTGCATTTGCCCAGGACATACTGTTAGGACTAGGATACTGACTCTGCTGCTTGCTACTGGCTTGATTTGGGTTGTTGCTTATTCTCTTTGGACCTCAGTCTCCTCATTTGTAAAATGGGGTTTACAAAAGTATCAACCTGATAAGGTTGCAGTCAAGACTCAGCGAGTTGAAGTTCTCAGAACAGGTCCTGACGTCTAATGAAACCTTGGTAGTTTTGATTTTATCTCATGTCCACAGCTTTACAAGTATCATTTTACAAAATCTTCACCTCGATCCATCGCTGTAGGGGCTTACTGGCTCCATTTTTCAGATGTAGTAAACCGAGGGGCCGTTCAGGCATAATATGGGCCAGGGCTGTCTGGGGTCACGTAGCTGGGGATTTCAGTCGGGGGTAGCGACTGGGACCTGGGCCAGCTCCAACATCAGACCCGCGGTCCCCGGCCTACTCGTCCCTCTTTGGCGGCTCCAAGATTGGGTGAGGTAACAGCTTGACGCCCACCCCTAGCGGGCCTCACTGCCCCTCCGCCTACCCGCACTTACCTGCCCTCTTCCTGACGTCACACAGCGCCTGTGCCCGGAAGTGAGTGCTGGGGCGCAAGGGGCGTATCGCAATCTCCGCTTGACGGGGACGCCTGCGCGTGGCGGGGACGCCTGCGCGTGGCTGAGCGAGGCGGCAGCGCCGCGCTGATTGGCTGAGTTCCGGACACACCCTTCCCGCTGTATACGTCACGATGCCCACTTTCGGTCCCGCCCGCTCTAGCTAGCCCAATGCGAGGCTTGCCTACCTACCGGCGCTTTCCCAGGAGCGCGGTGTTGCCGGCTGAAGCCTCAGAGCGCGGGGGTCAGAGTGTAACGTGCACGAGCCAAACCAAACCGGCCTCTGGTTTTTGAATGGCTAAAGAACTGAGGACTTTTTTTCCATTTGTGAGTGGTTGTGAGAAAAAAAAGGGTAACATTTTATGACTTGAAAATAATATGAAGTTTGAGTTTTAATGTTCATAAATAAAAGTTCATTGGGTCTGACCTGTGGTGGCGCAGTGGATAAAGCATTGACCTGGAATGCTGAGGTTGCTGGTTCAAAACCCTGGGCTTGCCTGGTCAAGGCACATATGGGAGTTGAAGCTTCCTGCTCCTCCCCCCTTCTCTCTCTCTCTCAATCTCTCTCCTCTAAAAGGAATAAATAAATAAAAATAATTAAAAAAATGTTCATATACTTAGAAAAAAAAAAGTTCATTGGGATACAGCTAAGATCCATTTTTTTTTAACCTATTGTCTATAGTAATTTTCCCATTACAATGGCAGAATTGAATGTTTGCAATGGAGAGCCTGAAAAACTTAAGGGGTCCAGCCCCTGCCTTAGAGCTTTCAGACCAGCCTGGCTCTGCCTTCTTCATAGGGCAGTGGCTTTTGCATTTACTTCTATGCCCTGTAGGGCCTAAGAGCATCTGTTCATCTGTTCATTGAACAGTTGTTTATTAGGTGCATGCTATATATGCTAGGCAACCGGATTCAGAGTAAGGGACACACCCTTTACTCAATGGTTTAAATTTTTTTTTTAAGAGTTTATTGATTTTAGAGGAAGAGGGAGAGACAGAGGTGCCTATCTGTTTCTGGGATTGAACCTGCAACCTTTGCATATACAAACAATGCTCTAACCCACGGAGCTATCCAGCCAGGGCCCCTTTTCTCATTAATGAGGCAGACACATCAACTAGCAATTGAAGGCATTGTGAGAAATGATGACAGGGCCCCTTTTCTCATTAATGAGGCAGACACATCAACTAGCAATTGAAGGCATTGTGAGAAATGATGACAATACTACTAGTACTGTATTATTTGCTGTCAGGCTCTAAAGGTCTTGCAAGTCAGTTTTTATGTAATTATGGTGCAGCATACTGAGTGCTCACTACTCACCAAGCATCATTCACCAATGCTCACTACTCACTTACCAGGTATTATCTCAGGGAATGGTGCTCCTGCAAGATCAATGTGCTAGCATGCTAACATTCTTTTTTTTTTTTTAAACATTTTTTTAATTTTTTATTTATTTATTTTTTACAGAGACAGAGAGTGAGTCAGAGAGAGGGATAGACAGGGACAGACAGACAGGAACGGAGAGAGATGAGAAGCATCAATCATTAGTTTTTCATTGCGCGTTGCAACACTTTAGTTGTTCATTGATTGCTTTCTCACATGTGCCTTGACTGCGGGCCTTCAGCAGACCGAGTAACCCCTTGCTGGAGCCAGCGACCTTGGGTTCAAGCTGGTGGCCTTTTCCTCAAACCAGATGAGTCCGCACTCAAGCTGGTGACCTCGGGGTCTCGAACCTGGGTCCTCTGCATCCCAGTCCGACGCTCTATCCACTGCGCCACCGCCTGGTCAGGCGCATGCTAACATTCTTATACTACAGATGAGACAAGCCCAGAGAGGTTAAGTAACTGGCCCAAGGTCACACAGCTAGTGAGGAGTGGAGGATTTGACTTCCATCAGCTGATGCTAAACCTTGTTACCTTAACCTCTGAGGGTTGTAAGCATTAAATATCAGGGCTATGGGCACCACAGAATCTAATGAGGGTGGTGTGTTTAGGAGTGGGCAGGAGTGAGGGTCAGTGAGATTCCTGTGAGGGGTGACCCCTGAGCTGGTTGAGGAGCAGCAAGCCAGAGGAAGGGAACACAGGGCAGAGGCACACTCACATCCCGAGGAATGAGATGGAGCTGCATTCAGCCCCAGCAATCTGGCTTGCAACAACTGAATTTTGCTTGAGTCCTTATCTTGCACCTCAGTGAGCAGATAGTGACTGAAAAGCCAGAAAATACTACCTGAAAGTAATAATTTTGGGAGGAGCAGTGTAAGAACCCTTGCTTTCAAGGGATGTGTAGAGCCTCACTCTTCTTACTTATCCCCAGGGCAGGAGATGACACTGAAGTAGGAAGAGACTGTTCTACAATGATGCCAAATGGAGGCCAGTTCCAGTGGGGCCAAGGGACTGATTTCGGGAGAGGAGGGCAATTAGTCAGCCTGGCCAGGGTGGCAGGAAGGGACCTGGATTCTAGGTCTGGGGATCCTGACCCTCACCTCTGCTCATCTGTAAAGTGGGATGTTTTGGCTCTGTCCATGGGAACAATCGCAATAAATACCTACAAATGTACAATACTTGTAAAGTATTTTGAATAAGAAAAGAAAACTGTGGACTGGGAAGGGCATTCTAGGATCATGGTGCAATTTTGAGGGACAAGAGAATGACAGATTAGGTGGGTTTTAAGCATCTGGAAATTCTTTGCATAAAGTTGAAACTCACTTCCCTGCTATTGGCATCCACTGCCCCTATTCCTGCCTGCAAGGGCCACAGAGGGCTGACCCGTCTTCCATATGCCAGCCCCTTCAGCTACTGCCTACCGCTGAGAGCCTCTGGTTTAAGTCTAACTCCAGCTTCATCTCTCCAATCACCATCCAGAACTTAGAAAGCACGTGAAACAGGCTAGTCATCATATATATATATATATGGTTTTATATATATATATGGTTTTTTATATATATATGGTTTTTTATATATATATGGTTATATATATATATAAAACTTAGCTAGCCTATATATATATGTTTTTTTTGTGGGTTTTTTTTTTTTTTTCAGAGACAGAGCGAGAGTCAGAGAGAGGGATAGATAGGGACAGACAGGAATGCAGAGAGATGAGAAGCATCAATCATTAAGTTTTTTGTTGTGGCACTTAGTTCATTGATTGCTTTCTCATATGTGCCTTGACCGTGGGGCTACAGCAGACAGAGTAACCCCTTGCTCAAGCCAGTGACCTTAGGTCCTAGCTGGTGAGCTTTGCTCAAACCGGATGAGCCCGCACTCAAGCTGGCAACTTCAGGGTCTTGAACCTGAGTCCTCCGCATCCCAGTCCGACGCTCTATCCACTGTGCCACTGCCTGGTCAGGCTAGCCATTTTATATTTTATCTGTGGCTGTGATCAAAATTGTTTTGGCTGCTACCCATCCCTTCCTGTGAGAACATCCAGCCTCCAAGAGGGCACTGCAGCATTCGTACTTAGCTAGCCTATTCTCTGCCACAGCTGATTGGGTCAGAGGTGCAGATTTATCCCAAGCTGGGTTAATCGGGTTTGCTCCTGGGAAGTTAAAATTGGCATCCAGACATGCACAGGAATCTGCCTGTGGCCTGACCTGAGAACATGGAACTTTGGATTTAGTGGGAAGCCATCTATAGCCATGTGTAGGGAAAAGCAGAGATAACCAACTATGTGGTGAGACAGAAAGAGAGAAAGAGAGTGTGAAGGCTTTTTTGTTGTTAGGTCCCTTGAGATATCCTTATAATAAACTCCTCCTCCGACTAAGCTAGTTTGAACAAGTTTCTCTTTCTTGCAACCAAAAGAACCTTGACTATGAGAGTGGTCCTGTGCATAGTTATGAGAACTGGTTAAGTCAACAGTTGTGTTGGAGCAAAGAAAGAAGAGGTAGGTGATAATTTCAGGGCAACCCAAACTCTTTTTCATCCATTTGAAATAACAAAGGGCAAGGCTGAGAAGCCATTGCGCCACTTCAGCCACAAGTGTTGTAAAGTACCAAAAGCTGCAGAATTAATATTAATATTATATTTTAAGAGGCTTTAAGGACATTTTATTAATTTGGGTTAAGGTGCGCAGAGAAATTGTGAGAAAAGTCTCTGTACTGTGTGATTGGCATAACCAGGATGGCCCTTGGCATTGTATTGTAAATGCAAAGGGAAGGAAAACATGGATTCCCAGACATTCTACCACACCTGTGGGGAAAGGGGTGAATGGCTAGCCAGGTGCAGGAAGAGAAAAGCCAAAATAAACCTTTTCTTTTCTTTTCTTTTTTTTTTTGGTATTTTTCCGAAACTAGAAACAGGGAGAGACAGTCAGACAGACTCCCGCATGCGCCCGACCGGGATCCACCCGGCACGCCCACCAGGGGGCGATGCTCTGCCCACCAGGGGGCGATGCTCTGCCCCTCCTGGGCGTCGCTCTGCTGCGACCAGAGCCACTCTAGCGCCTGGGGCAGAGGCCAAGGAGCCATCCCCAGTGCCCGGGCCATCTTTGCTCCAAAGGAGCCTCGGCTGCGGGAGGGGAAGAGAGAGACAGAGAGGAAGGAGAGGGGGAGGGGTGGAGAAGCAGATGGGTGCCTCTCCTGTGTGCCCTGGCTGGGAATCGAACCCGGGACTTCTGCACGTCAGGCCGACGCTCTACCACTGAGCCAACCGGCCAGGGCCAAAATAAACCTTTTCTTATAGCAATGAGCTATTTGCGGGTATTTGTCCCCACGGAAACTACCTCTCCTATGTGAATGCATGTGGTTAATGTGACTCTGGACAGAGATGGCGGATAAACATTAGAGAATATAGGAATGCCTTTTAATATGTAAAGAGACATCTTTCTACCATTGTGTTGACTTGTAAATTTTGTTTTCTCCAAAAAGATGTATGGCTTGCAAATTGAACATGGTCCTATCATGTTAAAGGACATATGACTATAACCAATAGTGGTAAAAGGCACCCAATTGCAATTTTTGCTTCTGTACTTCCCACTTGCAAAACTATAAAAACTAGGTAGAACAAAGGGCCAGCGCGCTCTCCCTCAGATTTCTGTCGGAGTTCCCGCCGCTTGGCCAAGCTAGACAATAAAGCTTTGGTGTGTAATCGACGGACTTTGTTCGCGTCTTCAATGTTTCGGGTCCCTCCGGATTAGGTTTAACAAGGCCGATAAAATGTTGGGAAAGATAATCCAACCACTAATTTCTTTTTCCTGCCCGAGGAGAGGGTTTTGATAGTAGTCAGATTCTATGGTGCCCAAGACTTCTGCCTCCTGGTGTCCCTGTGTAATCCTCTCCCCTAAGTGTGGGTCCAGTGACTCTATTCTAATTAGTAAAATATGGCCAGGTGATGGGATATATGTGATTACATGTATGTAAATACATAAGATTGTAGTGTCCACTTGCTAGGGGAATGTCTTCCTTGCTGGGCTTGATGAAGCCAGCTGCCATGTTGTGAAAAGGAAGTGAGGGCAGTCCACGGCCAACAGCCAGGAAGAAACTGAGGCCTTCAGTCTGATAGCCTACTATGAAGGGAAATCCCACTAATAACTACATGAACTTGGAAGTGGACCCTTCGCCAATCAAGCCTCAAGTGAGACACAGCCCTGACCCACACCTTGATCACAGCCTTGAGGAGCGCCAAGTTAAATTGCACCCAGACTTCTGACCCACAGAAGCTGAGATAAATATATGTTGTTTTAAGCCACTAAGTTTGTCGTAATTTGTGATGCAGCAATAAGTAATACAGTTTTTCTCAGGCTGTGGTAAGGTACCAAAGAATTGAAAAATTAATATTGATATTTTAGGAGAAAAAGTCAGGTTTCTTGTCCTCTCCTTTCTGTAGGGAATGAGGGGAAAGGAATGTGGGAATTTCCTGGCTTGCAGAGACATACTGTGTAGAAAATTCCCTTTACTAGGAAGCTTAAAGGGCATTTTATAGTCTCTAAACATACAGAGAGATTTTATAAATATAATTTTTATACTTGTGTGTGATTAACACCAGGTCAGGATGGCCGATGGCATTGTATTGTAGATGAAGAGGGAAAAGGGAGGATTAGGCAGGCCTTTCTTTTCCCTCTCCTTTCTTTAATGGGCCATTCACAAATGCTTATCCCCTGGCACCATATAGGCTCCCCCTTCTGCTCTTGAAGGTGTATAGTTAATGTATATACCTCAAAGGAATAGCAAATAAACACTGAAAGATTTGGAAATGCCCTTTAATATGAAAAACATTTTTTGCTATTGTATTACCCTATAAGTTTTAACATGTAGAAATGTTTTTTATAAATCCTATAGATGAATGTTATAAGCTTGCTAATGAATTGTGTCATCTTCCCCTCCTCCTCCTTTTACCACCGACCAGTGTGTTGTTAAGCCTAATCCGGAGGGACTTGACATGTTGAAGACACAAACAAAATCTGTCAATTGCACATCAAAGCTTTATTGTCTAGCTTGGCCAAGTGGCAGCAACTCCGACAGAAATCTGAGGGAGAGCGCGCTGGCCCTTTGTTCTACCTAGTTTTTATAGGTTTGTAAGTGGGAAGTACAGAAGCAAAAATTGCAATTGGGTGCCCTTTACCACTATTGGTTATAGTCATATGTCCTTTAACATGATAGGACCACGTTCAATTTGCAAGCCATACATCCTTTTGGAGAAAACAAAATTTATAAGTCAACACAATGGTAGAAAGATGTCTCTTTACATATTAAAAGGCATTCCTATATTTTCTAGTGTTTATCTGCTATCTCTCTGTCCAGAGTCACACACTCATTTACATAGGAGAGGTAGTTTCCGTGGGGACAAATGCCCTCAAATGGCTTATTACTATAAGAAAAGGTTTATTTTGGCTTTTCTCTTCCTGCACCTGGCTAGCCATTCACCCCTTTCCCCACAGGTGTGGTGGAATGTCAGGGAATCCATGTTTTCCTTCCCTTTGCATTTACAATACAATGGCAAGAGCCATCCTGGTTTTATGCCAATCACACAGTACAGAGACTATTCTCACAATTTCTCTGTGCACCTTAACCCAAATTAATAAAATGTTCTTCAAGCCTTTTAAAATATTAATATTAATTCTGTAGCTTTTGGTACTTTACAACACCTGCGGGTGAAGTGGCACAGTGGCTCCTCATGTGTATATAACCTGCCTTAGGGCTATAGTCCGGACAGCACGATTTGAGTCAGCTATGCCCCGTGTTAGTCATATGCGCTGGCATATTATTAAATCTCCTTCCTCCTTTTAATAAAACTCTTTAAAATTTATTTGGACTTGGTGTCTCTACGTAAACCCGGTGGAACATTACTTTACAAGAAGACTATAAATCAACATACAATGAAAGAAATCTGCTTAATGTGTTTTCAAATCAAGTGCAGGTAAAACAAAACTCAATTACAGACCTATGTATTTGCCTCTGTAAGATCCCAATGTGATCAGGACACTACTTGGGATTCTCAGATATACAACAGATTTTAGAAAATCCTCTTTGTGGTGCAAGGATGAAGGCAGAGGAGACAGTCAGGGTCAGGGCACAATGTCAATTCTCCAGGTCCCATGTGGGCCGCGCTACAGAGGCCAGGCCTTGAGCACACAGCACACTCAGGGAGCCTTGGTGATTTCGCAGTGATCCTGCAACTGCAGAGGAGGAAGGAGAGGACCTGCAAAGCTAGCAAGTTCAGGGCCATACCTCCACTCATTAGCAGCTGCACCTGACTTATTCTGCAGCTGCTAAAGTCTTTTGAGGAAACAAAATCTTGAAAAAGAACATCTGTTTAGAAATTCATGTTTCATATGTGGCAAGAGAAGGGTGGTGATGCTTTGAGTCCATGTAGGGTAGTGAAAGCTACTTATTTGGCCTATTTCTAAATTGGAAAACAGGGCTGGATTAAAGGAGAAAAGGCAACTCCCTTTCCAGCCGTGGAAGGGCATCTTGAAGCCACGATGCCCCAGTGTGCTTTGTGGCTGGGAAGAGAACATAGAAGAGAACAAGTCTTTACCTCGAAGAGCTCAATGCCATCTGTGTATTATCTCCAAACAATGGGAATAATAATACACTTAACTCAGACACTGCTTTTTATTGTACCAAGTTCAAAGGTCTCTTAAAAGGGGGCTGTGCCTTTATGAATTTAGGAAAGCTGGATTTTCGGAAGCAGATGGTTTCTATTCTTAGCTCTGCTGCTTGCTCTTCTAGTTGGCCTGGTATGCATTAGCAAGGGTCTGGCAATCTACTGTTTTTAAAATTTGGGATAAAGCAAGGAACCAGAGACATGAAGACACCCCTAGCATTTCTGGTTTTCTAAAAACTTTTGAAGTATAACTCAAAGCATTTTTGCTTCTGGCTGGGAGGAGGAGGCCAGGAATGCATGATGTTGCCAACAACAGACTGCATGACAAAGGCATTTCCTGTTCTCTTGGTGGCTCTGTTGCAATTATCCTTTATTTACCACTAAAGGCCCAAAATGCATGCATTTGTTTTATGGCTCTCTGATGTCCCTCTACCAGTTAAATCTGAAGGTCATGGGGAAGATGAGTGCAAGGGGCTTGCATTTGGTCAGTCATAGGCAGTTAGGCCAGAGTTTGGGCTACCTTTGGTCCTGGATGGAAGCCTTATGGTCTAAGGCAGGGCTGGCAAGCTTTCTGTAAAGGGCCATATAGTAAATATTTTATGCTTGCGGGCCAGATGGCTCCATAGAACTCCTCAGCTCTGACATTGAATGAAAGCAGTCATAGACATTATGTAAATGAATAAATTGGAATGCGTGCAAATAAAACTGTATTTCCCATAAAATCAGGCATTGCTAAACCTTGGTCTAAGTTATTGAAAGGATTAAATCTTTATCTCGGAGCAAGTACAGGTCTGACTCCATCCAATAAAAGCAGCTGCAAAGGTGCTGTGGATAGGGTGCAAGGAAGTCCTGTGTTTGAATGTTGGCCATCTGCTTAGTTGTTGTTACAGAGTTCTTAACTTCACATTCAGAAGTTTGAATTTGGGCATTACTTCCTAGTTTTGTGACCTGGGGCAAGTTGTTAACCACTGTATGGCACAATTTCATCACCCAAACGTGGAGATAATGACAAAGTGGCAGAGGAGGTTTCCTGGGACAGCACTGGGAAGGCACTTAGCATAACTGGTATTTAGTCTAGATTCTGCCATTGTTGAATCGGAAGTCTTTAGCTTGGCAAATAGGCTTTTTCATTCCACTGTATAAATTGATGTTTATCAAAGTTGAAATGAGATCAGTATTTTTTTTTGCCTTTGAAAACAAACTTGTTTATTTATTTATTTGTATTTTTCTGAAGTGAGAAGTGGGGAGGCAGGGAAACAGACTCCTGCATATGCCCAACCAGGATCCACTGGCATGCCCACTAGGATACAATACTCTGCCCATATGCGGCATTGCTCCATTGCAACCGGAGCCATTCTAGCACCTGGGGCAGAAGCCATGGAACCATCCTCAGTGCCTGGGCCAACTTTGCTCCAAAGGAGCCTTGGCTGTGGGAGGGGAAGAGAGAGACAGAGAGGAAGGAGAGGGGGAGGGGTGGAGCAGCAGATGAGCGCTTCTCCTAAATACCCTGGCTGGGAATCAAACCTGGGACTTCCACACACTGGGCCAACACTCTACCACTGAGCCAACCAGCCAGGGCCAGGAGATCAGTATTTTTAACTTTTGGTATACTGCTTTAGGACACCCAGGTTGAGTCACTACACCAATTCATGATAATGAACAGTCTGTACGAGAAACGATATCAAAGAAAAGAATTGTCTAGAATATCACTCTTAAGACCATGATTTTGACAAAGTAAAATCTTTAAAAAATGTGTCAGAGTTAGGTTATATACAGACAATTAAAATATAAAAGGAATGGAGAGGAACGCCCTACACTTACCAGCCCTGGACCAAATACTGATTTTTACTATGGATAGTTCTCCTTAAGGAGTATATGGTCAAAATAAATGAGTACTATTGATAATTTTTAAGAGAAAGTCTCTTCTTTTATTGCTTCTGACTCTAATAAAAACAGAGATGTTAAGAAACAGAACTTGGACTCTAGAAGCAGAAAGCCTCAGCATGAAGTGTGCTTGTGAAGTTTCTACATTCTGTCTACCTGTTCTGACTCACTAGCATTAAGGTCCTATTCCAAACAGCAAACCACAAGCATATGGTACAAGCTTTTAGAATAAGACCACAATGCAACATGATGGGGGCAGAGTGTACAAGAGTCAGGTTTAGGGACCATAGAACTGTCCTACTCCCACCTCAACACAGACCCAAAGTAATCAATCCCTTCTCTTGTCATCGGGGACTCCATCCAGAAAAGTGCTGCTTGCTCAGAGTGGACCCACTGTCAGATGAGAAAACTGGTGGAGGGAAATGACAGAATAAGGTGTGAAATGAGGGGGAAGTGGGGAAAAGAAATGAAAATGGTCTAATACACCAATACTTTCTAGAACGTTGGACTATTATCTTAAACCTTAAGCAAAATATTTAGACAGACTTTATGTCTTGCCCAAATATGACAGGTACCCCTTGTTCATTCATTTATTCCACACCTTTTGCTGAGTGCTATGAGGTATCTAGCATTGTTCCAGGCACTGGATCAGCAGGAAACAAAACAGGCATCTTTCCCTCCTGAGTTTACAGTTAATGGGTTCAGGTTCACCCTGGGCAGCCGTTTTATAAGTAAGATCCAAATTCCTGATCACACATAGGATCTTCTGATCCATTATCCCAATCTGACAACTGCAGAATACATGGAAAGGCAAATGGGTGCTTAAGAGAATTAAAGGGATGCTCTGTGGCTTTTGTGTATGAATACTAGCCAGGTCAGAATAATTTACATGTATGCTTGGAACATTCTTTAAGCACCACATCACAAAGCACTTTTTTAAAAGGCCGGTTTAAAATTTTATTTTTCCTCATGCTGATACCAGGGTGTCTTGTGCTTAAACACCATAATTTCTACAAACAGGCCCCTGCCATGGCTGTGTTAACCACCACCATAATTTACATGTTAGAATCAGGAATAATAATGTGTTTGTTTGAGAAGTAACCACAGCCTGGAAGATCAGACTCTGAAAGACACTTTAAAAAAAAAAAGATTTTATTTATTCATTTTAGAGAAGAAAGAGAGAGAGAAAGAGAGAGGGTGGGGGGAGGAACAGGAAGCATCAACTCCCATATGTGCCTTAACCAGGCAAATCCAGGGTTTTGAACTAGTAACCTCAGCGTTCCAGGTCGATGCTTTATCAACTGTGCCACCACAGATCAGGGCTTCTTTTTCTTTTTAAATTCAGAGGCAGAGAGGCAGAGAGACAGACTCTCTCATGTGACCCCGACCAGAATCCACCGGGCAACCCTTGTCTGGGGCTGATGCTCTGCCCATCTGAGGCTGTTGCTCTGTTGCTCAGCAACCGAGCTATTTTAGTGCCTGAGGCAAGGCGATGGAGCCATTCTTAGCGCCTGTAGCCAACTGGCTTGAGCCAATTGAGCCATGGCTGCAGGAGAGGGAGGAGGGAGACACACACACACACACACACACACACACACACACACACACATGGAGGGGTGAAGAAGTAGATGGTCGCTTCTTCAGTGTGCTCTGACTGGGAATTGAAGCCAGGACTTCTATACACCGGGCTGATACTCTATTGCTGAGCCAACTGGCCAGGGCCTGAAAGACATTTTTGAGGGAACAAGCCAGGAAGCTGAGAGATGTAACCAAGACATTTGAAGGTAAAGTGGAGGGGGCTCTGGGAGAGGGCCTAACAGCTTAAAAAACTTTAGTGGGTTGGGGGCAAGGGTTTGGAGGAATCTTACCAGAAACTGAGCATTTCCAGGTCCTTAGAAATCAAAATATCCTCATTTGACAGGAGAAAATGAGTCCAGAGGGCTTAAGTGACAAGGCCACAGAGCTTGTAATGGCAGAGCTAGGGACAGAACCCAGATTTCCTGATTCTTACCCAGTGCTTGTGTCAGTTGAACTCAGTTGAACTGTCCATTACAATCGTCCATTGTGTGTCAGATAACCCAACTGGGTCAACCAGTTTCCAGAGAATCTGCCTATTTTAAGAATATATACTTTCTGGCATCGGACAATGGTTAAAGAATTCAAAATAAATTTAGTGAAAACAGATTTATCTTTTAAAATTTGACCCTAGCTCAGTGGTTCTCTACTGATGACATCTTGTCCCCTTAGGGACATTTGGCAATGTCTGGAGACATTTTTAGTGGTGACAACTGGGGTGGAATTGTTCTTGACATCTAGGGAGTAGAGGCTAGATATGCTGCTAAACAGAAACATCTCACAGTACATAGGACAGCCCCACTCCACAAAGAATGATCTGGCCCCCAATGCCAGTAATGCCCAGGTTGAGACACCCTGTGTTAGAGGCAGAAACCAAAATGGGAGCTCAGACTGGAAGCTAGTGGGTTGTCTTAACTATGGGGGAAATGCCAACTGGGTAAAGAATTTGCCAGGAAGGCCTTTTCTCAAAAAAGAATTAAAAAACTCTTTAGGCTTCTAAATCCCAAACTTTCTCCTTCCTGTTTTCTCCATACAAACACATAATGTTTCATTATGTGTCACTTTCCTGTGCTTTGCAGATACTGAGTTTTTGGTTTTGATTTTTTTATAAATTGAAGGTTTGTGGCCACCCAGCATCAAGAAGTCTATCAGTGTTATTTTCCAACATCATTTCCTCATTTTGTCACATGTTCGTAATTCTTGCAATATTTCAACTTTTTTCATTATTATTATATTTGTTATGGTGATCTGTGATCAGTCAGCAGCCATCAAGCAAGCTAAAGGGACCCTCTCCCAGCAAAAAGAACTTACTAAAGGCTCAGATGGTTAGAATTTTTTAGCATTAAGGTTTTTTTTTGTTTTTTTTTCATTTTTCTGAAGCTGGAAACAGGGAGAGACAGTCAGACAGACTCCCGCATGCGCCCGACCGGGATCCACCCGGCACGCCCACCATGGGGCGATGCTCTGCCCATCCTGGGCGTCGCCATATTGCGACCAGAGCCACTCTAGCGCCTGGGGCAGAGGCCACAGAGCCATCCCCAGCGCCTGGGCCATCTTTGCTCCAATGGAGCCTTGGCTGCGGGAGGGGAAGAGAGAGACAGAGAGGAAAGCGTGGCGGAGGGGTGGAGAAGCAAATGGGCGCTTCTCCTGTGTGCCCTGGCCGGGAATCGAACCCGGGTCCTCCGCACGCTAGGCCGACGCTCTACCGCTGAGCCAACCGGCCAGGGCTTTAAGGTATTTTTAAACTAAGGTATGCACATGTTTTTAGACATAATGCTATTGAACACTTCATAAACTACAGTAAACATAACACTTATATGTTCTGGAAAACCAAAAAAATTAGTTTGACTCACTTTATTGCAATAGTCTCGATCTGTACCCACAATATCTCCAAGCTATGCCTGTAGTCCTGATGCTGTTGGAGAATTCTGGGTTATTATTTTTACCCTCACTTCTCCTTACTTCCAACATTCATTCATATATTTATTTCATTTTATTTATCCCCTCCCCAACATTTAAACACAACCCGCTCACTCTTGCCAAGCACAAAGACTCACCCTACTCCCAGATTCTCTGGTGTGGGCTACCTTAGGGTGGGCATGTTCCCTCCTCATCCTGCCAGGCACTAGCTGAGCCCCTTTGGTGGATCACTTTTTTCTGAGCCTTAATTTCCTTCCCTGTAAAATGGGGAGGATAATAATATCCACCTCTTCCACTATTGAGGGGCCCTTTCGCCCCATCACTCCCACCACGAAGACATCCCAAGCGCTCACCAAAGTCCACACTGTTCCCAGTTATCTAAATCTTTTCTGGTCTCTGAGGTAGGGGCTGTGAACCCCCATTCTACAAATGGGGAAAGTGAGGATGGGAGTCCACGGAACTGGACAACAGTCTCACAGCTTTGAAGGAAGGGGTGGAAGTCGGGGGTCTTCTCCAAAGCTCCCCAAAGGACTCTCAGCACCACGGGGGCGTTCAGACGAGCTTCTTATTTCTCCAGGACCCCTCTGGCTCCCCTTTCCTCTACGTGACCCGGAGCAGCCAATCTAGAGCTTGCAGTGCCCAACGCGGTTTACGCCTCGAATCTACGACCCCAGTCCTGAGGCCCCTGTGGGAATGCGCTCAGGGGCCTGTGGATGGCGGGCTGCGGGCCCGAGAAACAGCCCCGACGCTGGCTCGGTAGTCAGGGCAACCGGGAGGGGGCGGGGCGGGATGAGAACGCTGTTGCGTAAGCTTCACTTATTGGTTAATAAGAATTTTGCCTCAACTCTGGGAAGCTTCTCCAAAGTTGTTCTTTTTTGTCCTTTCGTTCGTTCACTTTCCAACTGGACGTAAGTGGACTTCCTATCCCCAGGAACATGTTATACTACCACCGGCAGGCGTATCCGGCCACGATTAGGTGCTGGTGGAGACCGCTTTAAAGCCGGTTCACGTCCACATGCCATTTTTTCCTTTCCTCTTTGCCTTTGATTCCTCTAATTTATTAATGGTGTCTATAATTTATCTGACGTCTCCACTCAGATCCTGTTTAGACCAAATTACGAATATGAATTTTGCACAGATAACTCAGTGGTGAGTAATTCCACTCTACAAAGGAGTTCACAGCAGGATTTCTTTACATGGAAAACTTTCTCAGTACCCTGAAAACGATTCACTTTATATAAAATTCATTTAGGTACAAGATTTGCCCTTTCCACTTTAAAAAAAAATAATTATTTTTATTTAGACATAAACCATTGTGTATAACTGAATGTGCAGGTTGTATCTAGCTAAGGGCATGGGAATGGGGCTGAAATTAAGCTTAGGCTGTGTTCCCCAAGGTGGAGTACAGAGCACCTTCTAACCGATCCGTCAGAGTGGATGCCTTTTCCTGTTTACGTGAAGTTTCTGTTTATGCCAGGTTCCTTCCTGAACATTATAGTTTTACAGTAACCAGTTGCTTGGCTTTGGGTTTTATGGAACGCTTACAGCAAGCCTTTATAGTGTGTCATTCTGTTTCATTCATGCTACAGACTTTGTATGGACCCCAAATCTTTGGTTAAAATTAAACATGATGGTAGCCTGCCTAATTGCAGTGGTGCAGCGGATAAAGCATCGACCTGGAATGCTGAGGGCACAGGTGTGAAACCCTGGGCACCTTTGCCCAGTCAAGACACATACGTGAAGCAACTATGTTTTGATGCTTCCTGCTCCTCTATCCCTTTCTCTCTTTCTCTCTTCTCTCTAAAAATCAATCAATAAAAGACATCTTAATTAAACATGGTAAGGTCATGTTGGATATCAATTCTCTTTCTATGCCATCCAGGGACCCCGATTTCTTCCATCCTGTTGCTCTTCCATGGGTTTTCCTCAGTGGTGGGATTCAAATAATTTAACAACCAGTTCTCTGCCCTAATGACCTTTGTAAGTATAAAAAAGATATATCAAAAGGTAGTTTATTATTTCATGCATTTAATACTTAAATAAGAGTAAAAGAGGTATACAAAACTAGATTATAAGAAAGTTCTAAAATATTAATGAAAAAATACTAAATAACACCTGGCAAGAAACAATAAAACTGTTATTTAAGATATTTCCAATGACAGCTTGTCAACCCTGGTTGTTTGCATTTACTCTCTCTCTCTTTTAATTTATTTTTTTACTGTCTCAACAAGTGCCTGCTTTATTTATACACAGAAAACGCTCAATAACAGCTTCATTCTTATACCTTCCTTCCTTCCCCAAACGTACTCCCCCAACATAGCCCCGCAAATATTTTCCTATATCTATCATTTCAAGGTGTTTTTTTTCTTCAAGGTATTTTTAAAACCAAACCCTCAAAGACAATTGGACTTGGTGCCTAATAACTTGATTACCTTCAGAGTCCTGGGTAAAGGGCAAATCAGGCTGCAGACTTAACTGAGTGGGGATATCCTGGCACTGAGCCCAAGGCCTGTTAGGAAGCTGCCCTAAGCCCTGATTGTAGTTGTTGGTTACATCTAGGAAAGGAGTTCTAGAGTTGTGGGCAATGACCCACTAGTCCTGGGAATCCTCAGTGAAGAGCTGACTCCAGGAGTCCCTTCACTCTTTTCACTGTCCCAGGAAAACATTGAAACAGGACAAGAACTTCGTTTCATGGCTTCTGTGTTTTTCCTACTCCAGGAATTCCTGTATGTTTGAAAGAGGACAGGGGCCTGCCTATTTTCTTTGGCAGATGCCTCTTTTGATTTAGGCTTGTCCAATGGCTGATGGCCTTTGCCCTGAGGTGGTTTACTGTGGTTCTCCATAACCTGGCAGTTCTTTTTCTTAGATCCATGAAGCCATTCCTTTTCCCAGGAAGACTCCACTCCTTTTGTTTCAGCAAGCAAGAACTTTCCAAGCACCTGGGTGAAGGAACAGCCAGTGAGTTTTTTTTTTTTTTTTTTTTTTTTAGAGAGCGAGCGGAAGACAGAGAGAGGGCCAGACAGACAGGAAGGAAGAGAGATGAGAAGCATCAGTTTTTCATTACAGCACCTTAGTTGTTCATTGATTGCTTTCTCATATGTCCCTTGATCAGGGGGCTCTAGCAGCTAGTGACTTCTTGCTCAAGCCAGTTACCTTGGGCTCAAGCCAGCGACCACTGACATGATCCCATGCTCAAGCTGGTGACCTCAGGGTTTTGAACCTGGGACCTCAGCATCCCAGGTTGACACTCTATGTACTGTGCTACCACCAGTCAGGCTGTTTTTTTATTTATTTAATGATTTTATTTATTGATTTTAGAGAGAGGAGAGAGAGAGAGAGAAGGGGGGGAGGAGCAGGAAAGATCAACTAATAGTAGTTGCTTCTCTTATGTACCTTGATCAGGCAAGTCCAGGGTTTTGAATCAGCATCCTCAGCATTCCAGGTTGATGTTTTATCCACTGCACCACCACAGGTCAGGGACAGTGGTGGTATTTTTAAAAGTTTAGTTAATAGTATTATATCAATGTGCATTTCTTAGCTTTGACATATGTGGCATGGTTAAATAAGAGGTTGACACAGGGGAGCCCTGGGTGCTGGGTGTAGCTACTGCTACAAGATTTCAACATCAGGGTACATTGAGCTGAGATGATCAAATTGCCCAGTGGCAGCACCTTTGTTTCTTGACATTTCTCAAGACTAATGGAGCTAACAAGTCTCAGTAGCTCTGAGATAGAAAATTTTGTGTCCTTCAAGAAATATTTCAGAAATAATAGAACTAACAAAAGTAAAGTGACTGAAGCTCAAGGTGTCAGTGTATCCAGATTCTGCTCTCATAGTCTACTCTCCACACACACAACAGCCAGAGGGAGTCTTTGTTTTTCTTTTTAAGCAAAGTTTTCAAATTTGTATATAATTTTATTTTTGCTTATAAAAAATGAGGCTTAATTCACAAAACATAAAATGATCACCCCAGAAGAAAATCCTGTATTCAGTATACGTGAGTTGAATGCTACTTGAAAGCTGTTTTACAGGTGGTGTGGGGGCTACACTCTTATATTACTCAACTTTGCTTTTCTCCCTCTTCTCATTTAGGTTTGAGCTGAGTAAACAGTAAATCACACATTGATTTGTTCATGGACAATTATTTATTTTGTCAGGTATTGAACCAGATGATGAAGACACCAGAATGAAAAAACTTGTCTTTCCCTTCCAGGTAGTTACACTTGATAGAGGAGACAGATGAAGTAATTCAACACAGTATATATCAGAGACCTCACAGACCGGCAAACAACGGCCCCCAATTTATGTTTGTAAATTAAGTTTTACTGAAACACAGCCATGCCCATTTGCTCAGTATTATCTGTGGTTAATTTCACGCTACAGCTGACAGTTGAGTCATTGCAACCGAGACCATCTGGCCTGAAAAGCTGAAAATATTTACTATCTGACCCTTTAAAGAAAAAGATTTGCCAGCCTTTGGTATATATAATTATGGTATATTTAAAGTGGACAGACAGCCCTGGAAACTGAGGAGGGGTAGGTAACAGCTGGGGGTGGGGAACTTGTAGGACTAGGCAAAGCTTGTTGGTGCTAAGACTTAGGTCTTTATACATAAATCTTAAGCATTTGGCTCAGTGAATTTCTGCACATGTGCACACCCTTGTAACCACCACCAGGATCAAGACATAGGATACCTTCCGCCCTCAGGACGCTCCCCAGACCATTAGTGTAAATGGCACCGTGCTGTAAACCGCATGTTTCATCCAGCTTTTCACTTGCAGGCTGCACTGTGTCCTGCCAGCTTGCCAGCCTTGCTGCTGCCTGGACTTTCATTGGCAAATAAGTGTGTGTGTGTGTGTGTGTGTGTGCGCGCGTGCACGTGTGTGCGTGCGCACACTTCTGTGTGTCTGAAAGTCTCCTTTGCTGAGGCTCTCACCAGCTGGTGGTAGAGCTGCAGTACCAATTCTGGCACATGATGCCCACAGGAGGGCACAGGAGACCTGTCAGCATATCTGGAGTTCTTTCATTTACCTTTTCCTTCTGTTTTGTTCCAGGAGTGTGAATTTATTCACAAATCCTACCTGGATTTTGGTTACAGTGGTACCTTTAGATACAAACAGACCAACATACAAAGTAACTTTTTTTTTTTTTTTACAGAGACAGAGAGAGAGAGAGTCAGAGTGAGGGATAGACAGGGACAGACAGACAGGAACGGAGAGATGAGAAGCATCAATCATTAGTTTTTTGTTGCGCATTGCGATACCTTAGTTGTTCATTGATTGCTTTCTCATATGTGCCTTGACCATGGGCCTTCTGCAGACCGAGTAACCCCTTGCTTGAGCCAGCGACTTTGGGTCCAAGCTGGTGAGCTTTGCTCAAACCAGATGAGCTCACGCTCAAGCTGGGTGACCTCCGGGTCTCGAACCTGGGTCTTCCGCATCCCAGCCAGTCCAACGCTCTATCCACTGCGCCACTGCCTGGTCAAGCTTTTTTTTTTTTTTTTTTTTTTTTTTTTTTTTTTTTTTTTTTTTTTTTTTTTTTTTTTTTTTTTTTTTTAAGATACGAGCTGCAACTCGGTCCATATTTTTGTTCGAAATCTGAGCGAAATTCTGAGGTATGAGTCGTGATTCGGGAAGCTGCCGCTAGTTGGCGTGTTGGCACATGGGTCCAGTATTGGCAGTTTAATATACAAATTGACTGACTTATGAGCTCAGTTACAGAATGAATTAAATTCGTATCTCAAGGTACCACTGAATTTAATTTGTTTTATGTAATATTCATTTGTAAATAAGCTCAGAGAAAAAAGTTGCACAAACATTCATTCCTAGGTATCTATCCCAAAGAATTGGAAACAAGTATTTTGGAAACAAAAACTTGTGCAAAAATGTTTATAGCAGCACTATTCACAGTTGCCGAAGGGTGGGAAAAAGCCCAAGGTCCTCAATGGATGAATAGGTAAACTGAATGTGGTTCACCTATACAGTGGAATATTATTCAGCCATAAAGAGGAATGATGATACTAATTAATACATGCTCCAACATGGATGAACCTTAAAAACATTACATTCAGCCAAAGAAGTCAGACACAAAGGTTATATAGCATATGATTCCACTTATATGAAATGTCCAGAACAGGCAAATACATAGAGACAGAAAGCAGATTAATGGTTGCCAGAGGCTGGGGAGGAGTGAATGGAGAGTGGGCCAGCCACACTGAACTCTGTGCCTTTTTTTTTTTTTTTTTTTAATTTTTTTTTTAAATTGTGGCAATGGTGTGTGAGTTTGTGTGTGTTTTATTCATTTTATTTATTATTATTATTTTTTTACATAGGCAGAGATAGACAGGGACAGACAGACAGAAACGGAGAGAGAGATGAGAAGCATCAATCATTAGTTTTTCGTTGTGCGTTGCGACTTCTTAGTTGTTCATTGATTGCTTTCTCACATGTGCCTTGACCGCGAGCCTTCAGCAGACCGAGCAACCCCTTGCTGGAGCCAGTGACCTTGGGTCCAAGCTGGTGAGCTCTTTGCTCAAGCCAGATGAGCCCGTGCTCAAGCTGGCGACCTCGGGGTCTCGAACCTGGGTCCTTCTGCATCCCAGTCCGACGCTCTATCCACTGCGCCACCACCTGGTCAGGCAAAAACTCTGTGCCTTTTTTCAGGCCGTTGGGCCTCTGCACAACCTTTGGATCAGCCTTGACTTCTTGTTAACCATCTAGGTAATCTCTTTTGTACTCAATATTCAGCTTCGGCATCACTTCTTTCCAGAAGTTTTTTCTTATTTTTCTGAGTTAGGCGGCCATCTGTGTGAATTAATAGCACTTATTACAAAGTTGTAATTATCAACTTGTGCCTCTATAGGGCAGTATAGCACAGTGGCTAAGAATTTTGACTCTGGAGTCAATCCATCTGAATTTGAATTCTGCCTTTGCTCCAAATTACCATAGCTATTCACACAAACTCTGTGGTTGTTTAGATGTGGATCTACAAAGGGGGAAATTATAGTATTTATCTTCCTTCTAGTATCCTTATAAGTATTACCAATGAATTTATATATATGTATGAACTGTGCATGGCACATAATGACTACAATATAAATCAGGGGTCCCCAAACTTTTTACACAGGGGGCCAGTTCACTGTCCCTCAGACCGTTGGAGGGCCGGACTATAAAAAAAACTATGAACAAATCCCTATGCACACTGCACATATCTTATTTTAAAGTAAAAAAACAAAATGGGAAAAATACAATATTTAAAATAAAGAACAAGTAAATTTAAATCAACAAACTGACCAGTATTTCAATGGGAACTATGCTCCTCTCACTGACCACCAATGAAAGAGGTGCCCCTTCTGGAAGTGCGGCGGGGGCTGGATAAATGGCCTCAGGGGGCTGCATGTGGCCTGCGGGCCGTAGTTTGGGGACCCCTGATATAAATGCTAGTTATAGTAACAGTCAGCTATTGCTGCATAAGAAAAGAGCCCCCAGCCTGACCAGGCAGTGGTGTAGTGAATAGAGCATTGGCTTGGACACTGAGGACCCATGTTTGAAAACCCCAAGGTTGCTGGCTTGAGCACGCGCTCACCAGCTTGAGTGTGGGGGTCACTGGCTTGTGCATAGGATCCTAGACATGACCCCATGGTCACTGGCTTGAGCCCAAAGTTTGCTGACTTGAGCAAGGGGTCACTGGCTCGGCTGGAGCTCCCACCCCCAGTCAAGGCACATATGAAAAAGCAATCATTGAAAAACCAAGCTGCAACTATGAGTTGATGCTTCTCCTCTCTCTCCCTTCCTGTCTGTCTCTCTCTTTTGCTAAAAAAAAAAAAAAAAAAAGCCCCAAACCCAATGTCTTGAAACAATAACATTTTATACATTTTTTCTTTTTAAATATAGGTATTGAAAGCCAGGCATTTCCCTCCAGTCATTGTTTTAGCTGCTTCCCATAGCCTTTTACATGTTATAATTTCATTGTCATTCAGTAAAAAATATTTCCTAATTTCTGCTGTGATTTTTTTCTCTGACTTTTAGGTTATTCAAGACATGTGGCTAAATTTCCAAACAACTGGGAATTTTCTAGTTTTCTTTTTGTTGTTGACTTGTAGTTAAGTTCCACTGCAGTTATACTCTGCATTATTACAGTCTTTCAAAATTTACTGAGACGTGCTTTACAGCATAGCATATGGGCTATTTTGGTAAATGTTTCAAATGTAACAATCATTTATTCTTTTTCACATGTCCAAGGTTTGGCTGAGACTGGTGGGGATCAACTAGGTAGCCTTCATTCATGCTTGAGTTTATCTCTTTGGATTGGGATTAGGTCTACTCAGCATGTATTATTTCTTTTTTTAAATTGATTTTAATTTATTGTGTTTACATAGATTCAAGTGTCCTACCGAGTATATTTCCCCACCCCCGTGTTCCCCTCAACATCACCCTTGTCCCCTTCCTCCCAAGCGCCCTCCCCCTCTCTGATCCCATCCTCTCATAATTTTTTCCTCTATCCGCTTTCCGTCTGGTCCCTTTGACCTTGCCTCTGCCTCCATTCCGTTCCTCAGTTCACACTGTTCATTGGATTCCTCAAATGAGTGAAGTCATATGGTATTTTTCTTTCTCTGCCTGGCTTATTTCACTTAACATAATACTTTCCAGATCCATCCATGTTGTCGCAAAAGGTAAGATTTCCTTCTTTTTTACGGCCGCATAGTATTCCATTGTGTATACGTACCACAGCTTCTTAATCCACTCATCCACTGACGGACACTTGGGCTGTTTCCAGATCATGGCTATTGTAAACAATGCTTCAATAAACATGGGGGTGCATTTCTTCTTTTGAATCAGTGATTTGGTGTTCTTAGGATATATTCCTGAAAGTGCAATGGCTGGGTCAAAAGGCAGTTCCATTTTTAATTTTTGAGGAATCTCCATACTGTTTTCCACAGTGGCTGCACCAGTCTGCATTCCCCCAGCAGTGCAGTAAGGTTCCCTTGTCTCCACATCCTCACCAGCACTTATTCTATGATGTTTGTAAATGAGGGCCATTCTGACTGGTGTAAGGTGGTATCTCATTGTGGTTTTAATTTGCATTTCTCTAGTGATTAGTGACATTGAACATTTTTTCATCTGCCTATTGGCCACCTGTATGTCCTCTTTGGGGAAGTGTCTATTCATTTCTTTTGCTCATTTTATGATTGGATTGTTTATCCTCCTGGTGTTCAGTTTTACAAATTCTTTATAAATTTTGGTTATTAATCCCTTATCAGACATGTTGTAGAATATATTCTCCCATTGTGAAGTTTGTCTTTCTATTTTATTCATATTGTCTTTAGCTGTGCAAAATCTTTTCAGTTTAATATAGTCTCATTTGTTCATCCTGTCCTTTATTTCACTTGCCCGTGGAGATAAATCAGCAGATATATTGCTACGAGAGATGTTGGAGAGCTTACTGCCTATGTTTTCTTCTAAGATGATTATGGTTTCATGACTTACATTTAAGTCTTTTATCCATTTTGAGTTTATTTTTGTGAACGGTGTAAGTTAGTGGTCTAGTTTCATTTTTTTGCAGGTAGCTGTCCAATTTTCCCAACACCATTTGTTAAAGAGACTGTTTTTACTCCATTGTATGTTCTTACCTCCTTTGTCAAATATCAATTGTCCATATAGGTGTGGGTTTATTTCTGGGTTCTCTGTTCTGTTCCATTGATCTATATGCCTGTTCTTATGCCAGTACCAAGCTGTTTTGTGTACAATGGCCTTGTAGTATAACTTGATATCAGGAAGTGTGATACCTCCCAATTTATCCTTCATTTTCAAGGTTGCTGAGGCTATTTGTGTTCTTTTTTGGTTCCATATAAATTTTTAGAGTATATGTTCTATATCTTTGAAGTATGTCATTGATATTTTAATAGGAATTGCATTGAATTTATAAATTGCTTTGGGTAATAGAGACATTCTAATGATGTTTATTCTTCCTAACCATGAACACAGTATATGCTTCTACTTGTTTGTATCTTCCTTGATTTCTTTTATCAATGTTTTATAATTTTCTGAGTACAAGTCTTTAATGTCCTTGGTTAAATTTACTCCTAGGTACTTTATTATTTTTTTGTTGCAGTAGTGAAGGGGGTTGCTTCCTTAATTTCTCTTTCAGACAGTTCATTGTTGGTGTATAAAAATGCCTCTGATTTCTGAATATTAATTTTATATCCTGCCATCTTGCTGAATTCATTCATCAGGTCCAGTAGTTTTTTTTTTGTTTGTTTGTTTTTGTTTTTGTTTTTTAGAGAGGAGAGAGAGAGAGAGACAGAGAGAGAGACGGGGGGAAGAGCTGGAAGCATCAACTCCCATATGTGCCTTGACCAGGCAAGCCCAGGGTTTTGAACCGGTGACCTCAGCATTTCCAGGTCGATGCTTTATCCACTGCGCCACCACAGGTCAGGCAGGTCCAGTAGTTTTTTGACTGAGACTTTAGGGTTTTCTATGTACAGTATTATATCACCAGCAAATAATGATAGTTTTACTTCTTCTTTTCCAATTTGGATGCCTTTTATTTCTTCTTCTTGTCTGATTGCTGTGGCTTGGACTTCCAGAACTATGTTGAATAAGAGTGGTGAAAGGGGACACCCCTGTTTTGTTCCTGATCTTAAGGGGATTGCTTTTAATTTTTGCCCATTGAGTATGATGTTGGCTGTGGGTTTGTCATAGATGGCCTTTATCATGTTGAGGTATGTTCCCTGTATTCCCATTTTGCTGAGAGTTTTGATCACAAATGGGTGCTGGATTTTATCAAATGCTTTTTCTACATCTATTGATATTATCATGTGATCTTTCTCCTTCCTTTTTGATTATATCATGAATCACATTGATTGATTTGCTAATATTGTACCAGCCTTGCCTCCCCAGAATAAATCCCACTTGATCATGATGTATGATTTTTTCATGTATTGCTGGATCCGGTTTGCTAATATTTTGTTGAGAATTTTAGCATCTCAATTCATCAGGGATTTGGTCTATAGTTTTCTTTCTTTGTATTGTCTTTGCCTGGTTTTGGAATCAGTATTATGCTCACCTCATAAAAAGAGCTTGGGGCCCTGGCCGGTTGGCTCAGCGGTAGAGCGTCGGCCTAGCGTGCGGAGGACCCGGGTTCGATTCCCGGCCAGGGCACACAGGAGAAGCGCCCATTTGCTTCTCCACCCCTCCGCCGCGCTTTCCTCTCTGTCTCTCTCTTCCCCTCCCGCAGCCAAGGCTCCATTGGAGCAAAGATGGCCCGGGCGCTGGGGATGGCTCTGTGGCCTCTGCCCCAGGCGCTAGAGTGGCTCTGGTCGCAACATGGCGACGCCCAGGATGGGCAGATTATCGCCCCCTGGTGGGCAGAGCATCGCCCCTGGTGGGCGTGCCGGGTGAATCCCGGTAGGGCGCATGCGGGAGTCTGTCTGACTGTCTCTCCCCATTTCTAGCTTCAGAAAAAATGAAAAAAAATAAATAAATAAAAAAAAAAAAAAAAAAAAAAGAGCTTGGAAGTCTTCCCTCCTCTTGAATTTTTTGAAATAGCTTTAGAAGGATAGGAGTTAGTTCTTCTTTGAATGTTTGGTAGAATTCACCTGTGAAGCCATCTGGCCCAGGGCTTTTGTTTGTTGGGAGTTTTTTGATAACTGTTTCAATCTCATTTGATGAAATTGGTTTGTTTAGGTTTTCTGATTCTTCTATATTGATTTTTGAAAGATTATATGTTTCAAGGAATTTGTTCATTTCACCTAGGTTGTCTAATTTTTTGACATACAGTTCTTCATAGTATTTTCTTACAATCCTTTTTATTTCTGTTGTGTCAGTTGTTACTTCACTCTCATTTCTAATTTTATTTCTTTGAGTCCTCTCTCTTTTTTTCTTGGTGAATCTGGTTAATGGGTTATCTACCTTGTTTACCTTTTCAAAGAACCAGCTCTTGGTTTCACTGGTATTTACTGATTTTTTAGCCTCTATGTCATTTATTTCTGCTCTGATCTTTATTATTTTTTTCTTCTACTTCTTCTGGACTTTACTTGCTCTTCTTTTTTTAGTTCTTTTAGATGCAGAATTAAGTTGTTTATTTGAGCTTTTCCTAGCTTCTTAAGGAATGCCTGTAATGCTATGAACTTTCCTCTCAGGACTGCTTTTGCTGGGTCCCACAAATTTTGAGTTGTTGTATGTTTGTTTTCATTTGTTTCAAGGAAATTTTTTATTTCTTCCTTGATCTCATTGTTAACCCATTTGTTATTTAATAACATGCTATTTAGTTTCCAAGTGTTTGAGTGTTTTTCAGTTTTTCTATTGTAGTTGGTTTCTAGTTTCATGCCATTGTGATCCAAGAAAATGCTTGATATGATTTCAATCTTAAATTTGTTGAGACTTGTTTTGTGTCCTAGCATGTGGTCTATCATAGTGAATGTATCATGATCACTTGAAAAGAATGTATATTCTGTTGCTTTAGGGTGAAAGATTCTGAAGATATCTATTAAATCCAGTTGATCTATTGTGTTCTTTAAGTCTTCTGTTTCTTTGTTAAAAGTCTGCTGTTTCTTTGTTAATTTTCTTTCTTGAGGATCTATCCAGTGATGTTAGTGGGGTATTGAGATCCCCTACTATTATATAGTATTGCTGTTGATCTTGCCCCTTATGCCCATCAAAATCTGCTTTATATATTTAGGTGTTCCTATATTAGGTGCATAGATATTTATAATGATTATATCTTCCTGTTGGATTGCTCCCTTTAACATTATGTAGTGACCTTCTTTATCCCTTACTATAGCCTTTGTTTTAAAGTTTATTTTCTCAGGTATAAGTATTGCTACCCCAGCTTTTTTTTTTCATTTTCATTTGCATGAAATATTTTTTTCCATCCCTTTACTTTCAGTCTATGTGTATCTTTTGTTTTGAGGTGTGTCTCTTGTAGACAGCATATGTATGGGTCCTGTTTTCTTATCCATGCAGCTATCCTTTATCTTTTGATTGGAGCATTTAATCCATTTACAGTTAAGGTTATTATTGATATGTAGTTGTTTATTGCCATTTTATTCTTTAAATCTACATTCCTCTTTTACTAGATTACCCCCCCCCCCTTTGTTCTGTTTACAGCAGGCCCCTTAACATTTCTTGCAGCATTGGTTTGGTTGTAATAAATTTCTTGAGTTTTTTTGTTTGTTTGTTTGGGAAGCTTTTTATTTTTCCTTCAATTTTAAGTGATAGCTTTGCTGGATAAAGAATTCTTGGTTGTAGGCTCTTGTTTTGCATTACTTTGAGTATTTCTTGCCATTCTCTTCTGGCTTCAAGTGTTTCTGTTGAAAAGTCAGATGTCATTCTTATGGGGGCTTTTTTGTAGGTGATTGACTGCTTTTCTTTTGCAGCTTTTAGTATTCTTTATCTCTTAGCTTTGGTATTTTAATTATGATGTGTCTTGGTGTAGGTCTCTTTGGGTTCCTCTTTAATGAGATTCTCTGCTTCTTGAACTTGTGTGACTTTTTCCTGTCTCAATGTAGGGAAGTTTTTAGCTATGATTTCTTTTTTTTTTTTTTTTTTTTTTTTTGTATTTTTCTGAAGCTGGAAACGGGAGAGACAGTCAGACAGACTCCTGCATGTGCCCGACCGGGATCCACCCGGCACGCCCACCTGGGGCAAAGCTCTGCCCACCAGGGGGTGATGCTCTGCCCCTCCGGGGGGTCGCTCTGCCGCGACCAGAGCCACTCTAGTGCCTGGGGCAGAGGCCAAGGAGCCATCCCCAGTGCCTGGGCCATCTTTTGCTCCAATGGAGCCTTGGCTGTGGGAGGGGAAGAGAGAGACAGAGAGGAAGGAGGGGTGGGGGGTGGAGAAGCAAATGGGCGCCTCTCCTATGTGCCCTGGCTGGGAATCGAACCCGGGTCCCCCGCACACCAGGCCGACGCTCTACTGCTGAGCCAACCGGCCAGGGCTAGCTATGATTTCTTCAATCAGGTTCTCTATCCCTTGTTCTTTCTCTTCTCCTTCAGGAACCCCTATTATGTGGATGTTGTTTCTCTTCATGTTGTCACAGAGAGCTCTCTTAATAGTTTTCTTAGACTTTTTGATTCTCTCTTCTTTTTCTGTTCTGCTTCCATGCTTTCACTTATCTTGTCCTCTAAATTGCTGATTCAATCTTCTGCTTCATCCAGCCTGCTTTTAATTCCTTCTAGTGTAGTCTTCATTTATGATTTGTGTTTGTCATTTCTGTCTGATTATTTTTTATGATTTCAATGTACTTTTTGATGCCTGCTAGCTCTTTGTTTAGGTGCTCATTATGTCTATCTATTGTAAGATCCTTGAGCATCCTATCAATTATTATTATAAACTCTGCATCCGGCATCTTAGTTATTTCCATCTCATTCTGTTCTTTTTCTGGGGATTTCTCTTGTTGACTCATTTGAATTGCATTTCTCTGTCTTCCCATTTTGTCTCTGTATAGACTGCTCCTTTGGATGTGATGTTTGTGTAGCTAGCTGAGTATAGGGTTGGTGTTGTCTGCCTCTAGCTTTTAGTTGTGTTGTTTCTAGATTTTCTTGGGTTGGGTTCAGCTGTTGTTTGTAATCTGCTGTGGGCTACTTGTCTGCTGCTACTGCTCTTTTTGCTGTTTGTGACAAAGTTTTCTATGCCTTAGCAGGGTCAGGTGTGAGGAGCCTTTCCTTAAGATACCACTCTAACTAGGGTTGTTAGGTCCTGAGCTGATGCTCTCTGTATCTGGCTGCTGGGTGTACTAGCCCTGGACCTCCCTGGCCAGAACCTGGTGTGGACCAGTGGGGGTCACTGCTTTTGACTGGCCCTTAGCTACCTTCTTGGAGCTACAGGTGATCCAGAATTTGTGGCTGCCTCTGCTGGGTCCTGATGCCATTGTAAATATCAGATGCACTCCTAGGCTGGCTTTTATCTACTATTGGTCAGTGTGTGTGACCTCTCTATTCCTGAAATATGGTCTTTCTGCTGGCCCCCTGCTGCCACCATGTCCTCGGGCACTCAAGCATCTGCACTGCCGGGTGCATGGGCTCATGGGCTGCAGCTTGGGCTGCTCAGGGGGTGCGGGGGACTCTTTGCCTTGCTGGGCTCTGGCCCCCCTGGGCATGTGGTCTGCCTCTCTGGGTTCACCCTACATGGTGCAAGGGATGCCTCTTTGGGCTCTGCCCCTCGACCTTGCCGTGGGTGGCTGAGCTCTGTCCCCCATGGTGCGCCAGCTGCCTCGCTGGGCTCTGCCCCCACCCACTGCTGTGCTGATGTGCTGCCACACCACTACTGCAGCCAGGCCCTCTCACCCTTTGGAGGATACCCAGCAGTTTGGGCGGCCATGTAGTCCAGACCTCAGCACTCAAAACCTGTGTCCCTGATTTACCTCCTGCTTCTAAGTGTCTCTCTGCACTGGGGCAGGAGAACCTCTGGTGGGCGGCTTTTTTTCCTTTTGCTGGCTTGGTTCTCCCAGGAAAAATGGCCACTTTAGGTTTGGGTGGGGTCAAGGTGGCTCTCCCCCACAGTCTGTTCCTGTGCCCCTGAGACTACACTATCCTCTTGCAACTCCAGTCCTCTTGGTGCTCCCTGCTCCCGGAGCCCGGGTAACTGACTATGAATGAGGTTTTCTGTGTGGTCCTTTTAAGACAGAACCTGGGTCTGAGAGTTCTATCTCCCTCTTACAAACAGTAACCCGGTTCTTCTTTCAGCTGAATACTGTCCATATGCCTCCTCTAGTTTCTGGGGCTCCAGGTTGGGGTTCTGGTCCTTGGGCTGAGGACCCACACCTCTCCAGGCAACCCACCCCACTGTGAGAGTGCCTCTGGGCCTCCTTTTGCTCCTGAGAATGAGGCAGCCCTTTCCGCATCTCCACCCTTTCTACCAGCTCAGTGTGGTGCCTTCAGTGATGCTTGATTAGATTCCTCTTAGTTTAGTCCAAAGTTGGTTTTTCAAGATGATTGTTCCTAAATTAAGTTGTAATCCACTTTGGTTCTGGGAGGTGGGAGTTGTAATGTTCGACTACTCTGTTGCCATTTTTCCCTCCAGTGTGTATTTATTCTTGGCCACAGGAGTAGCTTTTCTGGGGGAAGCTCTCCTTCCAGTGATAATGGAGACAACAGGGTAATAAAAACATGTGAAGTATCTTGAGTCTAGGCTTGTAAATGGCACAGTGATTCTTTCACCACTTTCATTGACCAAACTGAGTCAGGTGATCCAATGTCAAGTGGCAACCATGGTTTGTTTGTTTGTTTGTTTTTAAGCACACTTGAGAGAGAGACAGGAAGTGAGGGAGAGAGATGAGAAGGATCAATTCATAGTTGTGTCACTGGTTGTTCATTGATTGCTTCTCATACATGCTTTGCCCTAGGAGGCTCAAGCTAAGCCAGTGACCCTTTGCTCAAGCCAGAGACCATGGGATTATGTTGTTGATACCATGCTCAAGTGGACAACCTCGGGGTTTCAAACCTGGAATTTCAGCATCCCAGGTCAATGTTTTATCCACTGCGCCACCACTGGTCAGGCAAATCATGCCTATTTTTTGTGTTCTGATAATGCTGTGACATCTGGGGCTTTGCTAACTCTAGAGGGGCTGCCCCTTCTAGGGTTAACTAGTTCCTAGAGATAGTAAACAATTGGCCCAAGAGTCCACATTTCATATTCAAACCAACCAATCTAGGGCTTAAATTCCAACCACTTCCTTTATTTGGCTTTCACTTCCTGGGCCACTATCCATTAGCTATAATTACCCCATGGAGAGATATTGAACAACTAGGTGCAGCCCTACAGTCCAGACCCCACTTATTGGTCAAAAAAAGTTCATAAATCGGCCCTGGCCGGTTGGCTCAGCGGTAGAGCGTCGGCCTAGCGTGCGGAGGACCCGGGTTCGATTCCCGGCCAGGGCACACAGGAGAAGCGCCCATTTGCTTCTCCACCCCTCTGCCGCGCTTTCCTCTCTCTCTCTTCCCCTCCCGCAGCCAAGGCTCCATTGGAGTAAAAATGGCCCGGGCGCTGGGGATGGCTCTGTGGCCTCTGCCTCAGGCGCTAGAGTGGCTCTGGGCGCAACATGGCGACGCCCAGGATGGGCAGAACATCGCCCCCTGGTGGGCAGAGCGTCACCCCCTGGTGGGCGTGCCGGGTGGATCCCGGTCGGGCGATTGCGGGAGTCTGTCAGACTGTCTCTCCCTGTTTCCAGCTTCAGAAAAATGCAAAAAAAAAAAAAAAAAAGTTCATAAATATAATTTTTATGTTTGCTTGCTTATACTTTGCATTGGGGGCTGGGCAGCGCCATATATAGTGGTTTGTGAGGTTTCAGGTTGCCTTCCTGCTGGGGAGGGGCCATTGTCTTGCTAATGTTAACTGGAAGGGAGATTCTGCCCCCACCACTGAGAGGTGCAGTAGGATTTCTTTTTCTCTTCTACCTGATCCTTTGCCCTCCACGGAAAGCAGAAGACCTGCTTTTCCCTTGGCTTTTCTTTTGACTTTCCTGTCTTGGTGAGACACCAACACAGAATGGCCCACCATCCTCCGACTCTGCTGTTTCTTTACTGTCCATTCAAATTTAATAAGAACTTGTATGTGAATGGCCACAATGGCAGTGGCCCCTGGCCTTACACCACTAAAATTAAGTTATTCAAACTAGCCAATCCTAAACCTGTTATATGACCAGTGGCCACTGCTGTCATGGCCATACAGGTTTTCATTGGATTTGGGCAGTCAGTAAAGAAACAGTGGAGCCAAAAAATGATGGTTCATTCTGTTTATTAAAGTCTAGTACCGATGGATGAGCAAACAGGCAGGGAAGACCAGTTCCCTCTCATTCAGAACTCCCAAAGCTCTGATGCATTCTCCAGTTCCACAACCTGGAAAATCTTATCCAGTTCCTCCTGGAATCAAAGGCCCCCACCAGCTTCAGTGGAGCTCCCAAAGCCCCTCAGCTCTGGTTCCATATCTGCACTCCTTCTTCTCTCCCTGCAAAACCCAGGCTGGGGGAAAATTCCTTCTCCAGCAACCATTAGCAATACAATGGCCTCTCCCAAGCAGGAAAGTAATCTGCAATTTGCAATCTGTTTCTCTGAGGGCAAGCACCACAGCCTTTCACAGACTGCATACACATGGCGCTGCCCAGGCCAATGCAGAATATAAGCGAGCAAACCTAAAAAACACATTTTACAAATTTATTTGCCCAAAACCTGTTTACCCTGCTTTAGCTATTTCTTGCCATAAAACCACAATACTATCTCCTGCCCACATTTTGACTTCCCTCTGCCTCCAGGCTAATCCTGGTGCTTTCCCATGTGTCCCTGTGTGGCTTGGTGTGCCCCCACTCCTATTGAGAATTTTGAGTAATAAATTGTCTTTTCAATGGAAACTATCTTCTGATCTGTTGGCCATTATATGCCTATTAATACTACTATATTTGATGTTGGGTAGATAAAATATATTATGCTCACTTTGTTAAAGGTGGCACTGCCCATGTGTGATAGATATGTATATTCCAAACTGCCCTCTTGATGTTCCACTTATCTGTCAGACCTCACCCTTACTGGACTATTGCCCCTGAGACAGAGGAATTCCAAGAAGCTGACAAGCTGCCCCAAGGAGGGGCTCCAGACATACCAGGACTTTTGCCTCAGTATCCCCTCAGGCTCTCCCAAACACTATATAACTCGCCCCTAGTCTGTAACCGGTGCTCTTCTCCCTGGGAGAAGTGCCCGGCAGGGTTCCTTTCTTCCTTTCAATAAAGTCTGTTACTCTGGTCTTTCAGACTCCCATGGATTCCAACATTTGGTGCAGAAACCCAGTCAGGGTACTAACTGCCTGGACGATCCCTCTTTGCTGTCCAAACTTACAACCAGGGAAGCAATGGGCAGTGGCAGCTCATCCCGGGCTTACTCCCTGATTCTGTTTGGACATGTAATTGTAGGTTGATTGGCCAGCAGTCTAACCCTGTCCTGGACCCCTGCCAGACCAGGATGGTAAGGAGTTTCTCCCTTCCCCTTCCCCAGTTGGCCTCCAAATTTCTTTCCAAAACACCCCTTCCTGGATGGATGGTTTTGACTTTGGACCCCATATCTACAGGTGGTCTGCCTCTACTCCTTTATGGACTTCTATGAAAGTCTAGTCGTGCCTAGCCAGGCCACTCTCCTATGTCCTGGGATCTCAGCCTTGGAGTGACAACCTCTTGTCTGAGACTCTCTTTCTACAGAGATTTTCTCCTCTTGGAACTGTGACTGAAGGCGGGACACCCCCTTCTCTCACCAGTCTCCTCTACTGTGGGCTCCTCTCAGTCCAAACTGTCCAGCCAGACTCCCCTCGGAACATGGGCTCCTCCCAATCTCAGGCCTCAGAGACTACTCCTCTACTCCTTCGGGACTCACCCTACTCTCTGAGGTTCACAGTTTGGGAGGTTTCTACTCCGAGCAGCTAGCTTCTACAGACTTCCTCGAAAGTCTAAGCACCTAGCCAGGTTGCTTTCTACTACCATTACAATACCTAAGAGATCTTGACAATTTCTGCCACCGGACGGGGAGGGCATCAGAGATTCCTTATGTGTGCAGGCCTTTCTTCTCCCTTCATTCTTGTCCTTAATTCTGTACTGCTTGTTCTACATGCAGGCCATTTTTGGCCAAAGAAACCTCACCTAAAAGCTCTGCTCCTAATCTTTCCTTCTCCGCGGACTCCCAACTCTCTCCTTCTCCTGCCTGACCCCCGAGAGCACCCCTCTCTTGGGACCCCTCTCTAATTCCTTTACAAATCTCTTTACTCGAGTCTCTTCCCTCCGAGTCCTCTCCCTTCTCCACTGTGTTCTTCATCTCCTCCCCCCTCCTTAGAAGCTGTGGCTCTGGCTGCGGTGCCTGTCTCTTCTCTGACCCCTCCTCTCTCCTTATAAACTGCAGTTTTGCCTGTATCTTCTCCGACCCCTCCTTACAAACTGTGACTGTGCCTTTTTCCTCCTTGCCCTCTCCCGTCTCCTCAGAGCTCTAAATCTTTTTTGACTCCTCTGACCACGTGGAGCCACACCAATACTTTACCCTCCTCCTCCTCCTCCTGCAGATCTGACCCTCCTTTTCCATCCAGCTGCTCACACTGTCCATCCGTCTGCTTTCTCTCTTCCTCCCCTCTATGCTGGCAACTCTCTGCCATCTCAAAAAACTTAAAAAACAGAATTGTATATTAAGCTATGTGAGTAAGTAATCCATCTTGTCTCTTTGTTTGTCATAAAATATCTCTACTATAATTTGAATTGAAACAAGTAAAGCGTGCTCATTTAAATTTCTTAATTCATCATGTGTGAAGTCTTTGTTTAATATGTAACTGTGTCTGTTTCTAAGGCCATAAACCAATAGTTACCCACCTCTTAAACCAGTCTTACTCATCCCCACGGACTCTCCCTGCAATACCCCCATCCTTCCTGTTCAAAAACCTTCAGGGGATTATCACCTCGTACAAGACTTATGCCTACGCCTAATCAATGAGGCGATAGTTCCCCTCCATCCAGTAGTCCCTAATCTCTACAAGTTACTGTCTCACATTCCCTCAAACACCGCTCACTTCAGGGTCCTAGACCTCAAGAATGCCTTCTTTACCATTCCTCTACACCCTGACTCTTACTTTCTGTTTGCATTGACCTGGACTGACCCAGACACTAATGCAGCCCAGCAACTTACATAGACTGTCTTATCCCAGGGGATCAAAAACAGCCCACACCTGTTTCAGCAGGCACTAGCTCAGGATTTAGCAGCATGCAATCTCAAAACTAGTCCTCTCTTACAATATGTAGATAACCTACTCCTCTAAAGCTCCTCCATGCCTGCTTCAATGAGACACACCGCCACCCTTCTTAACTTCCTTGCTGTAAAGGGATATCGCATCTTCTCTGCTAAGGCTCAACTTCATTCTCAGTCCGTAGTCTATCTGGGCATCACCTTAACTCCCACTACCTGAGGTCTCACCCTAGCTCAAACTCAGACCCTCCACAGTCTCCAACCACCTACCACCACATATCAAATCTTTTCTTTCCTTTGTCTAATAGGCTTTTTTAGACACTGGATTCCCAATTTTGCTCTCTTAGTCAAACCCCTCAGTGAGATCTTCTGAGCATGGCTTTTAAGGTCTATAATGGCTAAGGAAGTAACAGAAAAGGCAAATAAGGCCCAAAAGAGGTCAGGAAATACCAGCTTTTAGCATATGCTCTTAAAGGCTCCAGTACTCTAAAGGGCTTCATAGGATTCCATCAGGGCCCTGCTTAAGAGTGGAAAGAAAAGTCATTGAACTGAAGCCTGCCAAGCTTCCCGGCCCCATCAAGGGTCACGTCATTGCTGTGGAAAGAGGGACATGAGAAGGTAAGCTGCCCCCTTGCTCCATGGAGAGAAGGGTTCAGTCTCTTCTAGCCCTGCTCCAGCTACCTGTGACCTGACCTTGCCCAGCATGCTGGGAATTGCCACTGAAGGCCCAAGGACATCGTTCACGAGTCTAAGGTATTTCTTCCAAGTAGCAGATAAACTGATCTTGTTTCTTGTAAACACAAGGGCCATCTACTATGCCTTGCCTGAATATTTGAGTTTTATTTATCCCTCAAAGATCTCTACTGTGGGTATTGACAGTTTGATTTTGTTACCTTATTTAATGTGTAGTGTCTCTGTTATTTCTCTTGTCTCAATGCCTCATGCCTATTGTAGGCTGGGACCTGCTGCTAATCCCAGCTAGAAGCAGTGGTCACTAGGACTTAAACTCTAACAGCAAAGTGTAGAAATGTAACCACCCTTTCCCTAAGTACTTTCAGGATTTACAGGTCACTCAGCAAACTGTTCAAAGACTGTCCAAGAGGCACTTCCAGCATTACATCATCCAAGGACTGACTTTCACATGGACAGGTCCACACACTGTAATCCTGACAACTCACTCCCACTGCACCTCTCAACCTACCTCACCTAATCAGGAACTTTGTACTCATATGGGACCAACACCTATATGTGTCTCCCTACTAATTATACAGAAACCTGTACCCTAACCTATCTCACCCCAAATATCAACCTAATTCCACCCCATGAGCCTCTTCCAGTTCCTAATACACTACCCGTCAATCTAAGGTGCAAACGACCTATACAGGTAATTTCTCTTCTTTTTTTATTTTTTATTTTTTTACAGGGACAGAGAGAGAGAGTTAGATAGAGGGATATATAGGGACAGACAGACAGGAATGGAGAGAGATGAGAAGCATCAATTATCAGTTTTTCATTGTGTCACAGTAGTTGTTCATTGATTGCTTTCTCATATGTGCCATGACCGCGGGCCTTCAGCAGACTGAGTAACCCCTTGCTCAAGCCAGTGACCTTGGGTCCATGCTTAGTGAGCTTTTTGCTTAAGCCAGATGAGCCCGCACTCAAGCTGGCAACCCCGGGGTCTTGAACCTGGGTCCTTCTGCTTCCCAGTCTGACGCTCTATCCACTGTGCCACCGCCTGGTCAGGCTAATTTGTCTTCTTGTTGCTTTAAAAAATTTCTATAAAAGTAGATCTAGGAATAGGGGGTCTAGCCACACTGCCCTGTCTTATTCCTACTCTCTCTCTTTCTCTCTCTCTCTGAAGCCCAGCGAATTTGTAAACATGGAATCAGTGGTTTCACATAAACTGGGTGTCTTGACTATTTCCTTTCATTAGTCCACTCACTCTCCTATTTATTTTTATAACTTTTGGACCCTGCCTCTTACATTTGTTCACTAATTTCTTACAGAACCACATGCAGACCTTCGCCAATCAGAAAATTGGAAAATCTACCTAACCCTACACACCAACCCTGAAACCTGCCCTCACAAAACAGAAAAATCTGAAATCCTATATCAGCAAACCTCCTAAATCCTATCTTTCAACACCTACAGGTCCCCTAACCCTAAAGCTCTCCCATATCCCTGAAGAACTAGGAGAATAAATAACATTCACCTCTTAATGCTTCTCAGTCTTTTTACCCTTTACATAGTAAGGGAACAAGATTGCTGGGTCTTCTTGGCTGAAGAAGAGCCTACAAACAGATATGAAACATTTCTTTTAGCTCAAACTAACTGCTCTCTCCAGGGCTGCCAGAAAAGAATATTTCTAACTTTACCATGGAAGAACTTTCACCCCCAGCTATACAACCCTCCTTATCTCTGCATTCCTAATATTCAAATACTTGCCCCCTTCTTTATCAAGTTCCTACAGGCTGGGATGAGAGAAATCTCCAGGATTACCTACAATCAAATGCTCCTACACTCCTATTCCCCAATACCCCAAGGAGAACTTCACGAAGGAAATATCAAATAGGTAGGGATGACAGCAGGAAGAAGCCGCTCCACAGCCCGAGAAGTTCCCTCCTGAATGTTCTCCAAACCCCCTTCCTTTTAAACCACACATATTCAGTCCTTCTAAAAACTTACACCAACAGGTTCCCTGTCTCTAAAAATCTCCACATGTCCTCCCATTCGAGAGGAACCAGACCAGCACGTCTCATGAGGCTCATCCAGGAGACCATGTATCACCATGTCACTCTGTCCACTTGGCACTCACAGCAAGGAATTCACAATTATTTTCTCGCAAAATTTTTTTACTTCCTCTCTCAGGTTTTCAGGGACATCACCTGGTTCAGACCTTACAGCATGGAAATTGATGACTTCCTTAACTGGATGAGGGACTTGGCTTGGCAAGATTCCCTTCTTGAGTTCTCTCCAGAAGAAGCAATAATTTTCCATTTTTTTCTCCTTTCTCCTCATCACCCCTCACCATATATTATAAAATTAATAACTGCCTTTCTTTTATATGTAACCACAGAGTTGAGAAATGATAGATATGTGTATTCCAAACTGCCCTCTTGATGTTCCACTTATCTGTCAGACCTCACCCTTACTGAACTATCTCCCCTGAGACAGAGGAATTCCAAGAAGCTGACAAGCTGTCCCAAGGAGGGGCTCCGGACACACCAGGACTTTTTTTTTTCTTTTGTATTTTTCCGAAGCTGGAAATGGGGAGGCAGTCAGACAGACTCCCACATGTGCCCGACTGGGATCCACCCGGCATGCCCACCAGGGGGCAATGCTCTGCCCATCTGGGATGTTGCTCTGCTGCAACCAGAGCCATTCTAGCATCTGAGGCAGAGGCCACGGAGCCATCCTCAGCGCCTGGGCCAACCTTGCTTCAATGGAGCCCCAGCTGCGGGAGGGAAAGAGAGAGACAGAAAGGAAGGAGAGGGGGAGGGGTGGAGAAGCAGATGGGTGCCTCTCCTGTGTGCCCTGGTCAGGAATTGAACCCGGGACTCCTGCACGCCAGGCTGACACTCTACCACTGAGCCAACTGGCCAGGGCCATACCAGGACTTTTGATTCAACACCCACATGCTCAAAGCCCTCCAAGCAGGAGCAATCTGGACATACCAGGACTTTTGCCTCAGTATCCCCTCAGGCTCTCCCAAACACTATATAACTCGCCCCTAGTCTGTAACCGGCACTCTTCTCCCCAGGAGAAGTGCCCGGCAGGGTTCCTTTCTTCCTTTCAATAAAGCCTGTTATTCTGGTCTTTCGGACTCCCATGGATTCCAACAACATAGGAACCCATCGCCCAGGTGATGGTATTGGTTGCCCTTCTTGCTTGGGATGGGCATGATTATATTAATGTGTGTTGATGGGCAGGCAGGACCCTTGTAGCCTGTGGCTTGGTTTTGGGACTAAGCCTTTCCCACCCTTTTTGATGTGGGGTGGTGCACTCTCATGAGAAATCCCATTATGCCTCTGATAAGTGACTACGTATCAGAGACTTCCTTGTTTGTATATTGGATTAAAGGTTTTGGTTTCTACACTATAAAATGGGGCAGACCAGGAGCTTGCTCTCTCTTGGTTCCTGAGATTAGCATTAGAGGAGAGATCAGAGAGGAGAGCAGATAAAGGCCACATTGAGGAGAAGAGAAGCAGCCAAGATGGCAGAATGCTAAAGGAGAAGCCAGTTTGTGCAGAGTTTGTGTAGAGAGAAGGAGATGGGGAACAGAGGTGAATAAGGCTGGTGAGGAGAAACCTTTGATTCTAGGAAACTCAGATAAGTCAGTAGCTTTGTGAGCACTGAATGAGTGGGTTTTGGAGCTCAGTGTGTGTTTTTTCTTCCCCGCCGGGTGCAAGCTAGGATTAAAGGTGATGGCCCACCAGTTCTTGGCTCTGTTGTTTCATTACGGATTGTCTGAATCAAATGCGAACCTGCATGGGCCAGGCTGCTGTGATGGTGGCCGTGGATACTGGCTTAGCATTTGAAAACACAAATTGAGTGAAATCTGCCTCTAATATGAATGACAGCAGTCTGATGGCACCTGGTGTGGTTTGGCAAAGGGATGAAGAAGTAGGACCAATAATTCCCTTCTTGGACTACAAGCCTCCAAAAATAGAAACTGGGAGAATCCACTGCATTTTCTAAAGTCCTCTAACACCCGGAACATAAGCACTCCATGAATGTATAGCTGTGACAAGGTGCCAGGAAACTGTAAAAACTGTTAGCATTAGGATTTTAAAAGGAAAAGTCAGCCCCCCCTGACCCCTCCTTTTTGAGGGAGAAAAGAAACAAGAAGAAGGGCTAACTACTTCCTATAATTCTCTGAAAGGGTGCCTGGGGCCACTTGCCATACAGAGCAAAGAAGATAGAGCTTATTTGAAAACCCCTTCCTCTTCTCTTTTCTTAAAAGCCTTTAGAAAAGAATGTTTATGTACCTTAATTAAGAATTCCTACACTCTGACTCACCCTCCTGTCCTAAAGTCATGAGAGTGATATTTACCTCTAGACAAAGGGATCATGAGCCCCTCCTTACCCACCCCGACTAGTAGGTGATTTTGTCATTAAAAGTAGGCTCAGAACTATATTGGGGACTATATGATTTGGGATTATGTGTTGTAAAGTAGCATTCTGCGGATTTACGTAGAGACACTAAGGCAGGATACAGAAGAATTTTTAAGAGGAGATTTATTGATTAAGCTGGCTGCATTTGACATACATGGGGTATAGCTGACCCAAATCGTGCAGTGCAGAATATAGCTTTGAGGCTGGTTATATACCCTTGACCACATACAGGTTGGGGGAAAAGGAGGGGGAACATGACATAATCATTAACAAGCTTATAACATTTGTCTAAGGGATCTATAAAACATCAAAACTTTCAAGGTAACACAATAGTGATGTCGTTTTACATATCAAAGACATTCACAAATCTTTTGGTGTCTATCTTCCCTCCTTTATAAACCTAGAGCAGAGGTAGTCAACCTTTTCTATACCTACTGCCCACTTTTGTATCTCTGTTAGTAAAAAAATTTTCTAACTGCTCACTGGTTCTACAGTAATGAAGATTTATAAAGTAGGGAAGTAACTTTACTTTATAAAATTTATAAAGCAGAGTTATAGCAAGTTAAAGCATATAATAATAATTACTTATCAAGTACTTTATGTCAGATTTTTGCTAAGTTTGGCAGAATAAATCTTTATAAAACAACTTACTATAGTTAAATTTATCTTTTTGTTTATACTTTGGTTGCTCTGCTACCACCCACCATGAAAGCTGGAACACCCACTAGTGGGCGCTAGGGACCAGGTTGACTACCACTGACCTAGAGGTATACATTACTCTCAGGATTCCAGGAAGGGAGGGAGAGTTAAAAATCAGCGTAGGGCATGCAAACAATGTCTTCTATTGAGAGGAAAATGAAGTTTTTCAGATAACCTTTATTCTATAGTTAAACTAAATAACTCAGTCATCCTTGCAAGCCAGAAAGCTTCTGTATTTTTCTCCCTCTATTCTCTAAAGAAAGGACGGGGCAAGAAGCCTGACTTTTCCTCCCAAAATTAATATTAATATTAATTTTTGCAATTCTTTGGTACCTTGCCACATATGCCCCATGTAGCAGCTGGTTTAATAAACAATCTCCTTTGAAATTTTCCTGTAACTTGGGTGTTTTTCTGGAACTCACTAGTCACTTTACAACATAGCAAACAAATCAATTACTAATTGCAAGCCTGACTATTTCAGCACTCTGATAGACTTGGATAAGGTATTGTTATTTTCTCAGACAGCTGAGAAAATGTCCTCGTTTCACAGCTGAACATTTTGACCTAGATTTGTTAAGAGATTAAAAGGGTATTTTTTTTATGCATACCTTGTACTCCCTCTCTTATTTTCTCAAAGTATCCATTTTACATTAAATCACTAGAAGATGTTGTGGTTCCTGACAGGCAGAAACTGCGGGCCAAACCAAAAACATGAACTTAGTGTGTTCCAAAAGGAAAGTTTATTTAAAAAACACCTGGGTGCTGGTGGGCTGAGACCAGCAAAGGGTGGCAGCCCCGTGGGAAGGATGGGGCAGGGGTTATGTGGATTTGTCAAAGGGTCTTGGGCAAAGGCAGCTGCAAGACTGCTTCTTCTGTTTGTGGTTGGGAGTGGTGCCACAGTTCCTCAAAATTGTCTGCACCCTAATCCAGTCGTCCCTTCTCAGCATCCAGCTGCAAGGGAGGTCCAAACCAGATTACTGTGTAGGCAAGTTCTTCCTCCTTCAGGCATGCATTGTTCTTAAGAAAGATGTTGACTGAGTAGCTGTTTTATCTATCAGTCCCCACTCTGCATTCGCTTTATGTACTGTAAAAAGGCATTTGAAACAGCCATATTTTGGGATTTTGGAAGTATTGCTTCTCTACCCATTAACTCCCCCCAACTCAATCCTTTCCCAAAAGGGCAGAAAAGATTCTACTTGTCTTGTGTGTTGATCAGGGCCCTAGTTAGTTTTGCAGATGCCTCAACATCGACAACCTTTTACTACTTCAATTTGTTTTCCCACCAGCTTCAGAATAGTCTAAGTCTACATTCCAAGATTCCCATCTAGCCTAAGTTTTTCTGGCTCCAAAACAGGTTTATGAAAATCTTGAATGAGTCCCTCTTTTAGAAGGAGAAACACAGCTCTCTAACCTGGACCACAAGATATTGTTGAATAGCTGCTTGTGAGCAGAGACTGAAAATGTAGAGCATTTGTTGCTAATGTGTAATGGTTACAAAATATTTTCTGAGTGTTTCTAACTTCTTCCCTTTATTTCCTTTATCAGGCTCTAACTTGGGGTACATTTTGATACCCATTCCTGAAATAATCAAAATTTGAGCAATAAACTGGGTGACTTCTTTTTTCAACATTTTATTTTGAAAATGTGTTGAGAAAAAACAAGAACAGCGTGATCAGGTGGTGGTACAATGGATAAGAGCATTGACCTGGGACCCTGAGTACCCAAGTTCAAAACGCAGAGGTCGCCAGCTTGAGCTCAGGGTCTCCAGCTTAAGCTAAGGATGGAGGGGCAAGCCCCCTTTTCCCTGAGAAGGAAGAAATGAAAAGAATACATGGGAAAGGAGCCAGCAGGGGTAACCAAGTCAGCCATTAATAAATTAACTATATCTTATAGTTATAACACAAAACAAGAATAGCAGGATCTGTATGTACACTATGGCCAGTGATCTAGAAACTCCTTCCCCCTTGCTGACCCCACTGAAACTTTCCCTCCCCTCTCCTTGAGTCCTGGGAAACCTTACACAAAGAAATCACATGCACATTGCTTAGATAATGTAAAGGTATATAACCTGTAAGAAAGTCAACTTCGGGGAGCCTGTGTTTTGGAGCTACAAACTTCACGTGCTTCACCAGCTTTAATAAATCCTACTTCTTTCATCAAGCTGTCTGGGTGTTTTTGTCCTCCTTTGATTTCTGCAATATATGGTGCATTGGCTGGGAACCAAGGAGGAAAGATGCCTTCAATTGGTGGACTTCAGGCACCCCGTTGGGGAACCCTGAGCTGCCCTGCAGATGCACCTGCTGAGTGTACACTGGGTTTTTCCCCATGTGGACAGCTCTGTAGGACGGAAGGGAGAATCCCCTTCGCTGGTCCCAGCAAGGACCAGACAATGAAGAAACAAGGAAAGAGGGTGCGTCAGAGTCATGGTAAGGAAAACCGGGCAAGGGAAGCTAGCTGGGGTTCTGCCCCACTGGGCAGAAGGGAGGCCTGATCACCCTCTGGAGAGTCAGTAATCGCCCTCCATAGGTTAGGAGCAGCGACTGTGCACTCTCTACAGGTGTGGCAAGTGGTCCCCACAGGACTGGTGACTCGTCACCCTCCACAGGTTGTGGGGAACGGGCCACACGGGGTTAGGAGTGGTGACTCGTCACCCTCCACTGGTGTGTGGGAGGTTGTGTGAAGGAGAGTAAGTGTGGAGTGAACGAGTCAGACATTGGGAGAGGGTTCCGACTCCCTCCCACAGGGTTAGGTCCCAAACTGCGGTTCCACAGGGCACCTCATATGGCTAAGAGGCAGAATTGCGTGCCGACAGTTTATATCAGCCTGTCATAAGCCAAGAGGGGAGTGGCCAGTGACGGACTGGAGCGAGTGGCATCCCCTCCAAGTTTCCCTTTCCCTTCCTCCATTCCTTCTTGTGGCGTGACTGTTGTCTGTCATAGGGGGTATAGGAGGGTCACAGGAAAAACCCACTCCTTTAGCTACAATGGTCAAGAATTTTAAGAAAGGGTTCTCAGGGGATTACAGGGTTACTATGTCCCCAGGGAAATTGAAGATCTTGTATAAATTAGAATGGCCCACTTCTAGGGTAAGGTAGCCATCAGAAGGAAGCTTAGATAAGTCTGTTGTACAGAAGGTGTAGCAGGTAGTCACTAAAGATCCAGCCACTCTGATCAGTTTCCCTACAGACACTTGACTTAGAGGTCAGGCTTCTACAGTGTTAGCAGCTAAGGCAGGGAAGTGTTCCACCAGACCCAGTGAGCTGCTGCAGCAGCCAAAGCCAGAAATTTTAACCCCTAGTGAACCAGAAGAAGCAAAAACTCTGGCTCTTCTACCTTACATGCTGGCCGAGGTTCTACCCCTTCATACCTGACTCCCTGTTCACCCAGAGACTGCTACTGACTCAGGCCCGTCATTACCAGATTTACCAGGTCCCAGCATAAGCTCACCCAAGCCCAAGCTGGAGGTGACCCCCACTGCATGTCCAGAACCAGGCCCAGGCTCTACTCCCCTAGCTGGGAGGTTACAACAGGTGCCTAAGCCTAGGCTTGTTCTAACTCTAACCGTCCCCAGAGAGAAGGAGTGGAGGATTTTTGCTGCCCCGTCTGGGAAGCCTCCAAGCCAAAAACTAATTCAAAAATACCCTGGAGTCTGGGCTGAAGAAACTCCCCTGCTCCCGGGCTGGCAATAAACCAAGTGCCAGTGCAGATAGAGTGAAAACCTGGGGCACTGCCTGTCAGCCAGAAACAATACCCGATTCCTAGGGAGGCCTGGGAAGGAATCCAGGTGCACTTACAAAGGCTCAAGGAGCCATGCCAAGCCCTAGAATACTCCTTTGCTCCCTGTCAGAAAACCGGGGACCAGTGATTATTGGCCAGTACAGGAACTGAAGGTCATAAATGAGGCAGCAGTGACCTGCACCCCATGACAGTACCAAATCCTTGTACACTCCTAAGCCTCCTCCCTGTTCAAGTCTCATAGTTCAATTGCTTAACTTAAAAGATGCCTTATTTGGCCCTGGCCAGTTGGCTCAGCGGTAGAGCGTCGGCCTGGCGTGCGGGGGACCCGGGTTCGATTCCCGGCCAGGGCACATAGGAGAAGCGCCCATTTGCTTCTCCACCCCCACCCCTTCCTTCCTCTCTGTCTCTCTCTTCCCCTCCTGCAGCCAAGGCTCCATTGGAGCAAAGATGGCCCGGGCGCTGGGGATGGCTCCTTGGCCTCTGCCCCAGGCGCTAGAGTGGCTCTGGTCTCGGCAGAGCGACGCCCCGAAGGGGCAGAGCATCGCCCCCTGGTGGGCAGAGCGTTGCCCCTGGTGGGCGTGCCGGGTGGATCCCGGTCGGGCGCATGCAGGAGTCTGTCTGACTGTCTCTCCCCGTTTCCAGCTTCAGAAAAATACAAAAAAAAAAAAAAAAAAAAAAAGAGATGCCTTATTTAGTATTAGACTAGCTCCTGAAAGCTGGAAGCTGTTTGCCTTCCAATGGGAGGACCTGGCTACAAGGGCAAAGGTGCAGTACACCTGCACTAGGCTCCTGCAAGTGTTCAAGAACTCCCCTACCATCTTTGGGGAGGCCCTCGCTTGTGACCTTCAGAGGTTTCCAGTACAGAACACAGGATGTGTCCTCCTTCAGTACGTGGATGACCTGTTGCTAGGTCACGAGACTCTCCAAGGATGTGCTCAAAGAACGGAAGAGCTTCTATGTCATCTAGAGAAGAATAAGACTCAGATCTGCCAAAGGCAAGTAAAATACTTGGGATTCATCCTCCAGCAAGGGGAGAGGAGGTTAGGGGTAGAACAGAAACAGGTTATTCAGAACATCCCCACCACGAGGAGACAAGTTAGAGAGTTCCTGGGTGCAGTAAAATTCTGCCATTTGTGAATCCCCAACTTTGCAGTACTGGCCAAACCCCTCTATGAAGTCACAAAGGGGGAGATAAAAAGAGCCCATGGACTGGGGGCCAGAACAGGGCTGTGCCTTTTGGACTCTTAAAAAGGAGTTACAAAGGCCCTGGCCGGTTGGCTCAGTGGTAGAGCGTTGGCCTGGTGTGCAGGAGTCCCAGGTTCAATTCCCAGCCAGGGCACACAGGAGAAGCGCCTATCTGCTTCTCCACCCCTCCCCTTCTCCTTCCTCTCTGTCTCTCTCTTCCCCTCCTGCAGCCAAGGCTCCATTGGAGAAAAGTTGGCCCGGGCGCTGAGGATGGCTCTGAGACCTCTACCTCAGGTGCTAGAATGGCTCTGGTTGCAACAGAGCGCTGCCCCAGATGGGCAGAGCATCGCCCCCTGGTGGGCGTGCCGGGTGGATCCCGGTTGGGTGCATGCGGAGTCTGTCTGACTGCCTCCCCGTTTCCAACTTCAGAAAAATACAAAAAAAAAAAAAAAAAAAAAGGAGTTACAAGTTGCCTTAGCGCTAGGTCTTCCTAACCTAGCAAAACCTGTTGTGCTGTACATTTGAGAGAGGAGCAAGACAGCAGTAGGTATATTAGCCCAGGATTTCAGGTCATGGCCTAGACCAGTATCCTACCTCTCTAAGCAACTAGACAGGGTTGCAAAGGGCTGGCCACCATGCTTAAGAGCCCTAGCAGCCACTGCCTTGCTGGTGCAAGTGGCAGACAAACTAACTTTAGGACAAGACCTAAAAGTGCAGGTGCCACATGCAGTAGTGACTCTGATGAATGCCAAAAAACATCACTGACTCACAAATGCCAACCTCACTAAGTACCAGAATTTATTATGTGAAAACCCAAGACTAGTAATAGAGGTATGTACCACTTTAAATCCAGAAACACTGCTCCCAGTGAATGAGGGAAAGACACAACATAATTGCTTGGAAATGCTTGATTCAGTATACTCCAGCCAGCTGGACTTGCTAGATCAATCCATAAGAGACCCAGATTAGGAGCTGTATATAGATAGAAGCAGCTTTGTCAACTCACCAGGGGAAAAGCAAGCAGGGAATGTACTGATTTCTGGTTTGCCTTTCTTACTATGCAAGTCAATAGAGCCAGAAAGAGGGCTCTTGACAGCTAGGGTAAGGACCTCAAATATCCAGGAGAAATTCTTCAGCTGGAAGCAGTCTAGAAGCCAAAACAGATAGCAGTAATCCACTGCCAAGGACACCAGAAGGCAGGATGGGTAGAAGCCTATCCCACCCGGACTGAAAAGGCCAGAGAAGTAACAAAGGCATTGCTCAGAGAAGTAATTCCAAGGTTTGGACTGCCACTTCGGATAGGCTCTGACCACGGCCCAACCTTTGTGGTTAAGGTAGCACAAGAAACAGCTCAAGCATTAGACATCACCTAGAAGCTTCACGCAGCATACAGACCTCAGAGCTTGGGGAAGATGGAGCACATGTACATGTATAGGACTCTGAAATTAGGGCTTAGCAAATTATGTCAGGAAACAGGTCTTAAAAGGTACAAGTTTTGCCTCTAATATTGTTTAAGGTTTGGTGCACCCCTTCCAAGAACACCGGGTATTCACATTATGAGGTGTTATACAATAGGCCTCCCCCAATGTTATGTAGCTTGCCAAGGACTCTTTGAGAATTAGGAGAAACAGAACCACATAGGCAATTAAAAGCTTTAGGCAAGGTGGCTGGTACCATATCTAAGTGAGTGCTAGACAGGGCTCTGATCAGTTTGTTTGCCCCTGTCCATTCTTTTTCCCCAGGAGACCAGGTGTGGGTCAAAGATTAGAATCCAGCTCCCTTCTGACCCAGGTAGAAGGGACCCTACATCGTGATCCTGACCACTCCCACTGCTGCCAAGGCATACTCGCCTGGATTCACCACAGCTGGCTGAAGCCTGCGGGCCCAGCAAAGACACCTTCATAGACAGCAGAGACCAACCTTGCCAACCCTTGTAAATTGACCCTAAGAAAGACAACATGCCCTGCTCCAGCCACAAACCAGGAGCTGGCTGGTCAATGTGCTACTGAAGCCTGAGGAATCTCGCCATGGGGATCCTTATAATTAGACTGTGGGGAGGGAGGGGAACTAGGGCAGAGGACTGTGAACTGTGCAGCCATGTCACCAAGGAGGGCCAAAAGATCTCCACCATCTTGCTTTTCTGTAGCTTCTATGAGTATAAGGGGACTCAGAAAGGGACCTGTACCTATAATCCGACTCAATATTCAGTGTGTGACCCAGGGGATAACCAGCCCTATGTCTGTTATGATCCTACAAATCCTCCTACTACAACAATATTTAAAGTAAAAATAGCAGCAGGAGGATAGAGGAAATAGATAGAAGGACCGACAATAGCCCAGACCAAAGTTAAAGGAAACCCCAGTAGCCTTTTTGGAGAATAATTCTCATCCTTTAGTAGATTTAAAACCCTAATAGGAGCAGTCTTACTACTCCTAGGAATTTTCTTAATAGGTGCATGTTTGTTGCCACTATTAATGAACAGGATAAGGAACATGATAGAGGCCACAGTACAGCAATGAACAATGGCCCATGTATACTTTATCAGGCCTTCTCCTTAGGATCAGATGAGGAATGTGAGACTCCAGTAAAAAAGAAATTCTGAACTCTCAAAGGTGGGAACGAGGAAGGAGGCCAGGAACCCTCTTCCCTGAGAAGGAAGAAACGAAAAGAATACAAGGGAAAGGAGCCAGCAGGTGTAACTGTCAGCCATTAATAAATTAACTATATTTCATAGTTACAATACAAAGCAAGAATAACAGGATCTGTATATAACTATGGCCAGTGATCTAGAAACTCCTTCCCTCTTGTTTACCCAACCGAAACTTTCCCTCCCCTCTCCTTGAGTCCTGAGTCCAGCTCCAACCGGTCCAGGGGTCCCCAAAGGAATGGACAGTGTCAGCGAGAAATGAATGAGAGAGCCAAACTCTTCACTCATCTGCCACGCATCTCTGCCAAGTGGTAGTATAGCTTTATTTTTATACACTAAGTTATAATCACATATTATGTAGAATGCATCGATTAATAGTTATTTTTGCTTTAATATGGATAAGTATTCCAGGAAGAGGTTAGTGCATTTCTTTAAGCCAGACTTTCCCAGCCTTGACACAGTTGGATCCAGATCACTCTCTATAGTGGGGTTGTCCTGTGCGTTACAGGATGCTGGCAGTGTCCCTGGCCTCCACCCTTTAAATGGCAGCAGAACTGTCCCTCCCCCATCCTGACAATTAACCCTTTGAGTAATGAGTTTTCTTCATGCTCGCCGACCCCCAGAAGTGAGTTTTTTTTTCAAAAAATAAAATTAGTTCCAGTTATAGTTTTATTATTAACTTAAAATCATGTTTGTTTGATAACCAATTTATGAAAACAAGATCATACATTTGCCTTTACTGCTCCAGCTTTAAGTTTAAAGACATACATGAACGATTGTGCTCTGGATGGTCAGGAGGCACAAGGACATACATGAACATTTGTACTACTCAGAGTTAAAAATATTTCTAGACTGCCAAATGTCCCTGGGGGAAAAGGCACCCCAGGGTGAGAACCACTGGGTTAAATATTCTTTAAAGATTACCAAACCCACAACCTGTTCAACTCCCAGACAAGGTTCTTTGGGTTCATACTTAAACTAGCATCATTTTCTTTTTTACCCATTTCCAACAGAATCCAAGGGCACAGTATAGCCCAAAAGTCCCCTCGCCATGCCCAGAGACAAGTACAGCACCACTCCCATGATATTCTGACAAAAAGGCAAAAATCAGGAGGAAACATCAGACAAACCCAAACTGAGGAACATTCTACAAAACACCATCCGATGCTGAAAGAGACTGATGGGTCTCAATGACTAAATGCAACTGCATGCCTCTGAACTGGAACCTTTTGTCCTAAAGGACATCATTGGACCGTTGGTGAAATGTCAATGGCATTAGATGACCATTTTGGAGCAAACTTGCTCTCCTGGTTTTGACAGTTTTGCATTGGTTCTTGGAATTAGGAGACACACTCAGATGTGTTAAGGACTGACGGGCCAAGACCCTCAGACGGGCCAAGACCCTCAAACAGCCCAGAGATGCTAACCATTAAGGGATGTATGTAAAGGGAGTATGTGCTCTGTGTATTATTTCTGCAAACTTTGTGTAAGTTGAGAACAATTTTTAAAAGTAATTTTTTAAAATCACCTGCTGGGGTGGCAGGCATGATGTGGAGTGTAGATGGTGTTATATTGAGTTGTATCCTTGAAACCTGCATGTATGGTTTGCTGAACCACGTCAAACCAATAAATTAAAAAACAAATTTAAAAGAATAATAAAGTAATAAAAATTGCCCAGTCATTTGACTAAATTTGAACATGGATTATATATAAGATAATAGCATTATATCAATCTTAAATCTTTTGAAATTAATAATTACATTGTAGTTATGTAAGAGAATGTCTTTGTTCTTAAGAGATGCACATTAAGCATTTGGGAGTGAATGGTCAAGATATCTGCAATTAACTCTGTGTGTGTGTGTATATATATATATATTGTACATTTATAGATACTGAGAGAGAAAGAGAGAAAAACAGAGGCAGAGAGAGAAAGACAGAGATGAAACCAATGTGAAAAATATTAACAACTGGGGGGTCTATGTGAAGGGTTTGTGAGTGTTCTTTGTATTGTTCTTGTAATTTATTTATTTATTTTGCAAGAGAGAGAAAGAGACACGGACAGACAGGATGGGAGAGAGATGAGAAGCATCAACTCATAGTTGCAGCACTTGAGTTGTGCATTGGTTGCTTTCTCATATGTGCCTTGACCGGTGGCGGTGGGGGTGTGTGCTCCAGCCAGGCCAGTGACCCTTTGCTCAAGCCAGGGACCTTGGGCTCAAGCCAGCAATAGTGAAGTAATGTGTATGATCTCACGCTTTATTGCAGGAATCAAAGGAGGACAAAAACGCCCAGACAACTTGATGAAGGAAGCAAGATTTATTAAAGCCAGCAGAACACACGGCACTTGTAGCTCTAAAACACGGGCTCCCTGAAGTTGACTTTCTTATAGGTTATATACTTTTACAGTATCTAAGCAATGAGCTTGTGATTTCTTTGTTTAAGGCTTCCCAGGATGTCGGAAGCTGATCCAACCCTGCTGTCTGACACAGTCACAGCAGGAAAGAAGCATTTGCACAGCATGTTTTTTGGGTCATATCTGGGCATTTCCTTTGACAATTCTTTCCCTATTAGGGTTATGTGCATTCACTATTGGGATGGGTCTACAGCAGGGGTCCCCAAACTTTTTACACAGGGGGCCAGTTCACTGGCCCTCAGACCGTTGGAGGGCCGGACTAAAAAAACTATAAAAATCTCTATGCACACCGCGCACATCTTATTTTAAAGTAAAAAAACAAAACAGGAACAAATACAATATTTAAAATAAAGAACAAGTAAATTTTAATCAACAAACTTACCAACATTTCAATGGGAATTATGAGCTTGCTTTTGGCTAATCAGATAGTCAATGTTTGGTTCCATATTTGTCACTGCTAGCCGCAACAAATGATGCAAGTGTTCATCGGTTAGTCTAGATCGGGTTGGATATTTTAAATTTTTCATCCTAGAAAATGTCTGTTTGCAGACATAAGTGCTGCCAAAAATTGTTGACATTTTAAGAGCATGGTTCCTGATATTAGGATATGTCTCTGATGAGAGAGAGGCATAGAATTTAGGCAAGTTGTTTGACTTGAATGCGTCTTTCAGAGAGTCACAATTCTGCAGTTCAGCCAGTTCCATTTGGTAAATTGAATCCACATTTTCAATGTCAATAGAAAATGGGTTATGGAAAAGCTGAATGTCCTGTTCATGGAGATGAAGCTCTTTAAATCTAAATTGGAACTCCTTTTGCAACTTTTCCAGTGAATCCACACATACTTCTTTTGGGAATGCAATCAAGGGTTTTTCTGCTAACAGATTTTGAGTTAAGGGGAGATAGCAGAAATTTTCCTCCTTCACTTGTTTAATAAGGAGGCCTAATTTTACTTCAAATGCTTTTACATGTGATTGCATATCACAGATGAGCTTCCCTTTTCCTTGAAGTTGCACATTGAAACTGTTGAGTAGCTCTGTTACATCTGTCAGAAAGGCGAGGTGCCATTTCCATTCTGCATCATTGAGCTCTGGTACTTCTTTGTTTTTTGAAAGCATAAAAGCTGTAATCTGTGGAAGTAAGTCATAGAAATGTCTCAAAACTCTCCCTCGACTCAGCCAGCGGACTTTGGTGTAGTACAGAACATCTTCATAGGCCACATTTAGCTCAGACAGAAATTCCTGAAATTGCCTGTGGTTTAGTGCATTAGTTCTAATGAAGTTAACACAATGTACCACAACTTTCATAACAGAGTCCCTCTTCAGTGATTTACTACATAATGCTTGTTGGTGGATGAGGCAGTGTATGGCTATTGGATGAGAATGGTTAAGTTTGTCCATCTCTAGGTTAATGCTAGCAATTACTCCTTTCTTAGGCCCCACCATACTAGGCGCACCATCAGTTGTCACACTGGATAGTTTAGCCCAGTCCAGCTCCAAATCCTTCACAGTTTGGGAAAACTTTTCATAGATATCCTCTCCTGTAGTTGTTCCTTTGATGCTTTGCAGTGCAGCAAGCTCTTCTGTGACTTCGAAATTGTCATTCATCCCATGAATAAAAATTAGAACTTGTGCAGAATCATGAACATCATTGCTCTTGTCGAGTGCCAAGGAAAAATAAGGAAGTTTTCTCGCAGAGTTTTGCAAATGCTGATGCAAATTGTCCCCCATTTCTTCAATCCTTCATGTTATTGTAGATCCTGAAAGACTAACTGTACTAAATAAGTCTGCCTTTTCTGGACACATCTCTTTGGCAACAGAAAGAAGGCACTCTTTAACAAATTCTCCCTCCACGAATGGTCTGCCAGCGCACGCTCTATTAGCTTGGCAACTTGAAAACTTGCTCGCAGTGATGAAATATTTAGCTGCTTCTGCTTCACAAAAGTATTTTGCTGAGTTGACAATGAATTTTTCAGTTTTAATATTTTATCTTTTCTCACATCTCCAACCAAACAATCATATTTATCTTTATGTTGAGTTTGATAGTGTCGACGCAAATTATACTCTTTGAACACAGACACTATATTCTGACATATCAATCACACAGCTCTTTCCTTGTACTGCATGAAAAAGTAATCATAAGTCTACTGTTCTTTGAATATCCTACACTCTGAGTCAATTTTTCTCTTTGATGTCATTGTTTCCTAGAGATTCCAAATTGATAATAGTTAAATACCAATATATATATGCTCTCTGCCCCTCCATATAGGTCCCATGCTCTCTGCCCTTCATGTAGGTCCAGGCCTCTGCCTCCCATGTAGGTCCAGGTCTCTGCCTTCCATGTAGGTTCAGGTCTCTGCCCACAATGTAGGTCCATTTTAAAAATCCAATTAAAAAATAAATAAAAAATATACTTACCTAGTGCGGCAGCCGCTGCCACGCTATGGACCCGGCGCCTCGATCTTCAGTCTGTCAGGCCTAGATACGCACGTCGCGCGCTACAATGTCGCCACGTGATCATCTAGGTAGGACAGTGAGCGCCGAGCGCAATATGAGAAAGAGAGTTCCTGTATAGCGGCGGGCGCATTATTTCAATTGTAAGCGTGGCGCTTACAATTGAAATGAATCAGGGAACCAGCTGAATCCCCATAAGTGCGACGGGGGCCGGGTAAAAGGCCGTCGCGGGCCGCATACGGCCCGTGGGCCGTAGTTTGGGGACCCCTGGTCTACAGTATGATTCCAACAACACTGTATTTTCCCAGGCTACTTGAGACCCTGAGGTCAACCAGTCTGAATATGTCTCTCCAGAATTACTCCAAAAGTAACCACACAGATATCTAATCGATTGCTTAACCCCCCTAGCCTTTTCAATACTATAGAAGAATAGAAAAACTTTCCGTTCCTCTTACATACCTGACCTTCAGGTAGTGGAATGCTTTGAGAAAAATAAAGTTAGAATTTAACTAGTATATGAAAGTAGTAGACAAACATAATTTTACTAGACAATAGGCCATTAGGTAAAGCAGAGTTATTAATCAATAGTGACCCTTTTAGAAGCCTGCATAAGGCTGATGCCAATATTGTTGTTGCTGCTCAAGGTATTGTATAACTTAGAATGGCTTATCACCTGATTTATAGCTTAGAGCAGGGGTCCCCAAACTTTTTACACAGGGGGCCAGTTCACTGTCCCTCAGGCCGTTGGAGGGCCGGACTATAAAAAAAACTATGAACAAATCCCTATGCACACTGCACATACCTTATTTTAAAGTAAAAAAACAAAACAGGAACAAATACAATATTTAAAATAAAGAACAAGTAAATTTAAATCAACAAACTGACCAGTATTTCAATGGGAACTATGCTCCTCTCACTGACCACCAATGAAAGAGGTGCCCCTTCCGGAAGTGCAGTGGGGGCTGGATAAATGGCCTCAGGGGGCCGCATGCGGCCCGCGGGCCGTAGTTTGGGGACCCCTGGCTTAGAGCATCATCCAGATATGCAAAGGTTGCTGGTTCGATCCCCGGTCAGGGCACATACAGAAACAGATAGATTTCTCTGCCCCCCCCTCCCTTTCTCTTTCTCTAAAATCAATAAATAAAAAAATTTAAAAGACTATTAAAAAAGTCAATGTTGATATATTCCAAAATTAGATATTCTAAACGTTCTGTGTAAGTTAGATATTCCAAAGCAAGTCTTCTATTCATTTGTTCATTCATCAGTTCCTTTAACTAATATTTATTATCTATTATGGGCTTGGTATTGTACTTGAGCTACAGAAGTGAGTAAACAAAGTTCCTATCCTCATAGAGCTTCAATTTTTGTGTGGGAATATGGACAGTAAACACAAAACATAAATATACGTAGGTTAAAAGGTGGTATGTGCTATGGAAGAAAGACTATAGAACAGGCTAAAGGGATTGGAAGTGCTGGGGAGTGGATTGAAGTTTCCCATGGATTGATGGTCAGGGTGGGCTTCATTGAGGATGTGAAAACTGAGCAAATGATGCAGGTGAATGAGGCAACTGGATAGAAGAACTTTCTAGGCAGTGATAACAGCAAGTGCAAAGGCCCTGTGGTAGGATGAAGGAAGGGAAGTGATGAGGATGGATTGTGAAGGGCCCTGTGGGCTCTGGGAAAGACTTTGGCTTTATTCTAAGTGACATTAGAGCTGTGGAAAGTTATGAGCAGGGGAGGGATATGACCTGACTCAAGTATTCACTGCTGTCTTCTGGCTGTGTGGGGGGAACAGACTGTTGTATGTGTTTGTGTGTGTGTGTGGAGGGGTGTCACACAGAGGGCAGGAGCCAGGAGACTTGGGAAGAATCAACTGAACTGGTCCAGGAGGGAGATGATGGAGGTTTAGACTAGGGTGCTAGCAATTTGTTAGTGCTATTTTATTTTAATTTATTTATTGTGTTTACATAGATTCTAGTGTCTCCCTGAATGCACCCGCCCTCCTCGTATTCCCCTCAACATCTCCCTTACGCCCCTTCCAACAGCTTCTTCCCCTCTTCCCTTCAGGTTTAATTCCATTTCTCAGTTCACATTGTTGCTTGGATTTCTCAAATGAGTGAGGTCGTATGATATTTTTCTTTCTCTGCCTGGTTTATTTTACTCAACATAATAGTTTCCAGGTCCATCCATGTTGTTGCAAAAAGTAATATTTCCTTCTTTTTCATGGCCCCATAGTATTCCATTGTATATATGTACCAAAGCTTTTTAATCCACTTGTCCACTGACGGACACTTGGGCTGTTTCCAGATGTTTGCTATTGTGAACAATGCTGCCATAAACATGGGGGTGCATTTTTTCTTTTGAATCAGTGATATGGTGTTCTTGGGATATATTCCCAAAAGTGGGGTGGCTGGGTCAAAAGGCAGTTCCATTTTTAATTTCTTGAGGAATCTCCATACTGTTTTCCACAGTGGCTGCACCAGTCTGCATTCCCACCAGCAATGCAGGAGGGTTCCCCTTTCTCCACAATTTTGCCAGCCCCTATCATGTGTTGTTTTGTTAATGAGTGCCATTCTGACTGGTGTGAGGTGATAGCTCATTGTGGTTTTAATTTGCATTTCTCTAATGATTAGTGATGTTGAACATTTTTTCATCTGTCTATTGGCCATCTGTATGTCCTCTTTGGAGAAGTGTTTGTTCATTTCTTTTGCCCATTTTTTGATTAGATTGTTTGTCTTCCTGGTGTTGTTTGTGCTATTTTAGACCACCACTTTTCAGTTTGCATTTATTAATTTTTAATTTTTTTACTTTTTAGTGAGAGAAGGAGAGGCAGAGATAGACTCCTACATATGCCCGGACCAGTATCTACCCAGCAAACCTACTAGGACTGTTGCTCTGTTGCACCCAGAGCCATTTTTTAGCACCTGAGGTGGAGGCCATGGAGCCATCCTTGGCCAACTCACTTGAGCCAGTTGAGCCATGGCTGCAGAAGGGGAAGAGAGAGAGAAAGACAGAGAAAGGGGAGCAGCGGAGAAGTAGATGGTTGTTGCTCCTATGTGCCCTGACCAGGAATTGAACCTGGGACATCCACATGCTGGGCTGATGCTCTACCACTGAGCGAACTGGCCTGGGCCACAATTTTAATATGATAGCGGCATTTATATGCAGGGCAAATTTATTGAAATGGTTTGGGAAAATAAAACCATATATTGCCGAGAAAATCAGGTGGTTAAAATAAAGTCTAATGTTACTAAATTTAATATATGTCCAAATTGAGGACTGTGCCCAGGTTGTTATAATTATTTTTCTCTTGCAAAAGTTTTTTGTCCTTATCCTGCTCCAGGTATTTAGGCATTTTCATGAAATCTCTGTCTGCCAACCTCTAGTGTTCTAATTTGATGAACATGACCTTTCAAACTGAGGACACAACAGAGAGAAGAAAAACTGAAAGTAAATTGGATATAATCAGTTATGTGCCCAGAGAACCATTCCTGTACTGAGGACAGACCAAACATAAACAAACAGTTAATTTCAATGAGTCTGTTGGCCAAAAGAGACATGAAGTTGTACCAAGCTTAAATCTAGGGCAGCGAGTACCCCAGGAGTGGAGAAGTTTTATAATCCTTGCTCCCATTCTCACTATAACCTTTTTTGTGATCTTCAGGGGTTGTTTCTGGAGGGGAATTTTATTTCCAAATTCCCTCTATGCTCCCCTTTCCCATATTATCCAGACTGGAATTAAAAAAATGAAAATAATTAATTTTGATGGAAGAATGGATTGTAAGACATTTTCATCCAGCCTTCCAAATGGGAGAACCGAGGCCCAGATTGGCAAAGTGACATATCTGGTATTGCTCCTGGGAGAGGCTCTTGGCTATACTATACCCCTTGACATTCGCTGTGTAATAAATGATATTTTTTCTCTCATGGAAATACATGGGGTCAGCACACTGCTGCCTATTGATCTTAGCTAGCTCTTCACTAAGTTCTTTTGAGTTCCCCTTGGAAAATGAATTATGCATACTGTAGCTGGGAAAAAAGAACTTGTAACATCGGCAACATTTTCCTGAGAATTCTTCCTTTGTCCAGAAATTAAGCTTCATAGTCAGTGTAAGGTTCCATTCAGCGGCAATAACAAACAAATTGGGAAAACAAACAAACACTCTGGAAACTTTAGTGGCTTCACCCAGCACAAGTTCCTGTAAAGCTGGTTAGCAGGGCTTGCCTCCAAGCCGCGACTCAGAGATCCCACCTTTCTCCATGGTGCACCAGCACTATCATTCACATGGCTTCCAAAGCCTCCTGCAGAGAAGAGCAGAAGACTAGAGGGGTACACTAGATTTTAATTGCCTCAGCCCAGTAGTGATAATCCATTGGCTAGAAGTAGTCACGTGGGTCTGTTGCAATTGCAAGGGTGTCTGGGAAATGTAAGAGAACATACAGGTGAGCACTGAACACTGCTTTATTCTTGCTATTAGAGAAAAGAGACTTGCCAATTGTGTTCGGATATCACCAGGGTAATAAAAGGGTCTGAACACTTTCTCCTTTTGAAAAGCAGACATCTAGAAATGGCATGACTCTTGATACATAATCAGTGAACCCTGAGTCTTCCCCAAGACCAAGGAAACCACATTTGCTTAAGGGTGATGTCCTGCTCAAATATTTGAACCCCCAGCTTTGAGTAGATGTGTTGAGAAAACAGCTGTGTTAGGCTTGCTTGCTTATACTTTGCCTGATTAGTGCGTGAGCATGTGGCAGTGCCATGTGTGTATAATCTATGCAAGGCTATGGGTACTTGCCTTCAGGGCAGATGGCGGATTGCCTGCGCGCCACTGTGAAGGGTCATTTTGCTATTCATTTGCCTGAGAAGCAGTTTTCCCCTGCTGGTTTGCTTGTCTGCCGTTGAGAGACTCTATTAAACTGGAATAGCCAAAAGCTTTATGGCTCTGCAGTTTCTCTTCTATCTGCCTGAATCCAGTGTAGACCTGCCTTGCCTCAGATACCGGCATTACAGGTGAACACAGCCAGGGTGGGTGGCAGTTAGGATGGGCTAAATATTGGGGGCTTTAAAACAATACAAGTTTAATTCTCACTCATACTACTCATTTCAGTGATCTATTCTGAGTAACACACTATCCCCAAATTTAGTGGCTTAGAGCAATCACAGTTATAATTTCTCATGATTTTGTGGCTGATTTGGCTCAGCCAGGCAGTTCTTCAGCTCCACATGATGTAGGCTGTGGTCCCTTGTGTGGCTGCATTCAGAGGACAGGGCTTGAAAACCCTAGCACACCTCTCCCTGAGTAGCCTCTCCTCGCTTGACAGTCTGGCCTGAGCATCCTGCAAGAGAGAAAATGGAAAATGTGCATCCTCTTTTTTTTTTTATTTTTTTGGAGAGAGAGAGAGAGAGAGAGAGAGACAGGCAGACAGGGAGGGAGAGAGATAAGAAGCATCAACCCATAGTTGTGACATCTTAGTTGTTCATTTATTGCTTTCTCATATGTGCCTTGACCGGGGGGAGGGTGGAGAGGTCCTGCCAAACCAATGACCTCTTTCTCAAGCCAGTGACCTTGGGCTCAAGCCAGCCACCATGGGGTCATGTCTATGATCCCACACTCAAGCTCGTGACCTGTGATCAAGACAACAACCTTGGGGTTTCAAATCTGGGTCCTCAGCATCCTAGGCTGATGTTCTATCCATTGCACCACCTCCTGGTCAGGCATGTGCTTCCTCTTAACACCTGGGCTTAGAAGTTCCAGACATCCTGTCTGCCACATTCTGTCAGTCATTTCTTGACAGGAGGAGTAGAAAAAAATTGTGATCTCTTTAATACACCACGCTAGCAACATAGGTTCCCTGAACCTTCCAAGGTGAAAAGGAAGCTTTGAACAATTCAACAATCAGAACATTCTACATTGTGTTGTAGCAACAACTGACTGACTCTGGTAGTTTAAAGGGGAAATGGCAAGTGTTTTCTGTAAAGGGCCAGGTAGTAAATATTTTTGGCTTTTCAGGCCAGATTGTCTCCATAGCAACAACTCAATTCTGCTGGTGTAGCTGGAAAGCAGCATAAACATAGCAGAAAGGAGTATGGAGGCCTCAAGTTGGCTTTAAATGCTTCCTCCTGGAAGGGACACGTGATACTTCTTTTCTCATCTTGTTGGTAAAGGAGGTCACCTTGTTCCAACCAATCCCACCAAGGCCTAGTAGTACTGTCCTTCCATGTGCCTAGAAATTAAGTGAACCATGTTGGCTTGTGACACAATTAATAATATTTGGGCATTATCCAGCTCTGTCCTCGATAGAGGGTCCAAAACTGAAAATGTGTTTTGATCTGGCTGCTAACACTTGATGTCTTAAAGTTTCCATTATAGCCACATTGCAATGAGCAATAAAACATAAGGTCTGGTTCAGACATGGAGTGGTTTCTAATTTGGGTAATCCTAAAATGGTCATGTGGCTAAATGTTGGTAGAGTCAGAGCTGAATACAGGTTTCCAATGTATTGGTGCATGCTATTTATTTAGATCACTTTTCAATAAAGGAGCTCTCATTTTAAGTTTTAACACCTGGTTTGATAGCCCTTGCTATGTGCCTGGCTTTATTCTAAGTGGTTTACCTGTAAACCAACAGGTAGTTTAATCTGAGAGGCCCAGTGACTTTCCCAAGGTCACCCATCCAATGGAGAGGGGAGCTGGAATTCAAACCCAGTCATTGGGCTCCAGGGTCTGTTCCCTTAACCAAGGTCTCTGCATTTCAATTCCTAGCACATGAATTCCTTGCTAAAAAATTAAATATTCCCAGGTCCTGGCAGCTGGCCCAGTTGTAGAGTATTGGCCCGGTGTGTGGAAGTCCCGGGTTCGATTCCCGGCCAGGGCTCACGGGAGAAGTGCCCATCTGCTTCTCCATTCTCCCCCCTCTCGTTTCTCTCTCTATCTCTCTCTCCCCCTCCTGCAGCCAAGGCTACATTGCAGCAAAGTTGGCCCGGGCACTAATGATGGCTCCATGACCTCTGCTAGGTGCTAGAATGGCTCTGGTTGCAACAAAGCAACGCCCTACATGGGCATCACCCCCTAGTGGGCATGCCGGGTGGATCCGGGTCGGGCACATGTGGGAATCTGTCTGTCTGCCTCCCCCTGCTTATCACTTCGGAAAAATACAAAAATACACATAGAACAGTGAGTGGTACCTAAAAAAGAACCAGAAATTGGCAGCTATTAATATTCCAAAGTAGAATAAGTCACTCAGAAATGATACTTTCTGGTAACAGAATACTTTTAAGGTGCTGTATTTTGATTTATCCATGGTTCAGCATGACTATCCCAGGGGAAAGATTGCTTTTTAAAAATAAATAGCACTTGGCTATTTATTTTTGTTATGTGAAATATCAGATAGTCTGTTTATTTAATAGCCCTGATTGGAGCTCTAAGAAATTACATTTAAGATATGTAAGCAAGCCTGACCAGGCAGTGGTGCAGTGGATAGAGCATCAGGCTGGGATGCAGACGACTCAGATTCGAGACCCCAAGGTCACCAGCTTGAGCGCGGGCTCATCTGCTTTGAGCAAAGCTCACCAGCTTGGACCCTAGGTCGCTGGCTTGAGCAAGGGGTTACTCAGTTTGCTGAAGGCCCGTGGTCAAGGCACATATGAGAAAGCAATCAATGAACAACTAAGGTGTTGCAATGAAAAACTAATGATTGGTGCTTCTCATCTTTCTCCGTTCCTGTCTGTCTGTCCCTATCTATCCCTCTCTCTGACTCTGTAAAAAAAAAAAAAGATATGTAAGCAAGTTTTTATGATACGGGTTTTTACCAATAGAGAAGAATGTTTTCCTAATTATGACTCCTTTAATCTAGTTCATGTGTTCTTTTTTTTTTTTCTCAGAGACAGAGAGAGAGTCAGAGAGAGGGATAGACAAAGACAGGAAGGGAGAGAGATGAGAAGCATCAATTTTTCGTTGCTCAAGCCAGCAACCTTGGGTCCAAGGTGGTGAGCTTTACTCACACCAGATGAGCCTGTGCTCAAACTGGTGACCTCGGGGTCTTGAACTTGGGTCCTCTGCATCTCAATCCTATGCTCTATCCAATGTGCCATTGCCTGGTCAGGCTCATGTGTTCTTTTGACAAAACCCTTTGATCTTTAAAAGACCCTTTCTTGCTTTCTGACACAAGTAGATATTCTACACTTGTTCCTTTCATTTCCAGGGCCCAGATTTTTTGTCTGTTTTGTTCTCTCCTACACCCCCAGTTCCCAGAACAGAGTCTGGCACTAAATGAATGAATGAATTTTGCTTCTTCCTCTACTTCTTCCTCCATTACTCTCAGTTTGTGCCATCTATCTGGTCAGAAACTAGGACTTGCTCATTATAGGTATGCTCAAAGCCTTTCTGAGGTGAGACCTTCACACTGTCATCCTTTTGCTCATCTAAGCCTAGCCTGGTCACAACTCCAGGGACCTAAGATTAAGAATTGCTCAATTCAGCTTCAAAAAGCTCCTAGCATCTTGGCTATATTTAGGACAGAGGAGGGAGTGAAGGAAAAATGTGACTAAGAGTCACCTCCAGGGAAAAGCACCCCCTTTCACTCACTCAAGATGAGGGCCCTCATCTCTGTCCAGAGAGTCTAACTCCTGTGAACTGCTCAAGCCCAAGAACTAGATGGTCACACAATATGGTGCTCCCTAACACTAGATTGTGAGTGCCAGGCAGATGTCCTGCTCCACTGGGGATGCAAGAAAACACCATATAGTCACTGAACTCTCATACCAGTTGCTGGAGAGTAGTCATTGGATAACTCATGGAACACATGGTTCAGTTCATGCATTCACTCATATAGCAGGCACTGTCCCAGGTCCTGGAGTTACAGCCGGGACTGAAACAGACTAATATTCCTGCCTTCATGGGGCTGGCAACCTAGTTGGGGAGTCACACAATAAAATAAAAAAGTCAATGACAAAGTATGCCAGGTATTGTTAACTGGATGGAAAAAATAATGCTACCCACTGGTGGCTCAGTGGATAGAGCATCAGACTGGGATGCAGCGGACCCAGGTTTGAAACCCCAAGGTCACAGGCTTGAGCGTGGGCTCACCAGCTTGAGTGCTGGGTTGTTGGCTTGAGCGTAGGATCATAGATATGACCCCATGGTCACTGGCTTGAGCCCAAGGTTGCTGGCTTAAGTCCAAGGTCACTGGCTTGAGCAAAGGATCACTTGCTCTGCTGTAGACCCCCCCTCCCATCAAGGCACATATGAGAAAGCAATCAATGAACAACTAAGGAGACTAAGGAGCCACAACAAAAAAATTGATGCTTATCGTTTCTCTCTCTTCCTGCCTGTTTGTCCCTATCTGTTCCTCTCTGTCTCTCTGTCTCTATCACAAACAAACAAAAAAATATTGTTTCTGATACTTTGAGATCTGGAGTCTGGCTGAGCTAGTTTGTCCAGGCTTAGCCAATTCCTAGAGATAGTAAAGGATTCCAATCCAGATTCCACATCACGCGAACCTCCTTAATAAGGCTCTTGTACTTCAGAACATTATGTACCTGCCCTAATCACCCATGGCCAGAATACCAGAGAAGTAGGAATCATTTCTAGTCCTCAGAGCCTGCTGAAATTATTCAGACTAGCCAACTTTAAAATTGCTCACCTTTCCTCACTTGTTCTTTTCTGAAGAAAACACGATAAAGACCTTTGCCCACATTTTCCCTTTGCTCTCTCTGATGCCTCATTGACTCTGGTGCTTCTTGTGTAGCCCTGCCTTGCACCATGTGCCCTGTCCACATGGAAACTGTGAGCAACTATATATATATATATATAGTCTACCAGAAAGTTCTGTCCGTTTTTGGAATAAAACAAAATACAAATTTTTCTTACCGTCAATAAACTTTATTAAATAATATAATTGCCATTATTATTAATGATTTCTTGCCAGCGTGAGGGCAATTTGTATATCCCATTTTTGAAAAATGTTTTTATCTTTTGATGCAAAAAATTGAACCAGTGCTTGTTTGATATCTTCTTCATTTTTGAATTTTTTGCCCTTCAAAAAATTTTGTAAGGACAAAAACAAGTGATAGTTGGAGGGTGCTAAGTCTGGGGAATATGGTGGATGCAACAGACATGCTTCTGTAGCATTTCTTCCTTGTTGAAATTTGTAAAAATTACAGTGGTGTAAATGAATGTTATCAGTAGCCAGGGGTACACTATAGCTTCACACATAAGACTAATGTGAATCAACTTTGTTTTAGTTAATTTGCTACGTCAGTATGTATACATTAAGTGATAAAAATAGAGAGGCACACATGCGCCAAATAAATATGTGCTTACGTGTCAAAACTTGTTGTGATAGAAATGGACAGAACTTTCCGGTAGACCATATATATATTTAGCAAGAGAGAGAGACAGAGACAGACAGAAAGAGAGAGAAACATCAATTTGTAGGTGTTTCACTTTAGTTGTTCATTGATTACTTCTCATACATGCTTTGACCAGGGAGGTCGAGCCAAGCCAGTGACCCCTTGCTCAAGCCAGTGACCTTGGGCTCAAGCCGGTGACCATGGGGTCATGTCTATGATCTGTGCTCAAGCTGGCAACCCTGCCCTGTGCTCAAGCTGGTGAGCCTGTGCTCAAGCCAAGAACCTCAGGGTTTTGAAATTGGATCCTCAGCATCCCAGGCCAATGCTCTCTCCACAGTGGCACCACCTGGTCAGGCAACAAACTATAGTATCTTTTTTTTTTTTTTTTTTTTTGCATTTTTCTGAAGCTGGAAACAGGGAGAGACAGTCAGACAGACTCCCGCATGCACCCGACCGGGATCCACCCGGCACGCCCACCAGGGGGCGACGCTCTGCCCACCAGGGGGCGATGCTCTGCCCATCCTGGGCGTCGCCATGTTGCGACCCTCCTGGGTGTCGCCATGTTGCGACCAGAGCCACTCTAGCGCCTGGGGCAGAGGCCACAGAGCCATCCCCAGCGCCCGGGCCATCTTTGCTCCAATGGAGCCTTGGCTGCGGGAGGGGAAGAGAGAGACAGAGAGGAAGGCGCGGCGGAGGGGTGGAGAAGCAAATGGGCGCTTCTCCTATGTGCCCTGGCCGGGAATCGAACCCGGGTCCTCCGCACGCTAGGCCGACGCTCTACCGCTGAGCCAACCGGCCAGGGCTATAGTATCTTTTAAATGGCAGCCATCTCCTCATCTGTTGGCTTCATCATATCTAAATAATAATAAAATCTGACCAGGCGGATAGAGCATTGGACTGGGACACGTAGGATCCAGGTTTGAAACCCCGAGGTCACTGTCTTGAGCGCGGGCTCATACGGCTTGAGTACGGGTTCACCAGCTTGAGTGCGGGGGTCGCTGCCTTGAATGTGGGATCATAGACATGATCCCATGGTCACTGGCTTGAGCCCAAGGTCTCTGGCTTGATCAAGGTGTCATTTGCTCTGCTGTAGTCCCCTGGTCAAGGCACATATGAGAAAGCAATCAATGAACAACTAAGGTGCTACAACGAAGAATTGATGCTTCTCATCTCTCTCCCTTCCTGTCTGTCTGTCCCTATCTATCCCTCTCTCTGTCTCTCTCTATTTCCCTGTCAAAAAAATAAAATTAAAATAAGTAAAATAAAATAGAGTAGTGTGAAATTTTAGATCAGATAGCATAGGTTGGCCTCACCAACATTAAAGAAATGACCCATATAGTCATTGCAGTATTGTTTATAATAGCCAAGATATAATTTATAAAGCCATTGATAGATTAATGGATAGTGATATGAAGAGTGGGTGGGGCAGCCCAGAGACCAGAGGAGGGAACTGCCTTGGCCCAGGTGGGAGATAGTGGGGGCTGGACCAGCATGGTAGCAGTTAAACAGAGACTTTTAACCTGGGCATGTGGGATGTCACTGAAACCAGGCCACACCTTTTTTTTTTTTTCATTTAAATTTCTCATCGTTACTTTGAAAATTGTTTTGGGGAAGAAAAAATATTTTAAACTGCCCAGTTATATTATTTATAAATTATTTTACTTTATATGTGGGATGTCAGAGTATATTGATCAGGATTTTCATTTGCACACAACAGAAATGGATTCTAGGGGTCTTATATTTAAAGGAGGTGTTTTACGAATCATAATATCAGAGGTTCACAGAATCTGTCAGAAGCTATAGAACAGGCTTGGAGAAAGGGAAGAGAGTGAGGGAGCCCTGGGGTCTGCTAGACAGCATGTGAGTTATGAAGTGCTCATGCTAATGGTGTGTGGCCATAACCACTGGCAAGTACTCCCAGCTGCCAGTATTTGCATCTTCTGGCCCAGGGGCTTGCTCTAAAGTTATCAAAGGCTACACACCAAGCCGGAAGTGCCTGGGAATTAACAGCTACATCCCTACCCTTGCCACCAGCAGCAGCTATCAACCAATGGCTGATGGGCACTGGTGGGTTGTTAGCCTAGCTCCCTGTGCCCTCAGGTGGGATGACTGAAGGGCATACCCTATGCAGTCTTGTGGCGTTCTCCAGTGAGAATGAGCTGCAGGTTTCTATGCTGGGAACACACTCATAGGCGCACCTGTATGGGCTGTCCTTCCTTTTCTGTCTCACATCCCCAATCCCTACTTGTGTTTCCTGGAGCCACCTCACAATTAAACCACTTGCCCACGAGTCCTTGGGTCAGCGTCTACTTCAGGGGAAATCCCATGGAGACAATTGCATTCTGCAGCAGAAGCTCACAGACCCAGGAATTTAGAATCCACATTGAGTGTAAAACACTGAGAAGCTGTGTCAATGTTGGCATCTAGAAGTTTTTCCCCAAATCTCCCAGTCACCTGGAAACAGTAGTCCCTGAGACAGGAGGCAGGCAAGGTGGGTTTCTGGACTGGGCACCAGCTCTGCTCAGAGTTCCCCTTCTGTCTACACAGCAAACACTTGATGTTGTGGGGAGGGGGAAGCTCCTGGCAGGGCTCAGCACATCCCTTCTCCTGGTCACTCATGTTTTGTCACAATTTGCCTGTGCACTTTCATGCTGGATAGAAAACTTCATACAAGTTCAGCTTTGGAGTGTTTTATGTAAGATGAAGCTTCCTCCTTGGGGCCAGCAAGGATTCAGAGCCAAGGTCACATGGCAGGCAGCTCTGGCCATGTGCTACTACTCTGCCACTGTCCTTCAAATACTCCCAAATAACCCTAGGCTACTGACCCAGGAGTTAAAGCAATGAGCCTGTCTGTGGTTGCTGAGTGTGAGATCGTGCCTGCCCCGGGAGGGGAGGCTGGCATTGGAACAGCCCTTGTGCTAATATTACTCTGAAGGGGAATCTCCCACTAGAAAAAAAAAAAAAAGGAGATCTTGATGTTAATAAAAAGGTGGAAAGATAGATGCCAGATGGGCAGAAATATAGGCAATGTCTGCTCCTTGGGGGAATGGAGCACTGCCACCTTTATGATTTCTTTGCTGCATTTACAACAACTTTTTAGAGATGGAAAAATAAAGTATTGTGCTATAGTGATGCTGTTGGTACTCCTACTTCCTTGGACTGCCTTGGAGGTCTCTTGCAAACAGTCTCTGTTACACCAACAACTGCTTTCAGTTCTCTGACTGTATCTGTTTCCTAGGGCTGCCATAACAATTGGTCACAAACAGTGGCTTCCAAACAGCAATTTATAAGTTTTGGAGGTCTGAAATCACGGGGTCGGCAGGTTGGTTCCTTCTGGAGGCTCTGAGGGGAATCTGTTCTGTTCCTCTCCCTTGGTCTCTGCTGGTTCCAGCAATCCTTGACATTTCTTGGCGGGTAACCGCATCACGCCGGTCTCTGCCCCCGTTGTCATATGGCCTTCTTTGTGTGTGTTTCTGTGTGTTATCTCCTCTTCCTATTAGGGCACCAGTGATTGGATTTAGGGTGCATTCTTAATTGGGGATGTTCTCATCTTGAGATCCTTAATTACATCCGAGGAGACCTTTTTTCCAAATAAAGTCACCTCCAAATAAGTTAAGATATGGATATATCTTTTGGAAGTCCACCATTCAGTTCATTGCACTTACTAAAGCCACTGTGCTCAGCCTGTTAGGGTGTTATGGTCTGAATGTTTGTGTCTCCCCCTACCCCCTGATCCCTCAAATTCATATGTTGAAATCCTAATTCTCAATGTGCTTGAATCAATCAATCAATCAGTCAATCAATCAATCAATCAATCTATTTTTAGCATCTGAAGCTGAGGCTCTTGAACCAACTGAGTTATCTTCAGCGCCCGAGGCCATGCTTGAACCAACCAACCCACTGGCTGTGGAAGGGGGAGAAGGAGAGAAGCAGATGGTTGCCTCTTTTGTGTACCCTGACCTGGAATTGAAGCCAGGATGTCCATATACTGGGTCAGCACTCTGTCCACTGGGCAAACTGTTCAGGGCCAGAAATAAAGTTCTGGTGTTTTTTAAAAAAAAAATTTTTTGTGACAAACAGAGTCAGACAGAGGGACAGATAGGGACAGACTGCCAGGGAGGGAGAGAGATGAGAAGCATCAATTCTTTGTTGCTGCACCTTAGTTGTTCGTTGATTGCTTTCTCATATGTGCCTTGAGGGGGGAGGTGGGGGTTACAGCAGACCAAGTGACCTCTTGCTCGAGCCAGCAACCTTGGGCTCAAGCTGGTGAGCCTTGCTCAAACCAGAGGAACCTGTGCTCAAGCTGGCGACCTCGGGGTCTTGAATCTGGGTCTTCTGTGTCCCAGTCTGACGCTCTATCCACTGCGCCACTGCCTGGTCAGGCAAAGTTCTGTTGTTTTTAAGTCAACCAGTCTATTGCAATTTTTTATATCAGCTCAAATGGACTAAGGCAGTAGGCAAGCAAGAGTGCTGTAAAATTAATGCCTCTGGAGTGGCCCTCAAACGATGTGAGACAGATACTGGTGGATAGATATTCTCCTTTCTCACTCTACAGTAGGACAATTCTGAGATGTCTGCTTCATGGTCTCTTAGAGCTCCCAGGCAGGATTGAGCCCCTGTTGCTCAGACACAGAGTTTGCTTGTGGCAGACAGACTAAGAACCCAGTGGTCCCTGCCTCCTGATATTTACATCTTCTGTGTCCTTTTTCTCTATAGGGTGAGTGTATTTGTTTTTAACCAATAGACTATGGCAAAGGTGATGGCAGTCAGATTCATGATCATGCTACACTAGATGGTCCCTTCTGTCTGATTAGCAGCCTCTCTTGCTGCCTTTAATGAAACAAGTCATGTGGCAAGGGCCATGTGGCAAGGAACTGCAGACCACCACTAGTCAACTACCAGGAAGAAACTGATGTCCAGCAACCACCTGACCTTGGAAGTGTCTCCTTCCCTGATCAAGCTTTCTGTTGAGGTTACAGCTCTGGCAGACATCTTTGCAGCCTATGAGAGTCCTTGATGCAAAAGACCTATTAAAAACATTCCCAGATTTGTGATCCTTAGAAACTGTTAGATAATAAATTGTGTTATTTTAAGTTGCTAAGTTATACAGCAGTATTTAACTAATGAAGTGCTCATGATCACATATTTTATTGGCTTCCCTTATGTATTTTTCTCTCCACACTTCTTCACCTCACTTCCTGAAATTACCTCATCAACAAACTACGTATACTGAAATACTTATCTCCAGGTCTGCTCTGGGGGATCCTGGGCCAGGATACCTGGGCCATATGCTTTGGTTTCTGTGAGAATCAGTGAACATTAGAAAATAACAAAGAACAGAAAATGTCTTAAATTTTCCACCTGGTGGTTGATATGGGTGGATTTGCTCTCAGCATACATGCCAACCTCCCTCTCATGTATCTTCTTGCAAAGTAGAGGCTGGGCAGCAAAACATGGCATTTCAAAGACTCCCTTGCAGCTAGAATTCTGGAGATGAATTAAGTTTAGTGAGCTAGAAACACTCTAGAGTTGGAAGGTGGAGGTCTAACACTTTGCTGCTTCACCAGTTAGTACTGCTGAGGATGGGTGGCAAGATCTTGTTTTGTTTTTTTTTTAAATTTTTATTTCCTAGCAGAGTTTCCGTGTCCAACCCCTAGCTTGTAAGTTTCCAGAGTTTTGGTATTGTAGCGGCTGCTTCCTGATCTCTGAATTATGACCTTGGAGTTGTGGTTTTGAACTCACCATTTTGAAAACTGGTCCCCCAATTCTTTCTTCTATTAATTAAAGTAAGCAAAGCTGCTCTAAAAACCCTGTAAGCCAGTTGTTGTTGTTTTTTTGAGATGACAGAAGGATGAATATTTTTCATGTGAAGTCAATGGGGTGTTTGGTAAATGGTTTCCTTGTGAGACTGGAATTCCAAGATGCAGAGGTCAAGTTGAGATAAGCCATGTGAGAGATTTTTTTAGAGGCAATACAGACATAAGGAAATGAGGATGGAGGCAGGGAGGCTGAAAGAGCTGTCAGCAATGTGCAGAAGAGAGGGAATGAGAAAGGGAAGGAAGAAAGGTGGGATGGGAGCAGCATAGATGGCAGGGCAGCTCAGAGATATAGCTGGGCCTTTCAGCTCATTTTCTTACCCCAGAGAAGCCCTGCATCTCCCGGGGCCTGGCTTGCCTCAGTGCCCCTGCCCCTCTCAGTTATAGGCGGGGAACAACCATGGGAGCATGGCCTTAGGCACTTGGGTAGTGCTGGACTTCAGAGCTCAGCAACTGGGGTCCCTTTTTCTCCAAAAATGCATACTAAATGTTTATAGTAGGACTATTTACAATCACGAAGAGGTGGAAGCAACCCAACTGCCCATCAATAGAAGAATGAATAAATAAAATGTGGTATACATGTACAAGGGAATGTAACTCAGCCTTTAAACGGAAGGGAAAATTCTGACTCATGCTGAACATGGATGAATTTGAGGACATTATGCTGAGTGAAATAAGCCAATTACAAAGGAACAAATACTGTATAATTCCACTTATTTGAGGTCCTTAGAGAAGCCTAATTCAGGGACACAAGTAGAATGGTGGTTGCCAAGGGCCTGGGGGGAGAGAGGATGGAAACATAATGTTTAATGGGGACAGAGTTTCAGTTTTGCAAGATAAAAAGAGTTCTGGAGATGGATGGTGGTGATGGCTTTACAAAATGTGAACGTACTTAATATCATTAAACTGTATACCTAAAATGGCTGTTGGTAATTTTTATGTTACGTGTTTTATGCCATAATTTAAAAAGAAGGGATTTTTTTTCTCCTGTCAGTTAATCCAGCCTCGTCCGTGGAACCTTTTGGTTTTTACATTTATCATTCAACTGATGGGTTACAAAAGCTTAGTGCTACTTATGTGGCAGGATTCTCATCTCCAGAAGCTTGAGGTCACACATTTTCCCTCTGCCTTGGTACGCTCTGTCTTCTGGTGTGAGGACCTGCCTTTCTCTCTCAGGGGGAACTTTCTCTTGTAAAGAGAAAGAGTTTGTTTTGTTTCAACTGTGGCAGCCAGAGTCCTGGGCATCAAAGTGGCCCTAGAGCAAACTCCCACTGATGACTGAGGGGACTGGGTGGATCAACACCTCAGCTCCCTGCCCCTCAGGTAGATGACTCTCAGGGGCTCCCATACTTCCCTAGAGGGATTAAATTTTGGTTACCCATGGAGGCCAGTGCATTTCAATGGCTGACTACTTTCTCTGCATTGCATCCTTATTTTCTACTGAGGCTACTTCTTAAGTACTTGACTTATCCTCAAATCTTTATCTCAGTGTCTGCTTCTGGGAGAGTTCAGATGAACACACTCTCAAAGTAGATTAAGTTGTCTCTTCAACTTGAACTTGGTTAAGTATGTGAAGAAAGCACAGTTTAGAAAGGCATAAACCTTACAGAGTTGGCATTGCCCCAACACGTCTGCCTTGACATTTCTTATAACACATGGACTGGAACCGCCTGTAGAGTTATATGTCCTAGAAATGGTTGAGTTGATTTGTGATTTGAAGTGGGGGAAGAAAAACTAAAGGATTGTGTTTGCTGTCAACCCAGAATTAATAATATTTTAAATTATTTCTTTTAATATTTGGAAACAGTCTTATAGGGGTTGGCAGCTCCCCATCTCCCTTCAGGGTGCAACTGGATGGAACCACAGATGTTTCTGAACACAGAGAGCAAATGTACACCCATTGTGTACCCACTGACACCATCCAAGAATTTCCATTTTCTCACTCCACTTTGGAAATGACAAGGCTGTCAATAATTGTAAAAAGCTGAGCAATTTCTCTGCCAAGTACAAGTTCAACTGGGAGAAAACTACCCGTCTTCCAGCTAGGGAGCACCTGCGCTGTTTGGAACAGACCCTGGCTTGGCTGCTCTGGGGGATAATGGAATGGCACGTGTCCCCCTGAGTCACCACCTCTCTGTAGGCAGGCACACACTATGGTCAGAGACTGCCAGCCCGCTGATAGGTGTCTCATCACCCCTGTGCCAACCACTGACATCCACAGAACCCAGATCTGGAATCTGGCTCTTCATGGGGGTTGGTAATGAAATAGAAGCAGAAAATGGATTCCTTTTTATTGCACAGAAGATGCCTGATTTTCAGGGCAAATGCTTTTTTAAAAATTTTTCTTAAGTGAGAAGTGGGGAGGCAGAGGGAAAAACTTCCGCATGCTCCCTGATGGAGATCTACCCGGCAAGCCCTCTACCAGTTGATGCTTTACCCACCTGGAGCCACTGCTCTGTTGCTCTGCAACTGAGCTATTTTAGTGGCTGAGGCAAAGCCATGGAGCCATCCTCAGTGCCTGGGGCCAACTTGCTCCTACCAAGCCATGGTTGCAGGAGGAGAAGAGAGAGATAGAGAGAGAGAGAGAAGGGGGGAGGGGAGGGGTGGAAAAGCAGATGGTCACTTCTGTGTGCCCTGACCAGGAATCGAACCCAAGACATCCACATGCCAGGCTGACACTCTAACACTGAGCCACCAGCCAGGACCGACAAATGTTTTTAAGACAAATGCTTGATTGGGTTTTGGGTGGAGGTTTCTCAGGTGTTTGCTCACTCTCAGAGGAATCTGACAGGGAGATCAACCAGGGCTTGGCAGTACTTTGGGAGCATTTGAATGAGGAGGAAATGAAGGCCCTGCCATCAGTATTATGGATTTTCTGAAAAACCTGGGACTTCTTCAGTGAAATTGCCAGGTTGTGAGAGGAAATAGGAGACTAATCCTGTGGAAACGTTCAATTCTAGCAGAAGACTTACGCTGCCTGATGTGGACTGAGAAATCTGTAGATATACAATTAAAATTTAGTCCCCCATTAAAACATATTTTTAAGCCATTTCTTACTGATTCAATACTCAAGTAGCAGGAAGTAAGTGTTGTCACCCAGAACTAGAGCAATCTTACAGCTTCAAGCTAACTTACTACTTGCTCACACCTGTGACCTTCCTAGGGTTGCACAGGGGTACTACAGCCACCTTGCTTATAAAGAGGGCCAGAGGGCCTGGGAATCTATGTCACTCACCCTCCTTGGGCAGCCAATCACAGATGGGTGTAGGAGTTTGTTATGAATTGAATATTTGTGTCCCTCCTTCCAAATGCATCGGTTGAAGCCCTAACCCCCAATGTGACTGTATTTGGAGAATAGGCCTTTAATGAGGTGGGTAAAGTTATATGAGGTCATAAGGATGAGGCCCTGATCTCACAGGACTGGTGTCCTTATAAGAAGAAACATCAGAGAGCTCACACACTCTCCACACTTACAGAAAAGGCCATGTGAGCACACATTGAGAAGGTGGCCATATGCAACTCAAGGGGGGAGCTCTCACTAGACATCACCCTGCTGGCACCTTGATCTTGGACTTCCAAACCTCCAGAACTGTGTGAAAAGAAATTTCTCTTAGTTAAGCCACCTAGTCTGTGGTACCTTGTTACAGCAACTCTAGCAGTTCAATAGAGTCCAAAATCCCTGGTCTCTTTGCGTAGGGTGTAATTTATGTTCAAGAACCGCTTGCTGGATCAGTCTTAGTTCAGAACTTCTCAGGACTCCTGCTGATGCTGCGTACTTGTGTGGCTTCTTTCCTTTGCCTGCCGTGCTTCCTCCACAACAGGGGCAGTCAACTTTTTATACCTACTGCCCACTTTTGTATCTCTGTTAGTAGTAAAATTTTCTAACCGCCCGCCAGTTCCACAGTAATGGTGATTTATAAAGTAGGGAAGTAACTTTACTTTATAAAATTTATAATGCAGACTTACAGCAAGTTAAAGCATATAATAATAATTACTTACCAAGTACTTTATGTCAGATTTTCGCTAAATTTGGCAGAATAAATATTTTTATTTTATTTTTATTTTATTTTAATTTTATTTTAATTTTATTTTAATTTTTTTGTATTTTTTGTATTTTTCTGAAGCTGGAAACGGGGAGAGACAGTCAGACAGACTCCCGCATGCGCCCGACCGGGATCCACCCGGCACGCCCACCAGGGGCAAGGCTCTGCCCACCAGGGGGCGATGCTCTGCCCCTCCGGGGCGTCGCTTTGCCGTGACCAGAGCCACTCTAGCGCCTGGGGCAGAGGCCAAGGAGCCATCCCCAGCGCCCGGGCCATCCTCGCTCCAATGGAACCTTGGCTGCGGGAGGGGAAGAGAGAGACAGAGAGGAAGGAGGGGGAGGGGGTGGAGAAGCAGATGGGCGCTTCTCCTATGTGCCCTGGCCGGGAATCGAACCCGGGTCCCCCGCACACCAGGCCGATGCTCTACCGCTGAGCCAACCGGCCAGGGCCCAGAATAAATCTTTATAAAACAACTTACTATAGTAAAATCTATCTTTTTATTTATACTTTAGTTGCTCTGCTACCACCCACCATGAAAGCTGGAATGCCCACTAGTGGGCGGAAGGGACCAGGTTGACTACCACTGCTCTACACCCTTAATGGTGATCCTGGGAGAACTTCTTAATAAATCACCTACACCTTAATCCTTGTCTCAGGTTCTGCTTCTGGGATAATCAGACTTAAGAGATCAGGGAGGCAGGACTTGCCAAAGGTCATCTCCATTCTGAGCTGAGGATGCAAAAATTGCCAGGACATTAATTCAACTTGCAGAGCTTCAGTGGTTTCTATTAATAGGAGTTCCGATTCTCCTTGGGCATTAATTAGATTAAGTGATGTCAGCTACTCCAATAGGCAAGTCCTGAAATCTCAGTGGTTGAACACAGGGAAGGTTGACTTCTCACTCATGTGTTGTCTGAGGCAGGTTGGGCAGTTCTCTGCCGTCTGGTGGCTGCAGGAAATGGAACACATGGTTTCCAATATTGCTGGGCAGAGGAGGAACACCAGCTCTTCACGGCTTCCATCTGGAAATGGCATGTATCATTTTCACTCACAGTTTATTGGTTGAAACTAGTCATATGATCTAAATCAAAATGCAAGGTATATTGGGATATGTAGAAGAGCACTTGGGGAAGCACAGTTTGTTCTTACAGTGGAGTTGTACTTGGTGTGGTACAAGATTAGGTTTCAAAGGCAGTGAAAAAGGCAAAAATTGCACATGGCCCAGATTGCCTTTGAAAATCTTTTAGGATGGTGACATCAATCAAGACAAATATTGTCTTTTATTACAGAAAATTAGAGAAAAATGCCTTTCTCCCTCACTTTTCAGGCATAAGTTAATCAATTATTTTAAAGCTTTAAAATTTTGCCAACAAAACAAAACTAAAATTTGAATGTACTTTTGTGAATTTCAGTGAAAGGGATTTACTTGGCCTAAATAAGAAGCGGAATTATACCCCAAAAGCACTAACCATAAAAGAAAATGTTGACAAATTAAACTTCATGAAGATTAAGAAATTTTCTTCATCAAGAGACCCCATTGAGGCCCTGGACGGTTTGCTCAGTGGATAGAGTGTCAGTCTAGCATGTGGAAATCCCAAGTTCAATCCCTGGTCAGGGTACACATGAGAAGCAACCATCTGCTTCTCTCCTCCTTTTCTTCCTCTTCCCTTCCTGCAGCCAGTGGCTCGATTGGTTTAAGTGTTGGTCCCAGGTGCTGAGGATAGCTCAGTTGATTCAAGCATTAGCCCCAGATGGGGGTTGCTGGGTGGATGCCTGTCAGGGCACATGTGGGAGTCTGTCTCTCTATCTCCCCCCACTCACTTAAGAAAAAAAGACCTCATTGAGAGAGTGCAAAGTCAAGCCATGGACCAGGAGAAGATATTTGCATTATATATGGTCTCAAAGGTCTTATATTCAGACTATATTAAGTGCTCCCATAAATCAATTAAACAGATAACTGAATATTGAAATGGGTGAAAGGTTTGAACAGGCTGGATGATTCTGCTTCAGCTTGTGGATTGGTTGGGCTTAGTTGGTACCAAGTTGAGGGGTAGGTTTACTCTGCTCCACAGTTGGTTAATTCTGTGGCCCAATATAAAGGGGAAGCAACTGCTTGGGGCATGCTCTTCTCCTGATAAGGGAGTACAAGAGCTAAACTAAATCATGCAGGCACATGTAAATCTTTTGTTCACATTCACTGACATCGGGCCTGACCAGGCAGTGGCGCAGTGGATAGAGCGTTGGACTGGGATGCAGAGGACCCAGGTTTGAGACCACGAGGTCGCTAGCTTGAGCGCGGGCTCATCTGGTTTGAGCAAAAGCTCACCAGCTTGAACCCAAGGTCTCTGGCTCGAGCAAGGGGTTACTCGGTCTGCTGAAGGACCGTGGTCAAGGCACATATGAGAAAGCAATCAATGAACAACTAAGGTCTCACAACGAAAAACTGATGATTGATGCTTCTCATCTCTCTCTGTTCCTGTCTGTCTGTCCCTCTCTATCCCTCTCTCTGACTCTCTTTCTGTCCCTGTAAACACACACACACACACACACACACACACACACACACACACACATGGGAACACATTCATTGACATTCTGTTGGCCAAAACAAGTCATATAATCAAGCCCAAAGTCAATGTGGTGGGGAAATACACTATACCGACAGAGCAAGGGCATTGTAGTCACATGTAAGGGGTGTCGATACACTGCATTTCTAGAAATGCAATCCCATTTAGCATACCTGTGGTGGTTAGGTTATGGGAAGGAGGAAAGTCCTTATCCAATGGGCAGCATATCTGAGAAATAGTTTAAGTTCTGATGACATCTTTGGTAGTACTAGATCAAGCCATACTTGAAGCTGCATTCATCCTTGGACTTCCCAGATTCAGCAACTGATACATCTCCTGCCACTTCCCATGCTGGCTAAGCTATTTGAATCAGAATTCTGTCACTTATAACCACATGATTTCCAATATGCACTTTTCCTCACACTAAATTAGAATGCTAATTTATTCTCATCAACAACAGCACTGGGTGTTAATATTTGAGTTTTTGCCCATTTTCCAGGTGAAGAATAGTACTCTGTTTAAACTCCACTTATGTAGCAGCCATAATGAGTCTTTTTCATATACTTACTGGCCATTTGTTTTTCTCTTTTGTGAACTGTGAACTGAATTTGGCTTTTAGAATGTGCTGATTTTTCCAATTGTAGTCAGGTTTGCATCAGGGAAACATTTCCCAGTGTTTTGGGTACTTGGGTACTGAAATGGCTTTTGCTGTTAATTATAATATCCCTCCAGGCTGAAACTGTTTCTACCTTCTCCTAGTCAATGTTTCCTATTGAAATGAGCATAGAATGACTTGTGTTAGGTTTCCCAAGCAGGCTTGATAAATGTTATCTTGTGTTAGAGAGCTAGAGTGAGAAAAGACAGAGGGTGATACAGTGGTCACAAAATGCCCAGGAAGTGACATCATATTTTACAATTTCATGGTGACTGCTCTTTGGAAGTTCGACAGTTTCCTTGGAGACATCCAATGCTTGAAAGAGAATTTGCCTATGAAAAAAAACACATGAGTATATAAACCCAACTAATTTCCAGGAGAGGAAAAGAGTACAGAAAGGGGAACATTTTTTTAAAATAAGTTTTTATTGTCATTTAGAGATCCGAGACTAGCATTTTGGAATCTGGATGCTTATCTCCTAACTCTGAGAGGAGGAAGGGGAGTGGAGTGGTTGATATCCTTGCTCCTCACCTTGTGATCTGTGGCTTAGCAGCATCAGCATCACAAGAAGTTCAGAATCTCAGCCTCTGTCCTGGATCTACTGAATTAGAACCTTTTGCATGGACCTTGGTGTAGGATAAACCTGGCTTCTAATTCTGTTTGTTACTTGTTGGTTTTAGGACCTTGGGAAAATTATTTAACCTTCTCTGAGTCTCAGTTTGGGAGGATGAAATGAACTGGGCTATTGTATTAGACAGGGTAAAGGTTAAGATGCTATAACAAAAAAGACCCTTCAATACAGTGGCTTATGGAGCACAGATGTGTTTCTCTCTCTCTTTTTAAAAATTAAAAAAATTTTAAATTGATTTTAGAGAGAGAGGAAGGTAAAGAGAGAGAGAAACATTGAGTTATTGTTCCGTTTATTTATGCATATATTGGTTGATTTTTGTATTTATCCTGACTGGGGATTGAACCTACAATCTTAGTGTAATGAGACAATGCTCTAACCAACTGAGCTATACAGCCAGGGCCAACGAATATTTCTCTTTTATGTAACAGTCTTTCATGAACCATTCATGTTGGCAAGACAGAGCTGCTCTACATGTCATTTGGAAATCCTGCCTCTTCTAATCTTGTTGCTCTGTCATTCCTTAGGCCCTGGTCGGCGAACTGTGGCTCATGAGACACATGCGGCTCTTTGGCCCCTGGAGTGTGGCTTTTCCACAAAATACCACGTGCAGGAGCTACCTCGATAAGGAATATACCTACCTATATAGTTTAAGTTTAAAAAATTTGGCTCTCAAAAGAAATTTCCATCGTTGTACTGTTGATATTTGGCTCTGTTGACTAATGATTTTGCCGACTACTGCTTAGGGCATTATCCTCATCTAATAGTTAGAGACTGGGTCCCAGGAACATCTATTATATATTCCACTTCTTGAGCAACTCACTCATCACTTTGGGTCATATTTCATTGGCAAGACCTTATTCATCTGGCTACAACCAGGAGAGGCTGCGAAACGTATTCTCCTACTGGGCATCCCCATGACTACTCTTTTCTGAAGCTGTATCAGAGAGGCCCTCCACTGCGTCTGCCTTGGTGAATTTCAGCCTGTATTATACAGCACGTTTACTGTGATATTTCTCAGTCCAGAAGCACTTGCAGCCTCTGATCCTGCCACACGCTTGTGATATATCACCAATGGTGATATACTGCTGCCTTTGCCATTAGGCCAAGCCAGTTATTCAGTGCTTTTTAATTACCTGGTCAGGAAGTAGATGGATAGTTCGGCAGACACCATGGGATTTAACAGCAGAAGTGTATTTAGACTATTTCCCCATGGGTGAGCGGCTGATTAGCTACATTTGCTATGTACCTAACAGCTGCTATTCGCCTTTACTAATCTTAATTCCCAAAGTAACTTGGTAGCAGAAAAGCATTTCTCCCATTTTTCTCTGCCAAAGTTCCCAGAGGATTTTTCTCTCAGCATCAGGGTGTTAGAGACCAGAAGGGTCTCTGGATCCTGCAGATTTCTAGCCAGAGGGGTTAGTAATAGGGCCCATATTGGGCTGAAAGATTAAACTCTGAGATTGAAATTACTCTGACTCCATCCCAGGGGTAAATAAATTGTGTTCTCTCAAAACATTTGCCCTCAGAGATGAGCCAGGGAAGAGGGTTTCCCCCTCATGTGCAATAACAGTTTACCTTCTTTGTTCTAAATTAGAAATCAGTTGCTACCTAGCTGCAAGTGAGGCTAGGAAATATCTAACTGAACCACTATGTTCCTGGCTACCATTCTATTACTTTGGAAGAAAAGAGAAATGGATTTGGGACAGAGGATGTGATCCAGAGAGCTAGTCGGTCTGAAGAGGTGGGAACAAGAATGGTGCTAGCAGTGACTGACACTGGTCAATGCATTAGTTTCCAAGGGCAGCTGTAAAAAAGTACAACACAGTGAGTGGCTTAAAGTGTTACCAGCATTGGGGTTCTTGGGTTCCCCAAGGTAGAAATCAAGAGGAGCCACCAGAGAAAATTCTGGACAGATTTTATTAAGCTTATGCTTGAGCACAAGGGAGACAGTCCCAAGAGAAACAAGAGTTTGGGCTGCTCCTGGAATGGCTTGAGGGAGAGGCTTTTATTGGTGAGGGAGGGGAGGGCTCATGCAAACTTTGGGTGAAGAGCAGAATTTTCCACCTGGAGGTTGGAGAAACAAGTGGTTACAAGGAAGATAAAATTCTGCATTTTCTGAGCAGGGAGTTTGTGTGTTTGTGGGGGGTGACGTTCTTGTGGTGGACTTATCTGGTGTTTCTTCTGGCCATCTAGGGTCCTTAGGATTCCAGACCTGGTCCCTCTGCTGTATTAAAAACAACAAAGTTTATTCCCTCACAGTTCTGAAGGCTAGAAGTCTGAAATCCAGATATTGGCAGAGCCATGCTTCCTCTAAACCTGTCGGGGAGAATCCTTTTCGCTTTTTCTTAGCTTCTGGTGGTTTGGCTGCGGTCCACCTTGTCTTGCAGCTGTAAGACTTTAATCTCTGCCTTGTTGTCACATGATATTCTCCCCTGTGTCTCTGTGTCTCTCCTTTCCTTAAAAGGACAGCATCGTATTGGATTAAGAGCTATATCTACTACAGAATGACCTCATCTTAACTTATAAGACCTAGTAAACTCATATTCTAAGATACTGGAGGTTAGGACTTATATATATATATATATATATATATATATATATATATATATATATAATTTATTTATTTATTATATGCGGCTTAAGTGTCTGTCGCCGATAGCTTATTGGTTGCTTGCATAACTGTACTAGCCAATGGGGTGAAGTTGCCACGGCTGAATGCAAATTGAGCGGGTCAGGGGGAAGGTGAACATTTGTTTGCACTGGCAATCATCTGTTTTACATAAAAACTACGTCTTAACGTAATTTCTTTTAAGAATGCCTCCTAGAAAATACAGCACTGAAGAGGAGAGAAAAGGAGCTAAAGCTGCACAAAAATGGCTTTCTCAACAAAAAGAAACCACTGAGCAGAGAAAGACAAGGCTTGCTTCAGTCGCAGAGCAAATGCGTCTTTCTCGGCAAAATGAGACTGATGAGCATAGAGAAACAAAGCTTGCCTCAGATGCAAGACAAAAAAGCCTGTCTTGACAAAATGAGTCCCTTGAACAAAGGCAGGAGAGAAATGCAAAAAAACGACAGAGTAATGCTGACCGAAACGCAAAAAGGATTAAAACAGATTCAAACGGAGAAACTTTAATTTTTGAGCATTCCTCTGGTGACATGAATATTAAATGTGAACACTGTCAGTCCTTAAACTTCAAGTTAGAACAGGGGTCTCAAACTCGTGGCCCACCGAACAATTTTGTGCGGCCCGCAGACTAATCCACGAAGTTCAAAATATTTTGGATAAAATTAAGTAAGCCCGTGGATTAGTCTGCGGGCCGCACAAAATTGTTCGGCGGGCTGCATGCGGCCCGCGGGCTGCGAGTTTGAGACCCCTGAGTTAGAAACTAATCGATTTGACTGTGGCAAGAAAGGATTTTCTCAATGTTGCAAGTACGGAAACATTGTAGTTCCACTAATTGAGAATTATCCACCACTCTCGAATAAGATATTGACTAATCAGCATCCAAATAGCAAGCGGTGGCTCTTAAGAAATGTACCACCAGTGGTTTCCTTCATTGCACTCTACTTTAAGCAATTAAGCAAGTAGAAGGGGGAAACCCCGTGGGGCACTAAGCAAAGGGGCGTCCTCGCCGCCTGCCCTGGGTAATTCAGTTTGAATTAGCAGACATCTTTGCACAAATCATTTTAATTACAATTTATAATATCTAGAACAGTGGTCATTTCATATGACCGCCAGGCTTTCTAGTATACACACACACACACATATATATATCTTTTTGGAAGGATAAAATTCAACTCATTACCGCCAGTAACCAAGAGTCATCAGCTCTAAAAAAATTTTTTTGTTCCCAAAACAATTAGGAAGGAATCAAGACTCTACATATTCCCACTCTCAGAGAACAACTGGGTGGTAAACATGGAGTGCCAACCTAAATGCATCCTAAAAGTTGGGAAATTGTGGGTACCTCTCCTTTAGCAATGTGAATACAGATGATTCCTATAAGGTTGGCTGAAGGAGGACACCTGAATTCAGGCAAGAAAAATTTATTAGGAGGTCATCTGCCGGGCTGACTCCTAAGGTGGAGGTCAGCAACTGGTTCTCTAACAGGTAGGGTTAAATAGGGGACTTGAGGGTGGGGGATGGTAGTCGATATGGGGGACCTTCCACACCTGGGTTAGTCACCCGGATGCCTGGGGGAAGGTGATTTGGAACGTCTAGTTTGTCAATATCCCTTCGTCCACTTAAAGGAAGAGGGGGTCAAAAAAAAAAAAAAAAGGAAGAGAGGGGGTCATGGCCCCTGCCTGCAACCCTATCATTTCCTGTTTTCACACATGACTTACAGTCTACTTCAGGGGTCCCCAAACTACGGCCCGCAGGCCGTATGTGGCCCCCTGAGGCCATTTATCTGGCCCCCGCCACACTTCTGGAAGGGACACCTCTTTCATTGGTGGTCAGTGAGAGGAGCATAGTTCCCATTGAAATACTGGTCAGTTTGTTGATTTAAATTTACTTGTTCTTTATTTTAAATATTGTATTTGTTCCCGTTTTGTTTTTTTACTTTAAAATAAGATATGTGCAGTGTGCATAGGGATTTGCTCATAGTTTTTTTTTATAGTCCAGCCCTCCAACAGTCTGAGGGACAGTGAACTGGCCCCCTGTGTAAAAAGTTTGGGGACCCTTGGTCTACTTACTGAAAAATTAGAGACCAAAAATACTCTGATGCAAATGAGTGTTATTAGACACTGTAGGCTTTGCCAAACACCCCACAACAAATTAAATTGGTAGCAATAAGCTAAACCCACAGTAATTTACGATTAGCTAAGCAAAAAAGAACAGCATTTGAAAACTACAGCCAACTCAAGATAAAACAAAGACAAAATATTCCTTCATTAAATTATGAAAATTCCTACTATTGGCATGCATGTGTATGTGATGCTGTGAAATATTATTTGGCAGCCAGACTTCTGGGTGGAATACCAAATTAGAGTGCTCAATAAACTATGGTAATTTTCTATTTTTTAATTTATGAACATTGTGTTTGAATGAGTCTTAGAGACTTTTTAGTGTAAGTATAATGAACATCTGCTAGTTTCCCTGCCTTACATCCACTCCTCTTTCCTCTGTCAACATCTTTCTTCTGATTTTTTTTTTTTTGTTCAATGAATCATCCCATTTTCATTTGTGTGGTTTGAGAAGGGCCAGCTTTAGAACTGGGCATATAACCAAGACTGGCCAGTGTATTTTATCTTTTTTGCCCATAGTTCAACCATAGCACATATCTCAAGCCAAGCCAATGAGACTTAATCCCAGGATTTTTGTCATAGTTGTTAAGCTTGGAGAATAAAACTGCCTACAACAAGGACAGCCTGACAGCTAAAGAAGATAACACAAAGGAAAGCATGGCAGAGAAAGAAAGAGACAGATTCCTAACACAGTTTGAGCCCCTGGATCCAGCCAAGACTGAAGCGAATATGTGAGGCTCTCTCTTAAGGAATGAAGGAGGGATTTGTACTTTTGCATCTCCTCAATATCATATTCTGAAAATATGTAACCTAAACATGCCAATAAAGGTCATATTTTTTTAAGGTCATATTTTATAACTGAGTTTTTTGTTTTTGTTTTTGTTTTAAGTGCGGAGAGGAGATAGACAGACTCCTGTATGCACCCTGACCAGGATCTACCTGGCAACCCTCATCTGGGGCCAATCCTTGAATCAACCGAGCTATATTCAGCACCTGGGGCTGACGCTCAAACCAATGGAGCCACTAGCTGTGGGAGGGGAAGAGAGAGAGTAGAGGGAGAGGGAGGGGAAGAGAAGCAGATGGTTGTTTCTACTATGTGCCCTGACTGAGTATTGAACCCGGAACTTCTGCACACCAGGCTGATGCTCTACCACTGAGCCACCAGTCAGGGCTCCCAGTAATTATTAATCCTATAACTCAAGGCTTGTACCTTTTGACCAGCATCATCCCATATTTCCTCACCCCCAGCTCCTGGTAAGTACTGTTCTACAAGTTTAACTTTGTTTTCTAGATTCCATATATGAGTGAAATCATACAGTATTTATCTTTCTCTGTCTGGCTTAATCTCACTTAGCATAGTGCCCTCCAGGTTCATTTATGTTATCACAAATGGCAGGATTTCCTTTCTTTTTAATGGCTGCATAATATTCCATTGCATACATACACCACATTTTCTTGACCCATTTATCCATCAAGGGACACTTGTTTCCATGTCTTGATTATTATAAATAATGCTTCAATAAACATGGGGTGCAGATATCTTATTGAAATACTGGTTTTATTTCCTTTAGATCAATACTCAAAGTGGGGTTGCTGGATCAGATGGTAGTCCTTTTTTTTAGGAACCTTCATACTGTTTTCCATAGTGGTTACACCAACTTACATTTCCACCAACAGCATAAAAGGGGTCCCTTTTCTTTACTCTACACCAACACTTATTTCTTGCCCTTTTCAATAAAAGCCAGGCTTTTCTCCTTTCTCTCTGGAGTCATTTCAGAGTTTCATGAGATTTCTGCCTTGCTCTCCTTAAGGACCTCTGTTATGTGAGTCATAATCCTCTTCATGCCCTCTGGATGTGTAGGTCATCAGTTTCAACATTGAAACTCAACTTTGAGTGAGAGAGAGGCCCTCTGCTTTCCAGATGACCATATACATAGTGAAAGAAAGCTGGAATTTTTCTAAAGACCTTTGCTTCACAAGGACACCGATAGAAAGTAAAAAAGAAAATAAGCAGCCCTGGCCGGTTGGCTCAGTGGTAGAGCATTGGCCTGGCGTGCAGGAGTCCCGGGTTTGATTCCCAGCCAGGGCACACAGGAGAAGCGCCCATCTGCTTCTCCACCCCTCCCCCTCTCCTTCCTCTCTGTCTCTCTCTTCCCCTCCTGCAGCCAAGGCTCCATTGGAGCAAAGTTGGCCCGGGCGCTGAGGATGGCTCCATGGCCTCTGCCTCAGGTGCTAGAAGGGCTCTGGTTGCAACAAAGCAATGCCCCAGATGGGCAGAGCATCGTCCCCTGGTGGGCGTGCCGGGTGGATCCTGGTCGGGCGCATGTGGGAGTCTGTCTGATTGCCTCCCCATTTCCAACTTCAGAAAAATACAAAAAAAAAAAGAAAGAAAGAAAGAAAGAAAATAAGGATAATGCAACCCACATATAAAAGAAAAACTCACAAGATGGAGTTTCCCCACACTCATATTTTACAAAGTCTGGGCTGGCAGAATTTCCTTTCATTTTAATGGCTGCATAATATTCCATTGCATACATACACCACATTTTCTTTACCCATTTATCCTGTAATCTTCTGTCCAGCTTTCTTAGTGTTCCTCTCTTTTAGATCCCCAAACCATGGTGGCAGGGATGCCCTGAGCTCCGCAGCCCCACACCAGGGCTTCCAGCTCTTGCTGAAGGAGGAGAGGGAAGTTATTGTGTGCAGAGATCTAGAACATCATGAAGGAAAGGGAGGAGTACCTTGGGTGCTTGTCATAGTGGGGTTCTTGAACAGGTTCTCAGAATAGGTGGAGAGGAAGAGAAAGATGCTTTCCTGAGACTTTGGGATACTAAGGACCATGTTGCTTTGGGGCCTAGATGACACAATTCAAAGCATCATTAGGACATTATTGTTATGAAACTGAAGAGGGTCTACCCATTATATGCCTAGCAGAGCCAAACACTGAACACCAAGATTTGCAGAAGAACAATTAAAGCAATTTATTAACAGGGTGCCAAACCAGGGAAACAGCAAGCTAGCGTTCAAAATTCGAACTCTCAAATGGTTTTTAAATCAAATGTGTGGTTTTTTTAAATTAAGTGTGAGGTGGAGAGGCTGAGACAGACTTCCCTATGTGGAAGGACCAGGATCCACTCTTCAAGTCCCTACCAGTTAATACTCTCTCTGCCTGGCTGGGCCATAGCTCCGTTGCTTGGCAACTGAGCTATTTTATCTCCTTAGGTCAAGGCCATGAAGCCATCCTCAGTATCCACAGGCCAACTTGCTTGAACCATTTTGAGCCATGGCAGTGGGAGGGGAAGAGAGAGAGAGAAAAAGAGAGAGAAGGAAGAGGGTAGAGAAGCAGACAGTTGTTTCTCCTGTGTGCCCTGACTGGGAATCAAACCTGGGACTTCCACATGCTGGGCTGATGCTCTACCACTGAGCCAACTGGCCAAGGCCTAAATCAAGTGTTTTTAAAGGGAAAGATTGAGGGTTAGAGCTTAGGGCTCATGGGAGAAGCCGATTGGTTAGCTCTTGTGTAAGCTTCAGTGGTTTCCTTATCCCGATTAATTCAGTTCCTGACATTATCTTGTCTGGTGCCTCTGTAACTGTGTTTGGGTGATCTAACCAGTTTGAGGAACCAAAATATCTCATAATTGTGTATCAGTGTCTTTAAGGCTAAAAGCAGAAGTGAAACATATGTGACCATTGTTATTGTGTAAGCTATCACCGGGTTTATATTTAATTGGCTACATTTTTCTATTATTTCAAGCAAAGTTTACTTTTCTTGGAACTTGATTTATAGGCAGGCCTCTAGAACATGACTAATATACTTAGTTAATCTTGACTATAAGCTACATGAAAACCAAAGCAATCGAAACATTTAGTTAAAACCTATACTTATATCATTAGACTCTATAATCTCATACCTGAAAGTTTACTATTGACTGGCAGTTTCAATGCCTCCTTCTGCAGAGCAAAGCCTGGGAAAACATACACTGTTGGAGATATTGCTGGTCCTATAAGATGTAAAGAACTCAGAAGATGTTACCTTCAGGAACAAAGCAAAAGTGCGAGCTGGGGCTGGAGACATTGCTATTTGATGCACTCATGATGGTTGGAAACTACTAGCATCCCTGCTTTTGGAAATTGAGCTTTAGAAGGGTTGAAATTCTGAGACTTTGGGTGGAAATGAGGGACTTAAAAGAAGGCAGAGTAGTCCCAGGTTGGTGGTGGTCTTGGTTTTCAGCTGAAGCAAAGATAAATCCACCTCAGAGGAGTTCTTCCCCAATCTTAAATGTAGATCCATGAGATTCTCATGAAATGAGATCCCATGATGGGGCTTGTTAATGGTGCAAAGAACCAAATACCCTGTCATCATAAAACAATTTCCAAACCTGTAAGAATTTTTCATGAGTTTATGTGAGCCAAACTATCAACAATTTCCTGGAATTAAAGTCTCACGAGTTGAGAAAATGCTCTGGAAAATGGTGGTTTTACCATTTATGTTAATACATCAGAATCAAAGGGGACAACGTAAGGGTTACATGAGATTGATTGGTGACACACTACTCACAAAAATTAGGGGATATTTAAAAATGAATATGAAGCGATAAAAAAATAAGCATTTGAAAAAAGAAAGAGAAGCATTTTTTTTTATTAAACAAGAACATCAGAAAAGCAAACGACACATCAAAACAGTTGTTAGATTATGCAAATAAGATACAAAACCAACTTTTATTTCATTGATGAAAATGCACTATACAAAAGGCTGAAAGTACTGGAGTATCTGCCCATTTCCTGATCTTGAAAGTGCACATTCTGCAACTTCCCAGCCTTTCCAATGCCCGTGCAACACAATTTGCCAGAATGTGAAGCCTAGAGAGCCATAGGACGTCTTGAAGCCAGTCAGATACAGACGACAGTGGCAACAGTACTTGGAACATCCCAAAGCATGATTAGCAGACTGTGGAATCTCTATCAAGAGACTGGCACAGTATGAAGAAGATGAGGATCAGGGTCACCCATCTGCCACAATAGCAAGAGATGACTGCTACTTGACCTTATTAGCAAGAAGGAACAGGCACAGCAATGAAACAGAGCTGCAGGGACAGTTTCTTGCTGCCATTAGACAATGGATATGCACCCAGACCATACAAAATTGCCTCCATTGTGTTGGACTGCATGCCAAGTGACCAATGGTATGCATTTTGTTATCTGCTGAACACTATAGAACCGCAGAAGGTGGGCTGATGAACTTTGTCATTGGACCTGTGATCAGTGGTGTAAGGCCAGTGGCCGCAGCCATTGGTTCACATTGGATTCAGGCAGATGGTACAGAAACAATGGAGCCAAAGAATGGTGGGTCATTCCTTTATTAAAGTCTCACACCAGCCAATGAACAAACACATAGGGAAAATCCTTCCCTTTCATTCAGGGTTCCCAAAACCCTGATGCATTCTCCAGTTCCACAACCAGGAGAATCTTCTCTGGTTCCTCCTAGAATCAAAGACCCCACCAGGTTTGCAAAGCCTCTCAGCTCTGGTTCCCCATCTGCACACCTTCTCACTTTTCTGCAAAACTGGCTTCTTCCACACTCTGCATTCTCTCTGCTCTCCCTGCAAAACTGCTGGGCCCACAAAGACCCCTCCTTCAGCAAACATTAGCAAAATAATGGCTCCTCCCAAGCAGGAATGCAATCCACAATTTGCAATCAACTGCCCTGCTCTGAGGGCAAGCATACACTTGGCTGCCCAGTGCCATTTTGTAACAATAAAAGTGAGCAAACTAAAAAATATACGAATTTTACAAACTTATTTGCCCAACAAGTGATCAACTGTCCTCTTCTCTGATGAGTCACAGTTCAGTCTGCAGCCTGACAATCATCGTGTCCTGACCTGGCATTGTTGGTCAAATAAGTTTGTAAAATACGATTTTTATGTTTGCTCTCTTATAGTTTGCATTGGGGGCTGGGCAGCACCAGGTATATGTGGTTTGTGAAACTGCAAATTATCTTTCTGCTTGGGAAGGGCCATTGTTTTGCTAATGTTTGCTAAAGGAGAGGTGTTTGCACCAGAAAATTTTGAAAAGAAGAGAAGAGGGAGAGGAGGCAGAAAGAAACCATGTTTGCAGAGTAAGAGAGCAGAGAGAATGCAGAGTGCTGAGGAAGAAGCCATATTGGTAGAGAAAGAGAAGGTGTGCAGATGGAGAACCAGAGCGGAGGAGATTTGGGAGCCCTACTGAGGCTTGTGGGGGCCTTTGATTCCAGGAGAAACTGGAGAAGATTGTCTTGGTTGTGGAACCGGAGAATGTGTCAGTGGCTTTGGGAGCTGTGAATGAAGAGGGATGCAATCTTCCCCGCCAGTGCAAGACTTTAATAAAGGAATAGCCCACCATTTTTTGGCTCCACTGTTTCTTTACAGTCTGCCCAAATCCAATGAGAACCTGCATGTGTGTGACCATGACAGTGGTGGCCTCTGACCATACAGGCATGAACAAGGAACATGGGAGAATCCATGTTTCATGCAAAAAAGGGACTCCTTCAGTGGTGGTAGAATCATGGTGTGGGCTAGCATCAGCAGTGGTGGTTGTACTGACCTCCACATCATCAAAAACGGATTGCTGACTGCTGTTCGATATCAAGATGAGGTCCTATACCCTATAGTGACACCTGTAAGGTCCAGTGGGTAATGGGAAACTCAGGCCCTCCCGGGAACTTTGGCTAGGACCGCCCACAACCAAACACCCAAAAGAAACTTCCCAGGAGCCCTTTGGACAAAAGCGACCATTTGCCAGCCAGTGTTATTTCACCACGTCATATTAGCTCGACCACCCTAGGGACCCTTTAAATATCTCCCACGCGGGTCACCACTTGCGACTTCCTTGGCCTCTATCTTTCCTCAGGGCCAGGGAACCTCATGGGGCAGGATGCACACTCTGTACTCTCAATAAAACCTTTTATTATTCCACACTTCATGGCTCCGGCCCCCTTCTTTCCTTCTCAGCGGGGAAAAATACCTTATAGTACCCTATGCTGGAGCAGTTGAAAAGAACTTTCTTTTCATGGACAATAATGTAAGGCCCCACTGTGTGCATCTCATCAACAACATGCTTCAGGAGGCAGAAATCAAATGCATGGACTGGCCTTCACGTTCTCCAGACCTGAATCCTACTGAGCATGCTTGGGATGCACTGGGAAGACATCTGGCAAACTGTCCAATGCCTTCCACAGCACTTCTTGAGCTGGAAGTTGCCCTAGAGCAAGAGTGGCAGAGGATCCCACAAGAGCTGCTGGACAATCTGATCCTGTCCATGCCCCATTGCTGTCAGTGTGTTTTGGCAGTCTTGGGTGACCATACACTCTACTGAACAGTCAATGTGTGGCACTCTTGTTCAGTTTGACATGCTTCTGTTGACCCCCACTGTTAGTCAAAAAAGTTTGTAAATATGATATATATGTTTGCTTGCTTATAGTTTGCATTGGGTGTGGGAGACAGGCTGTAGGCTGGCAAGGTCTTTATAGCCTAAGGCTGATTTTAAGACTAAGCCTTTCCATCCTTTTAATACTAAGATCTTCTCTAAATTGAGCTTTTTCCCACACCCTTGACTGTTGCATGATGGGGGGTGGTGCACTCTTATGAGGAATCCCATTTATGCCTCAGATGAGTGGCTTTGTATCAGAGACTTCTGTCTTGGAATATTGGCTTAAAGGCTTAGTTTCTACACTATAAAATGAGGCAGCCTGACCAGGCAGTGGCGCAGTGGATAGAGTGTTGGACTGGGATGCCGAGGACCCAGGTTTGAGACCCCGAGGTTGCCAGCTTGAGCGCAGGCTCATCTGGCTTGAGCAAAATAAAAAATGCTCACCAGCTTAGACCCAAGGTCACTGGCTCAAGCAAGGGGTTACTCGGTCTGCTGAAGGCCCGCGGTCAAGGCACATATGAGAAAGCAATCAATGAAAACTAAGGTATTGCAACGAAAAACTGATGATTGATGCTTCTCATCTCTCTCTGTTCCTGTCTGTCTGTTCCTGTTCCTGTCTCTCTGTTCCTATCTATCCCTCTCTCTGACTCTCTCTCTCTCTGTCCCTGTAAAGAAAAAAATAAAATAAAATAAAATAGAATGAGGTAGACCAGGGGCACTCTTGCACAGATCCTGCCATTAGCATTGCAGAGGAGAGGCAGCCAAGATGGCAGAGTGCTGAAAGAGAAGCCAGTTTGTGTAGAGTTTTGCAGAGAAAAGGAGATGGGGAACAGAGGTGAATAAGGCTGGTGGGACCTTTGATTCTAAGAATACTTGGATGAGTCAGTGGCTTTAGGAGCCCTGAATAGAAAGGAAAGTGTTTTCCCACTGTGTGTATTTCTCGCCTGCCAGGTGCGAGCTAGGATTAAAGGTAATAAATGGCCCACCAGTTCTTGGCTTCATTGTTTCATTACCATCTGTTCGAATCAAATGCGAACCTGCATGGGCCAGGCAGCTGTGATGGTGTCTGTGGCTACGTGGCTACTGGCCTTATACCCACCAATATGTCACTTGCTACTTGTAAAGCCAGAAGCCAAGGCCAGGGTCACCATCAGAGCAGCCCAGCCCTTGCAGGTTCGCATTGGATTCGGACAGTCGGTAAAGAAACAAAGGAGCCAAAAGCAGATGGGCTGTCATCTTTAATTCTAGCTTGCACCCGGCAGGCAAGTAAAAAACACACACTGGGTTCCAAAACCCAATCACATTCAGTGCTCACAAAGCTACTGATTTATCCAAGTTTCCTAGAATCAAAGGTTTCTAGCTCACCAGCCTTATTCTCCTCAGTTCCCCATCTCCTTCCTTATCCCAGATACAATCTCTACACAAACTGGCATCTCACTCAGCACTCCGCCATCTTGGCTGCTTCTCCTGGCCTACTCCACGTGGCCTCCTTCTGCTCTCCTCTCTCCTCTAATGATAATCTCAGGAACCAAGAGCACAAACTCTGTTCTTCCCCCATTTTATATTGTAGCTTCACAACCTCTAATCCAATATACAAAATAGGGAAGTCTCTAGTAGAGTCACTTCTCTGAGGCATGATTGGATTGTACCACCCCACATCAAAAAGGGTGGGAAAGGCTTAATCCCAAAACCAAGCCCCAGGCTACAACGATCCCCAACACACATTAATATCACCTGGGTGACGGCCTCCACCTGGGCGGTGTCATCTTTAACAAAGTGAGCATAATACATTTTATCTGCCCAACACTACTCAATCATGATAATTGAGTTTGCATCTCTTTTGCATAACTGAACAACTTTCTTTGACTTGTTTGCTTTTCTGATGTTCTTATTTAATTAAAAAAATCAAATACTTCTTTTTGTTATTGTGTCATATTAATTTTGAAATATCCCCAAATTTTGGAAGCAGTGTAGATTAGGGAGGCAGAAAGTAGGGAAATCTCTGGTATTGGGTAAAATGTAAAAGTGTATCTGCTGAAATTTCTTTTATATAGGCAGGGACAAGACAGTTAACAGTTAATAGTTCACAGAACAATAGCAATGAGGAGGTCTGATGGCTCCTACTCTGGTGAGATGTCTGGCCTGATGGGGAAAAAAAAAGATGATCTTTACATTCCAAAGGCATGTTATTAGGTACATTATCTTGGATGCAAAAGCTTGAGTAAAAGTAAGTATTGACCTTTGTTTAGAAAGAACACCTCCCTAGGGCATTACTACCAGCCATAAACTGCTTTTAGCTAGAAAGGTTTAATTTAGACCAGGCGTGACCAACACTGTTTGCCCCAGGGCCAGATTAGAAAGAAAGCTTTTTTAATGGGCTGGACAAAATATTAAAATTAAAAAATGTTAAATACAAAAATGATTTGTTTAAGTAAACAAAATTTTATTATATAATTTGTTTATGAATAAATGTAAGTGAGTGAAAAAAATTTTAATATACAATATTATTATTATTATTTTTAAAGACTTTATTTATTCATTTTACACAGGAGAGAGAGAGAGAGAGAGAGAAAGAGAGAAGGGAGGAACAGGAAGCAGCAACTCCCATATGTGCCTTGACCAGGCAAGCCCAGGGCTTTGAACCGGCAACCTCAACATTCCAGGTCGATGCTTTATCCACTGCGCCACCACAGGTCAGTTGTAAAGCCAGAAGCCAGGGCCAGGGCCACTATCACAGCCGCCTGGCCCATGCAGGTTCGCATTGGATTCAGACAGTCGGTAAAGAAACAACGGAGCCACAAACTGGTGGGCCATCGTCTTTAATCCTAGCTTGCACCTGGCGGGCAAGTAAAAATACACACTGGGCTCCAAAACCCAATCACATTCAGTGCTCACAAAGCCACTGACTTTTCCGAGTTTCCTAGAATCAAAGGTTTCTAGCTCACCAGCCTTATTCTCCTCAGTTCCCCATCTAGATACAAACTCTGCACAAACGGACATCTCACTCAGCACTCCGCCATCTTGGCTGCTTCTCCTGGCCTCCTCCACGTGGCCTCCTTCCGCTGCTGGCTCTACTCTGCTCTCTCTTCTAACCTCAGGAACCAAGAGCCCAAGCTCCCGCTTCATCCCCATTTTATAGTGTAGAAATCCAAACCCTTAATCCAATATACAAAATAGGGAAGTCTCTAATACAAAGTCACTTTCTGAGGCATGATTGGATTGTACCGCCCCACATCAAAAAGGGTGGGAAAGGCTTAATCCCAAAACCAAGCCCCAGGCTGCAACAATCCCCAACACACATTAATATCACCTGGGCGATGGCCTCTTTAACAAAGTGAGCATAATACATTTTATCTGCCCAACATCAGTACAATATTATTTTAATAAAAATATAATTACATACCATATAAATATCCAAACTGTATTGCAATCAATCAAAACAATATTTAATTAATAGAATGAGCTTGAAGGGGTTATATCGCAAATAAAACAATTATACAATATTTCATTTTAAAAACAGCCTGGACACATTTTCAGTTATTAACTGCAGCTATTGTCTATGCTACAGTGCCACTTGATAGTCACACGTGGAATTCTTTTCCACGTATCACTATCTTCTTAAATATCTTGATTTCCAATAATCAAAGATGCTTCTGCATCTGAGTAGCTGAGATTTTAAAGTAGCAGAGAATATTAAAAATTTAATTTCAGGCTGCATAAACTCATTATGCGGGCCGAATCCGGCCCGTGGGCTGTATGTTGGCCATGCCTGCTTTAGACCATCCTGACTCTTTACTTTAGGTCTCTGAGTTCGCAAGGCCATTGTGCAGGGCTTACCTGAGCTTGTCAGGTTTAGTTCTTAGCCCTGTCTTTTATTTCTTTTGTTCATAACCCAAAGAAGACTTTGCAACTGAATGGATATCACCCCATGACAATTGCTGGTAAGCTTTATGGGAAACAGGCTGTAAACTAGCAAAGTCGTTATAGCCTAAGGCTTAGTTTAAGACTAAGCCTTTCCCACCCTTTTAATACTAAGATCTTCTCAAAAACTAAGCTTTTTCAGCCTGACCTGTGGTGGCGCAGTGGATAAAGCGTCAACCTGGAAATGCTGAGGTCGCCAGTTTGAAACCCTGGGCTTGCCTGGTCAAGGCACATATGGGAGTTGATGCTTCCAGCTCCTCCTCACCTTCTCTCTCTCTCCCTCTCTGTCTTTCTCTCTCCTCTCTAAAATGAATAATAATAATAATAATAATAAAAAAACTAAACTTTTCTCCACACTCTTGACTGTTGTATGATGGGGGGTGGTGCATGTAAGAATGAGATGGCACTTGAACATCAGATGTGCAGGCTTTATTAGAGGAGAAAGACCTGCCAGGGCACTCCTCCAAAAGAAGGGCACCAGTACAAGCTAGGGGGATGAATTTATAGGGTAAAAGGAGAATCTCGAGCAGTGGATATTGAATTAAAAGTCCTGGTATGTCCGAAATGCTTCTCCTAGGGGCGGCTTGCCAGCTTCTTGGAATTCCTCTGCCTCAGGGGTGATAGTCCAGTAAGGGTGAGGTCTGACAGATAAGCGGAACATCAAGAGGGCAGTTTGGAATTCACGTATCTATCAGTGCGCTCTTTATGAAGAATCCCATTTATGCCTCCGATAAATGGCTTTGTATTAGAGACTTCCTTATTTGTATATTGGCTTAAAGGCTTTAATTTTCTATGCTATATGATAAAGCAGACTGGGGGGCTCTCTCGCTCTGTTCATGCCATCAGCATTGCAGAGGCCTCCCGATCCCATCCTCTTTTCTCGGTGAGTCTATTTTCTTAATTCCGCATCATTCTCCCTCAGGACCTGGGATTACTAGCCGTGCTGGTTCTCGGCAGAGCTTCATGGAAAGATTTCCCCTATATTAGGAATAAGGCTCCAGTGACTTATTCTGTTGTCCTTTAGCTCCTTATTAAAGGGTGGTGTTAGATGAATAAATGTTTTTAGGTTTGCTCACTTGCACTGGAGCAGCGCCATGTGTCTATGTAAGTCTATGTAAGGCTGCCGGTGCTTGCCCTCAGGGTGGCAAATTGAAAATTGTAGATTGCCTTCCTTGGGGTGGGAGGGGCCATTGTTTGCTATTTTTTTGTTGGAGAAGTGTAAAACCAGGAGCCATGGCCAGGGCCACCATCACAGCAGCAGCCCGGCCCATGCAGGTTCGCATTGGATTCGGACAGTCGGTAAAGAAACAACGGAGCCAAAAACTGATGGGCCATAGTCTTTAATTCTAGCTTGCACCCGGCGGGCAAGTAAAAAATACACACTGGGTTCCAAAACCCAATCACATTCAGTGCTCACAAAGCTACTGATTTATCCGAGTTTCCTAGAATCAAAGGTTTCTAGCTCACCAGACTTATTCTCCTTAGTTCCCCATCTCCTTCCTTATCCCAGATACAAACTCTTCCCAAACTGGCTTCTTTCTCAGCACTCCGCCATCTTGGCTGCTTCTCCTGGCCTCCTCCACGTGGCCTTTCTCTGCTCTCCTCTGCTCTGTCATGCTAATCATCCCAGGAACCAAGAGCAAACTCCCGCTCTGTCCCCATTTTATAGTGTAGAAATCCAAACCCTTAATCCAATATACAAAATAGGGAAGTCTCTAATACAAAGTCACTCTCTGAGGCATGATTGGATTGTACCACCCCACATCAAAAAGGGTGGGAAAGGCTTAATCCCAAAACCAAGCCCCAGGCTACAAGGATTCTCAACACACATTAATATCACCTGGGCGACGGCCTCCATCTTTAACAAAGTGAGCATAATACATTTTATCTGCCCAACAAGAAGGTTATTTTCTTCCCCCAGCCTGTTTTGGCTGGAGTACAGAGAGAGGGAGCGCTGAGGAGCTTGGGAGCCCTGCTGAGGTTGGTGGATGCTGAAAGATGATAGATATGTGTATTCCAAACTGCCCTCTTGATGTTCCACTTATCTGTCAGACCTCACCCTTACTGGACTATTGCCCCTGAGACAGAGGAATTCCAAAAGCTGACAAGCCGCCCCAAGGAGGGGCTCCGGACATACCAGGACTTTTGTCTCAGTATCCCCTCAGGCTCTCCCAAACACTATATAACTCGCCCCTAGTCTGTAACCCGGTGCACTTCTCCTGGAGGAGTGCCCCGGCAGGTCTTTCTCCTCTAATAAAGCCTGCACATCTGGTCATGGACTGCTGTCTCACTCTTACATTTGGTGCCGAAACCCGGGACAGGATACTAACTGCCTGGATGATCCCTCTTGGCTGTTCAAACTTACAACCAGGGAAGCAATGGGCAGCTCGTCCCAGGCTTACTCCCTGATTCTGTTTGGACGTGTAATTGTAGGTCGATTGGCCAGCAGTCTAACCCTGTCCTGAACCCCTGCTGGACCAGAAAGGTAAAGAGTCTCTCCCTTCCCCTTCCCTGGTTGGCCTCCAAACTTCTCTCTAAAAACACCCCTTTCTGGTCGGATGGTTTTCTCTGACACACCTCATGTTTTGAGGGGTTTGACTTTCAGTCTCAGTGGACTGCACGGAAGACTAGGCGCCTAGCCAAACCTCTCCACTCTCTTGGACTTCTCGTCCTCAGAACTTCCTGACAGGTGGTGATGACCTCTATCAGGGACGACTCCCCCACACGGAGATTCTCTCCTCTTGGGACAGTGACAAAAGGAGGGGATGCCCCCTCTTGCTCACCTGTCTCCACTATGGGCTCTTCAGAGTCTAAGCCTTCCGACCAGACCCCTCTAAGATGTCTCATAAAAAACCTCACCAAACTCGGTCTCTCAGACCTCAAACCAAAGAAATTAATCTTCTGTAACATGGCATGGCCTCAGTACAGACTAGACAATGACTCCCATTGGCCTGAAAATGGGACATTTGATTACAATATCCTAAGAGATCTTGACAATTTCTGCCACCGGACAGGGAGGGCATCAGAAATTCCTTACGTGCAGGCTTTCTTCTCCCTTCTCTCCTGTCCTTAATTTCTGTACCTTTTGTTCTACACGCAGGCCATTTTTGGCCAAAGAAACCTCACCTAAAACCTCTGCTTCTAATCTTTCCTTCTCCGTAAATGCCCAAACTCTCTCCTTCTCCTGCCTGACCCCCAGGGCACCCCTCTCTCGGGACCCCTCTAGTCTCTCAGCAAATCTTTTTTGCTGGAGTCTCTTCCCTCCAGAAAGCTTCTTCCCTTCACTAAATCCTGTTTTCTCATTTCACCAGTTTCTCTTTCTCCTCCCCTGCTGGCCAGGGGCCTCTCCCTTCTCCACTGTGTTCTTCATCACCTCCCCACTCCTTAGAAGCTGTGGCTCTGGCTGCAGTGCCTGTCTCATCTCTGACCTCTCTTCTCTCCTTACAAACTACAGTTCTGTCTGTCTCCTCTCCGACTCCTCCTCCCTCCTTACAAACTGTGACTGTGCCTCTTTCCTCCTCACCCCCTCCCTTCTCCTCAGAGCTCTAAATCCTTTTGACTCCTCTGACCACGTGGAGCCACACCAATACTTTAACCTCCTCCTCTCCTCCTGCAGATTCTGACCCTCCTTCTTTCCATCCAGCTGCTCACACTGTCCATCCGTCTGCCTTCTCTCTTCCTCCCCTCTATGCTGGCAACTCCCTGCCATCTTGAAAAGCTTAAAAAAACCAAAATCGTCTATTGAACTGTGTGAGTGAATAATCCGTCTTGTCTCATTGTTTGTCAGAAAATATCTCTAGTATAATTTGAATTGAAACAAGTAAAGCGCGCTCATTTAAATTTCTTAATTCATAATATGTGAAGTCTTTGCTTAATATGTAACTGTGTCTGTTTCTAAGGCCTTAAACCAATAATTACCCACCTCTTAAACCAGGCTTACTCATCCCCACGGACTCTCCCTGCAATACCCCCATTCTTCCTGTTCAAAAACCTTCAGGGACTTATCGCCCTGTACAAGCCTTACACCTAATCAATGAGGCAGTAATTCCCCTCCACCCAGTAGTCCCTAATCTCTACAAGTTACTGTCACACATTCCCTCAAACACCACTCACTTCATGGTCCTAGACCTCAAGAATGCCTTTTTTACCATTCCTCTACACCCTGACTCTTACTTTCTGTTTGCCTTTACCCAGACACTAATTCAGCCCAACAATTTACTTGAATTGTCCTACCCCAGGGGATCAAAAACAGCCCATACCTGTTTGGGCAGGCACTAGCTCAGGATTTAGCAGCATGCAATCTCAAAACTAGTCCTCTCTTACAATATGTAGATAACCTATTCCTCTGCAGCCCTCCCTGCCTGCCTCAAGGAGACATACTTCCACCCTTCTTAACTTCCTCGCTATGAAGGGATATCGTGTCTTCTCTGCTAAGGCTCAACTTTATTCTCAGTCCCTAGTCTATCTAGGCATCGCCTTAACCCCCACCACCTGAAGTCTCACCCTAAATCAAACCCAGACCCTTCACATTCTCCAACCACCTACCACCACATATCAAATCCTTTCTTTCTTTGGTCTAATAGGCTTCTTTAAACACTGAATTTCCAATTTTGCTCTCTTAGTCAAGCCCCTCAGTGAGATCTTCTGAGCATGGCTTTTCAGGTCTATAATGACCAAAGAAGTAACAGAAAAGGCAAATAAGGCCCAAAAGAAGTCAGGAAATACCAACTTTTGGCTCCAGCGCCCTAAGGGGCTTCATAGCATTCCGTCAAGGCCCTGCTCCAGAGTGGAAAGAAAGGTCATTGAACTGAAGCCTACCAGGCTTCCTGGCCCCATCAAGGGACACACCTCTGCTGTGGAAAGAGGGACATGAGAAGGTAAGCTTCCCCCTTGCTCCATGGAGGGAGGGTTCAGTCTCTTCTAGCCCTGCTCCAGCTACCTGTGACCTGACCTTGCCCAGCATGCTGGGAATTGCCACTGAAGGCCCAAGGACATCATTCATGAGCCTAAGGTATTTCTCCCAAGTAGCAAATAAGGTAATCTCTTGTAAACACAAGGGCCATCTACCATGCCTCACTTGAATATTTAAGTTTTATTTATCCCTCAAAGATCTCTACTGTGGGTATTGACAGTCTGATTTTATTGCTTTATTTAGTGTTTAGTATCTCCTTTATTTCTCTTATCTCAATGCCCCATGCCTATTATAGGCTGGGATCTGCTGCTAATTCCAGCTAGAAGCAGTGGTCACTAGGACTTAAACTCTAGCTGCAAAGTGTAGAAATGTAACCACCCTTTCCCTGAGTACTTGCAGGATTTATAGGTTACTCAGCAAACTGTTCAAAGAGGCACTTCCAACATTACCTCACCCAAGGACTGACTTTCACATGAACAGGTCCACACACCGTGATCCTGACAACTCCCACTGCTGCTAAAATAGAAAAATGGCATGCCTTACTCCAACCACAAACCTGAAGCTGGTTGGTCTACATATGGCAAATATATGAAAAAACTAAGGACTCTTTTAATCAGGCTTTGGGAAAAGGAAAACTAGGATAAAAAGAAAGTCAACTTGATTGTCACTGGAGGTTAAAAAATTTTAAATCAAGAGTTCTGACTAGAAAGGAATTGTATGGTTTTGATAATAGAAGGAATAAGGTATGGAAATACTTTTGAAAGAAAAAGGAAAAGCAAGTTGTTATGAAGGCCAGTTATTTCTGGATAAGAAAGTGCATGAAAGCTGAATTTATGTAAGTTGTAGAAGGTTTGTGCAGGTTGTAGGAGATTTGTACCGAGAGAAAAGAATTTGTACAGTCAGAAAACTGGTTTTCAAAGAATGTTTAATCAGTCACCCTAGCTAACAGTCCTCTACTCTCCCCCACTTATTGGGATGACTCTTTTCTCTCCCCTGACCATCTGGAGCTCAGAAACAGAGAAACAAAACTGACCCTTTGTCCTTCTATTCTCTATTCACCTCTCAGCCTGACTCACCCAATCAGGTGTTTTCTACTCATGTGGGACCACAAGTATATGTATCTCCTTACTGATTGAACAGAAACGTGTACCCTAATCTGTCTCACCCCAAATATCAACCTAATCCCACCCCATGAGCCTCTTCTAGTTCCTAATACACTATCCATCTATCTAAGGACCAAACGAACTATACAGGTAATTTCTTGTTGCTTTAAAAATTTCTATAAAAGTAGATCTAGGGACAGAGGGACTAGCCACACTGCCCTGTCTTATTCCTACTCTCTCTCTCTCTCTCTCTCTCTCTCTCTCTGAAGCCCAGTGAATTCATAAACATGGAGTCAGTGGTTTTGCACAACCTGGGTATCTTGACAATTGCCTTTCATTGGTCCACTCACTCTCCTATTTATTTTTCTAACTTTTGAACCCTGCCTCTTATGTTTGTTTACTAGTTTCTTATAGAACTGCATGCAGACCTTCGCGCATCAGAAAATTGAAAAAATCTACCTAACCCTATACACCAACACTGAAACCTGCCCTCGCGAAACAGAAAAATATAAAACCTTGTATCAGTAAACCTCCTAAATCCTATCTTTCAACCCCTACAGGTCCCCTAACCCTAAAGCTCTCCCATATTCCTGAAGAACTAGGAGAATAAATAGCAATTACCTCTTAACGCTTCTCAGTCTTTTTACCCTTCACATAGTAAGGGGACAAGATCGCTGGGTCTTCTTGGCTGAAGAAGAGCCTACAAATGGACATGAAACATTTTGTTTAACTCAAGCTAACTGCTCTCTCCAGGGCTGCCAGGAAAAATATCTCTAACTTTACCATGGAAGAACTTTCACTCCCGCTATACAACCCTCCTTATCTCTGCATTCCTAATCTCCAAATATTTGCCTCTTTTTGTAATCAAATTCCTACAGGCCCAGATGAGAGAAATCTCTAGGATTACCTACAATCAAATGCTCCTACACTCCTATTCCCCAATACCCCAAGGAGAACTTCACAAGGGAAATATCAAATAGGTAGGGATGACAGCAGGAAGAAGCTGCCCCTCAGCCCAAGAAGTTCCCTCCTGAATGTTCTCCAAACCCCCTTCCTTTTCAAACACACATACTCAGTCCTTCTAAAAACTTACACTAACAGGTTCCCTGTCTCTTAAAATCTCACATGTCCTTTCATTCGAGAGGAACCAGACCAGCACGTCTCATGAGGCTCATCCAAGAGACCATGTATCACCATGTCACTCTGTCCCCTTGGCACTCGCAGCAAGCAACTAACAATTATTACCTTGCAAAATTTTTTTACTTCCTCACTCAGGTTTTTGGAGACATCACCTGGTTCAGACCTTACAGCATGGAAATTGATGACCTCCTTAACTGGATGAGGGACTTGGCTTGGCAAGATTCCCTTCTTGAGTTCTCTCCAGAAGAAGAAATAATTTTCCAGTTTTTCTCCTTTTTCTCTTCATCACCCCTCACCATATATTATAAAATTAATAACTGCCTTTCTTTTATATGTAACCACAGAGTTGAGAAATGATAGATATGTGTATTCCAAACTGCCCTCTTGATGTTCCGCTTATCTGTCAGACCTCACCCTTACTGGACTATTGCCCCTGAGACAGAGGAATTCCAAGAAGCTGACAAGCCGCCCCAAGGAGGGGCTCCGGACATACCAGGACTTTTGTCTCAGTATCCCCTCAGGCTCTCCCAAACACTATATAACTCGCCCCTAGTCTGTAACCCAGTGCACTTCTCCTGGAGGAGTGCCCTGGCAGGTCTTTCTCCTCTAATAAAGGCTGCACATCTGGTGATCGAGTGCCATCTCATTCTTACAAAAGAGAGGGGAGCAGTCTTGCCTGCCTATTTGTATGTCTGCCGTTATTGTAGTAAGGTACCAAAAAGTTGCAAAATTAATATTGATATTTTAGGAAGAAAGGTCAGGCTTTCTGTCCCATCCTTTCCTTGGGGAGGGGAGGGAGAAGAATGTAGAATTTTCTGGCTTGCAAGGACAATTGGTCATTTAGTTTTAACTATAGAATAAAGGTTGTCTGAGGAACTTCTTTTCTCTTACAATAAGAGACAGAATTTACATACCACCCTACATTGATTTTGGCTCTTCCTCCTTTCCTGGCATCCCGAGAGTAACATACTTCTAGGCCAGCCCCAGTAGGGTCGAACGACCAAAACACAGGGGTCGCCTAAAGCCATCGGAAATACATATTTTATTTAAAAATGTATTGTATAATAAATATGTATTTCCGAAGGCTTTAGGTGACCCCTGTGTTTTGGTCGTTCGACTCCTGCTGGTGTCCCGACCCACAGGTTGAGAACCGCTGCTCTAGGCAAAGGAGGAAAGATAGACAATGAAAGGTTTGTAAATGTCTTTGATTGTATTACCTTAAAAGTTTTAATGTTTTTGTGAAACAAACACTGTAAGCTTGTTAATAATTGTGCCATGATGTCATGCTCTCACAGCCTGTATGTGATCAAGAGTATATAACCAGCCTGACCAGATGGTGGCGCAGTGGATAGAGTGTTGGACTGGGATGCAGAGGACCCAGGTTTGAGACCCCAAGGTTGCCAGCTTGAGTGTGGGCTCATCTGGTTTGAGCAAAAGCCCACCAGCTTGAACCCAAGGTCGCTGGCTCCAGCAAAGGGTTACTCGGTCTGCTGAAGGCCCGCAGTCAAGGCACATTTGAGAAGGCAATCAATGAACAACTAAGGTGTTGCAACGTGCAATGAAAAACTAATCATTGATGCTTCTCATCTCTCTCTGTTCCTGTCTGTTGGTCCCTTTCTATCCCTCTCTCTGATTCACTCTGTCTCTGTAAATAAATAAATAATTAATTAATTAAAAAAAAAAGAGTATATAACCAGCCTCTATTATGTATTTGGCACGCATGATTTGGGTCTGCAATGCTCCATGTTAGCATTAAATAACATGCTAACATATTAAATAAATTAATATGTTAGCCTGCATATTAAATAAATCTCCTCCTTTAATAAAACCCTTCAAAACTCATCTGGACTTGGTGTGTCTACATAAACCCATGGAAGTGAGGTACAGTACTTTACAACGTTATGAGACTCTAATAAATGGAATGGCCCACCATCTTCTGGCCCTACAGTTTTTTTAATGTCTGCTCAAAATCTAATGTGAACCTGCATGGCCATGGTGGTGGCCACTGGCCTTACAGGTGGCCAACTCATCTTGCTTTACCCTGGACTTTCTTGTGTTAGCACTGCAAGTCCAGCTTCTTTGGAACTCTTTCAGTACCAGGCAAATCATGGTCAGTTCCTCCTTAATGATTACATTAAATCAAACTACAGCATGTCAGTGCATGTATGTGCTAAATTTGTGTATTCATTTGTTCTATCAATATGTGCTAGTTCTTGGTGGATTCTGTTGGGATCACAGCAATAAACAAAGTCCTTATGTTTTCTTCCTCACAACTCTCACCTTCAAGGAGGACACAAATGATGCTTAATTACAAATGATGATGGTTTCTATGATGGTGAGACTCAGGGTATGAGGACGAAGTAGAACCTGGTTTAGGAGGAAGAGGTAGATAAGGCTTCCTCCAAAGAAGTACTTTGATCCTTGTGTGGCCATAGTTGCGGCCACCATCTCAGCCGCCTGGCCCGTGAAGGTTTAGGTTCACATTTAATTTGGCTCGATCGTAAAGAAACAGTGGAGCCAAAAACTAGTGGACCATTCTCTTTTATTCTGGACTTGTATCAGCCAATGAGTAAAAAACAAACACACTCACATGTTTCTCTGGTTCCACAACCATGAGAATCTTTCCAGTTTTCCTAGAATCAAAGGCCCCACCAACCTTATTCACCTCTGTTCCCCATCTTTTTCTCCTACACTAACTGGCTTCTCCATCAGCATTTCGCCATTTTGGTTGGCTCCTCCACGTGGCTTCCCTGCCCTGCTACAACATGGGCTTCTCCTTTCTCTCTCTCTCTCTCTCTCTCCAAAATGGCCTCCTAGCTCCTCCCTTTAAAACTTTTCGGCACAAAAACCCTTCCCTAACATATATTAGTATAATCAAGTCCCTTCCCAAGCGTGAAAGTAATCAGCCGCCCTACACGGGCAGCGGCCATCTTTAACAGAGTGAGCGTAAAATAACTTATCTGCCCGACAATACTAAAGATCCTGACACCAATTTCAATATGTGGTTTTCCCCCACTATACCACTGTTGGGCAGATAAAATATATTATGCTCACTTTGTTAAAGATGGTGCTGCCCACGTAGAAGCCCATTGCCCAGGTGATATTAGTTGCCCTTCTTGCTTGGAATGGTTATTTTAATGTGTGTTGGGGTGGGCTGTGGGCAGGCAGGATCCTTGTAGTCTGGGGCTTGGTTTTAGGACTAAGCCTTTCCCACCCTTTTTAATGTAGGGTGGTGCACTCTCATGAGGAATCCCATTATGCCTCAGATAAGTGAATTTTTATCAGAGAATTCCTTATTTGTATATTAGATTAAAGGTTTTGATTTCTACATTATAAAATGGGGGCAGACTGGGAGCTTGCTCTCTCGGTTCCCAAGATTAGCATTAGAGAGGAGAGCAGAGAAAGGCCACGTGGAGGAGGCCAGGAGAAGCAGCCAAGATGGCAGAGTGCTAAAGGAGAAGCCAGTTTGTGCAGAGTTTGTGCAGGGAGAAGGAAGGAGATGGAGAACAGAGGTGAATAAGTCTGGTGAGCTAGAAACCTTTGATTCTAGGAAACTCGGATAAGTCAGTAGCTTTGTCAGCACTGAAGGAGTGGGTTTTGGAGCCCAGTGTGTGTTTTTACTTGCCATGGGTGCAAGCTAGGATTAAAGATGATGGCCCACCAGTCTTGGCTCCGTTGTTTCATTACCGTCTGTCCAAATCAAATGTGAACCTGCATGGGCCAGGCGGCTGTGATGGTGGCTGTGGCTACTGGCCTTACAGAGATGAAGACCAAGTATATACCATATTCCTTATAAATCACAATAGTCCAGAACCCATACTTTCTTGGCTTGTTGAGTCCAGAAAATTCCCATAAATTCCTGCCTGTCAATCAAGTATCTGGAATTGCCAAAGGTCATGTGCTTTATCCCCTTAGAAAAGGGGATAAGCTCCCTCTTTTCTTTCTCTCTCTCTCTCTCTTTTTTTTTTTTTGTGTGTGTATTTTTCCAAAGTGACAAGCGAGGAGGCAGACAGACTCCCACATGCGCCTGACCGGATCCACCATCTACTGGCATGCCCACCAGGAGGCGATGCTCTGCCCAGCTGGGGTGTTGCTCTGTTGCAGGGGTAGGGAACCTATGGCTCGTGAGCCAGATGTGGCTCTTTTGATGGCTGCATCTGGATCGCAGACAAATCTTTAATTAAAAAAAATAACATTAAAAATATAAAACATTCTCATGTATTATAATCCATTCCTTTCTTACCGCTCATGTTCTTGGTTGCGAGTGGCTGGAGCCAATCACAGCTGTCTTCTGGGACAACACCAAATTTTTATTGGATAACGCATAACGTACACAGCTCGTTGTGAGGTCAGGAAGTAAACTTCCCTCCTTTTAATTAGGTAGTCAGCTAGCTAATTGCAGAAACCCTTTTGACGAAGAAGATGGCTAAAAGAAAAAAAGATGAGAAGTATTGTACTTTTCAGCAGGAATGAACAGAGGAATTCGCCTTTGTGGAGAGAGCAGGTTCTGCAGTGTGTCTAATATGCAATGATAAAATTGCATCGATGAAATGGTCAAATATAAAGCGGCACTTCAACACACGCCATACTACATTTGCATCGAAATATCCAGTGGGGACAGCGGGAAGAAAGCATGTCAAGAGCTACTGTGTAGAGTGCAAGCTAGTCAGCAGCAACTCTGTGTTTGGACCCAACAAAGTGACTGGAATTTGGCTAGCTTTGCCGGTGCTTTAGCAATTGTGAGAAATGGAAAGCCATTCACAGATGGAGAGTATGCCAAAACATTCATGCTTAATGTTGCCAATGAACTTTTTGATGACTTTTTGAATAAGGACAAGATAATCAAATGAATAAAAGACATGCCTCTGTTGGCAAGAACTGTTCACGACTGTACCATCATGATGGCAAATCTAACTGAGGCAACACAAGTGAAGGACATAAATGCAGCACCATTCTTTTCTCTCACTTTGGATGAGTCAACGGACATAAACCATTTATCCCAGTTCAGCGTGATTGCAAGGTATTCTGTCAGTGTCACACTATGTGAGGAAAGTCTTGCTGTTTTGAAAGAGACAACAAGAGGGGAGGATTTATTCAAGTCTTTCACTGAGTTCACTAAAGAAAAAAAATCTACTGATGGATAAACTTATTTCGGTGTGTACTGATGGTGCTCCGTGCATGGTGGGGAAAAACAGGATTCGTAGTGCTTCTTTGTGAACATGAAAAGAGACCCATCCTAAGTTTTCATTGCATCCTACATCAGGAGGTGCTTTGTGCTCAGATGTGTGGCAAGCAGCTTGGTGAGGTGATGTCACTGGTCATTCAGGTGGTCACCTTTATTGTTGCCCGAGCTTTAAATGATCACCAGTTTAAAACACTGCTGAATGAAGTTGGTAATAATTATCCTGGTCTGCTTCTGCACAGCAATGTGCATTGGTTGTCAAGAGGAAAGGTGCTCAGCCATTTCGTGGCTTGTCTGAGTGAAATCTGGACTTTTCTTGAAATGAAAAACGTTGAGCATCCTTAGTTAGCTAATACTGAGTGGCTCCTGAAGATCTACTATCTCGTGGACATGACTGAACATCTGAATCAGCTCAATGTGAAAATGCAAGGCATTGAAAATACAGTCTTATCCCTTCAACAAACAGTGTTTGCATTTGAAAACAAGCTGGAACTCTTCATCGCTGACATTGAAACAGGTCATTTACTATACTCTGAAAAACTGGGAGAGTTTAAAGATGCATGCAAAGCAAGTGACCCTGCTCAAGATCTTGATCTCCAGCAGCTAGCAGGCTTCACATCTAATCTCCTGCAGTCATTCAAAGCATGCTTTGGAGAATTTCATGAATGCACTCATCTTTTTAAGTTCATCACCCATCCACACGAGTGTGCAGTGACAACACTGACCTCTGATCTGAGTTACATTCCCGGTGTCTCCTTCAGAGATTTTGAGCTACAAGCTGCTGACCTGAAGGCCTCAGACATGTGTGTGAATAAGTTCAAGTCACTGAATGAAGATTTGGAAAGACTTGCACAACAGCAAGCAGAGTTGGCGAGCAAACACAAGTGGGGAGAAATGAAAAAACTTTAACCCGTGGACCAGCTGATTGTCAATACTTGGAACGCGCTTTCCATCACATACCACACACTGCAGCGTGTGAGTATTGCTGTACTGACAATGTTTGGCTTTATGTATGCATGTGAGCAGTCTTTCTCACATCTAAAGAACGTTAAGATCAACCTACAATCACATTTAATGGATGGAAGTCTCAACGCCTGCATGAAGCTTAACCTCATCACGTATCAACCAGACTACAAAGCTATCAGCAAAACTATGCAGCACCAGAAGTCGCATTAATGGTAAGAAGTACTTTATTCATCATTGGTTAGCAACGGCATAACAATGTTATTAAAAAGAATTCAGACTTATTGTGCTTTAAAAGTGTTGGTCATAAAACATAAAACACACACATTTACTTGTATTTAGTGTTAAACATATTGTATGGCTCTCATGGAATTACATTTTAAAATATGTGGCGCTCATGGCTCTCTCAGCCAAAAAAAGTTTCCGACCCCTGCTCTGTTGCGATCGGAGCCATTCTAGTGCCTGAGGTGGAGGCCGTGGAGCCATCTCCAGTGCCCGGGCCAACTTTGCTCCAGTGGAGCCTTGGCTGCAGGAGAGGAAGAGAGAGAGAGAGAAAGAAGAGGGGGAAGGGTTGAGAAGCAGATAGGCGCTTCTCCTGTGTGCCCTGACTGGGAATTGAACCTGGGACTTCCACACTTTGGACTGATGCTCTACTGCTGGGCCAACTGGCCAGGGCCTCTCCCTCTTTTCTTTTAAGTGAGAAATGTGGTCTCCGTGGCGGCGAGGTTAAAGTTCTCTTGACCTCCTGTCACTTCATTGGGAGTTTAGTTTCCCAGGACAAGAAAACAAACAAACAAATAAAAAACCCCAGACACCTTATACTGATCACTGTGCAATTCACAGTGATTATGAATAAAGCCTGTAGGGGAAATATTTCTACCTTTCCTTTCTGTTACTCCATAATAAATCTTCAGAAATATTGCCATAAAGCAGTACAGTCTAAAATGAAGGCTCAGTATTATGTGCTGATAACATCTGGTGAAAACAAGAGGGCCTCAGATGACCTAATCACAGCTCCCCTCCTCACTCAGTTCCCACACTATTGGGCTGTGGAAGGCTACAGTGCTTGCCCTCAGGGCGGCAGATTGCAAATTGCGATTACCTTCCTGTTTGGGAGGAGCCATTGTATGGCTGTTTGCTGGAGAAGGGATTTTCCCCACAGCCTGGGTTTTGCAGGGAGAGAAGAAGGAGTGCAGATATGGAACCCGAGCTGAGGGGCTTTGGGAGCTCTGCTGAGGCTGGTAGGAGGCCTTTGATTCCAGGAGGAACCGGAGAAGATTTTCCGGGTTGTGGAACCGGAGAATGCGTCAGGGCTTTGGGAGCTCTGAATGAGAGAGAAGCGGTCTTCTCTGCCTGTTTGCTCATCTGCCAGTATGAGACTTTAATAAACAGAATGGCCCATCATTTTTTAGCTCTACCATTTCTTCACAGTCTGCCCAAATCCAGTGAGAACCTGCATGGCCACGACGGGGGCGGCCACTGGCCACACACTCACCCAACAACCTTCCTTCTCACACTGGGTTCAGTGCCTCTGTCTCTCTGAGCAGTGGGTTCCACTGCCTGCCAGCCATGAAATGACTCCAGCAAGCCAATCACATTCTCCTATTGCAACCAAGGGCCACCTATCCTCTTGTTACTGCTAAGCTTGCCTCCCACTCCCTCTGTTTGCTCACTGTGCTCTCGCGTGCAACCCCACGTGGCCCAATCTGGCATTCAGTTTGCTCCTTTCCCCAATATTTTTGTTTATGTGACCACTAAATAAATGGTTGTCAATCTCCTCTGTCCAGCATTGGGTGTGGTGCATGTGGTCATCCCCATAACCCAGGATAGGAATCTCTCCCTCACCAATGGGTTGAAGGGGAAGCAATTAAGACAAGCTGTGGTTTTTGTCTCCCTCCTCCCTGCCCTCCCACCACCCAGCAAATCTAGAAGGGGTATGACACACTCCTGTTAGAGACACTGTAGTTGCACATTAACAGTTTTGAACAGGGACGGAGTAACCCCCATGCAGGGTGTGTGTGTCTGTGTGGGGGTGTGTATAAGATTAACAAACCATCCATGTGGGATCCTATTTAGCAATAAAAAAGAACAAGCTATGGGTACTCAGAACAACCTGGATAGATCTCAAGGCTTTTCGTCACCAAAGGTTAAGTGTGGTATGATTCCAGTTATATAACAGTCTTGAAATGACAAAATTATAGAGATGGAGAACATATTAGTGGTTGCCAAGGGTTCAGGAAGGAGGGGTGTATGATCACCAAGGGTTAGCATGAGGGAGTTCTTTTCTCGAGAAGGAACAGTTCTGTTTCTGGATTGTGATGGTGGGCCCTCAAATTTACACATGGGATAAAATTGCATAAACCACACATTCACAAACACACACAACTAGCTTCCCAGGTGAAACTTAAGGCTGTGTACTCCCACCCCAAGCTATAAAGCCTCTAATTTCTCAAGTGTCCAATTTAAGGTTGATTATAAATTTATTGGTTTTGATTGAAAAAAGTTGAATCTTTAGTCATACAGTCTCCAACATTATAGGCCTGTGCTTTTTCAAGGTGCACAGGTGTCCGGTGCAATGACCCCCAGTCCACAAATATTTATTGAGTACTGATGATGTGGGCGGACTGTCCATATGCTCTTGTCCTTCAACTATCCTATATATATCAATGGCTTCTTATTGTCCGCATCTTTGACTCTGCCTGAGGACTCTCTCTGGCTGTAGGAACCCTCACTGACCACACATGGAGGTGGCTGAATATATGGCAGGGGAGTACACACCCCCACGAGCAGCCCTTATCCAGTGTGGCATGGGACCTGGAGACTAAATACCCCACCTGCACCTGCTTTACCCCTCTGGCCCAGTAACACTGAGGCATGTTTTGGCACTGTCTCCCAAAGTTTCTTTGAGGATCAGCACTCAGTGGTGCTAACCTAAAAATAAAAAAGAGCTTTTCAAAGGGAGAGCTGACAGCCTGGCCAGGTGATAGTACTGTGGATAGAACGTTGGACTGGGATGTGGAGGACCCAGGTTTGAAACCCGAGGTCACCGGCTTGAGTGCAGGCTCATCAGGCTTGAGTGCGGGCTCACCAGCTTGAGCACAGGGTCACTGGCCTTGAGCCCAAAGGTCGCTGGCTTGAAGCCCAAAGTCACTGGTTTGAGTTGTCACTCGCTCTGCTGTAGCCCCCACACCCTGTCAAAGCATATATGAGAAAGCAATCAATGAACAACAAAGGTGCTACAACGAAGAATTGATGCTTCTCATCTCTCTTTTTGCCTGTCTATCTGTGTTTGTCCTTCTCTCTGTCTCTGTTACACACACAAAAAGGGAGAGATGACAGAATTTATTAAGATCCATAAGAATAGCTATTCAAAAATCATTAATTGAGGCAGAAGCCCAAACAATGTTTGTTTTGTTTTGTTTTTCTGAGAAAGAGAGAGAGTCAGAGAGAGGGATAGATAGGGACAGACAGACAGGAACGGAGAGAGATGAGAAGCATCAATCATTAGTTTTTTTGTTGCGACACACTAATTGTTCATTGACTGCCCTCTCATGTGCCTTGACCGTGGGCCTTCAGCAGACCACGTAACCCCTTGCTCGAGCTAGTGACTTTGGGTCCAAGCTGGTGAGCTTTTTGCTCAAGCCAGATGGCAAGCTCGGGGTCTCGAACCTGGGTCCTCCGCATCCCAGTCAGACACTCTATCCACTGCGCCACTGCCTGGTCAGGCCCCAAACAATGTTTTCATTAGGAGACAAAGGCATGGGATATTTATGAGAAAGGGAAGGGGAACAATTATTACATCAATAGTAAGAAGGTGTTTCCATTGGTGTAAATAACATAACAGAGTGATATTAATTCCTCTTTTTTTTTTTAGATTTTATTTATTCATTTTGAGAGAAGAGAGAGAGAGAAGGGGGTAGGATCAGGAAGCATCAACTCTCATATGTGCCCTGACCAGGCAAACCCAGGGTTTTGAATCAGCGACCTCAGTGTTCCAGATCAACTCTTTGTCCATTACACCAATGGTCCCCAATCCCCGGGCTGTGGATAGGTACCGGTCCGTGGGCCATTTGGTACCGGCCCACAGAGAAAGAATAAATAACTTACATTATTTCCGTTTTATTTATATTTAAGTCTGAACGATGTTTTATTTTTTAAAAATGACCAGATTCCCTTTGTTACATCTGTCTAAGACTCACTTTTGAGCTTGTCTCGTAAGTTCGACAATTATATTTAAAAATATCACAGTTTTTACACCAGTTGCATAATTTTATTTTGTGAATTTATCTGTCCCACCCTAAAGGCCGGTCCGTGAAAATGTTTTCTGACATCAAACCAGTCTGTGGCCCAAAAAAGGTTGGGGACCACTGCATTACACCACCACAGGTCAGGCCTAGTGATGTTAATTCTGAACAATATTTAAAGTTTTTAGTCCAGTGGTCATCAGTCTAGTAGTCATCATAACTGGTTTTGTTTGTTTGTTTTCTTGTTATCTTGGCAAATAGTTCTTTGGTTATTTTGCCTTGTTTTTAACATTCCAAGATTTGAGGTATGAGACATGTGAGTCAGTTCCTCTGGCATGGCAGCTCTGGCTTCGTTTTAAAGTGGCTCTGTTCATATTACTGCTTACACTTACATGGGCTCCCTTCCTTTTCTTGTTTCATGTCCCTACTAATGCATTGAGGATCCCCCCCCCCACCAAAAAAAAAACACTACTTGGCCTTGAATCCTTGTCTCAGGCTCTGCTTCTAAAGGATCCAATTTAAGACAAAGCAACATGCTTGGCACTGTGATGAGCAGAGGGGAAGCCAGACATATGCATAAGGGCAAAGAAGGATATTAAAATGCATTGGGTCTTTACCAAGTGCCAAGTACTTTTACTTCTGTTTTCCTCATTCAGTGCTTACAATAACACATGTTTGCATTTACTTCTAAATTTTTTTCAAGTAATTTATATTAACTCAGTGTTCACAATACTATGAAGTACCGTATAGCCGATTCTTATTATTTGCAGTGGCATTCGATAAATGCACTCAAACACTGAATGAATGAATTTTGAACTATTGCTCTTTGGGAAACATATTCATCTGGTCATTCTTCCACCTACCTACCTATATCACATAGGTTATAATCTTAAATCCTGAAAACAACTCAACCTGGCAGATTCTATTTTCTTGCTGTTACAAAAGAGAAATGAGACTGAAAAGAGTTATGTTACTTGCCCAAGGCCATGCCACTAATAGGTGCCAAGGATGGGATTCAAGAGCCAAAGCTTCTTGCACATCTCTGGGGCATCTCTGTATGAGACTGAAACAAAAAGGCAGAACGAGGTCTTGTTTGACATCAGCTGGGAATGCGCTCAAGGGCAACTCAGATTTTCCACGGCTCTGCACACGGTCAGGAATGACCACCAAAGCACCATGAGTTTGGACTTGGGAGCTGCAAATGAATGTTAGCTATTCCAATTAGAAAATATGGGATCTGCAAATAATGAGGACTGTGTGTACTGTTATTATACACTCTTGATAGACAAAGAAATAGGTATAGCAAGTTTGAATAACTTGTCCAAGGTCACACAGCTAATAAGAGTAGTAGTGGACTGGAGTTTGTTGGCTCAGCGGTAGAGTGTCAACCTGGTGCGTGGAAGTCCTGGGTTCGATTACCAGTCAGGGCACACAGGAGAAGCGCCCATCTGCTTCTCCACCCCTCCCCCTCTCGCTACTCTCTTTTTCTTTCTCTCTCTCTCTCTCTCTCTCTCTCTGTCTGTCTCTCTCTTTCCCTCCTGCATCCATGGCTCAACTGGAGTGAGTTGGCTCCAGGTTCTGAGGATGGATGGTTCCATAGCCTCCACTTTAGGTGTTAAGAAGAGCTCGATTACTGAGCAAAGGAGCAATGCTCCAGATGGGCAAAGAATCGCCCTCTAGTGGGCCTGCCTGGTTGGATTCCAATCAGGGAGCCTGTGGGAGTCTGTCTCTGCCTCCCCTCCTCTCACTGAATTAAAAAAAAGAAAAGAAAATAGATTCTCTTCTGAAGCATCCAGAAAGAAGCACAGCTTTGCCTCCACTTTGGTTTCACATCAGTCAGATAATATTTTTGTGTTTTTAAGCCACTAAGTTTGCGGTAATTTGTAAGAACAGCAATAGGAAACTAATACAGATGCCATTTTGTATTGTAGAATAATTTATTTATATTGTGTTGGTGGGCATTTGGATAACTTCAGGTTTTTTTTTACTCTTACAAATGATGCTTGTGGTGGATTGCCAAAATGGTTCAGTTCTTCACCCCTCCCTGTATCTACACTTTTTGCCAGTAACTTTGTAGTATAATGTCATTTTGACTGTGGGCTTGGCCTGTGACTTGCTTTGGGCCAATGAAATGTTGGTAATAAAATACTTGGAAGGTGCCTACGCAACTGGGCTTACTTGCCCTTGCACCATTGCCATCACCATGAGAACATGCCTGGGCTAAGCTGATGGAGGATGAGAGACATATGAAGGGTAATCAAATTCCCCTTGTCATCTCAAGGTCAGTCAGCCAACCACCAGATCTGTGAGCAAGTCTAGCTAAGATCAGTTAAACTATCTGATTCTTAACTGACTCCAGACATACAAGCAATAAACTTACCATTGTATGCCACTGATATTTTGTGCTTATTTGTTATGTAGCATTATCGTGGCAATAGGTAACTGATACAAGGCTATTCTGAATATTTGTGCAATTGTTTCTATAGGTTAGAGTTAACATTGGAAATGAAGGGTTGAGGTAAGGGTTATTGTAGTGGACACCTTTAGGAGTGTCTACTTGTTTACAATGCAATGACCTATCTCTACCCTTCTCTTTGGGAATTCTTCTCCCATCCAAAGAAATGGTCCAGAAAGCCATGTCAGTACAATGTGATTGCTCCTCCCTCCTCCATTCCTCCAGCTACAATTGATTGGATTAGAAAGAGCATCTCACCTCAACTCGCTATGTCAGAGCCTTTACTCTCCTTTGGAACTGGGACTAAAAGTTTCTTTGGTTTAACCCAGGATGGCCTCTTGATTGAAAGCACAATAGGAAGGATATTATTCTTATTTTATTCCCAACATACTGAGTGTAAGAAAATAGTAATAACTTACTGTATTGAGTGCTTACTGTCTTCCAGACTCTATGCATTTATTATCTCATTTTCTCACACCAGCCTTATAATTCAAGTCTCACAATTATTCCCATTTTACAGATAAGAAAAATGGACTCAGAGAGATTAAAAACCTTGCCCAAGAGCACACAGCCAGAAAGAAGCACAGCCAGGCTTGCTTCTCACAAAGCTGACCGCAGTGCTACATTTTGCCATCATGTGGTATTTGAGCATGAATATATGGATGAATGTAGAGGAGAAAAATTGAAGTCAATGTGTAGACATTGAGGAGCTGCCAGGTTCTGACAACTTTTTGGTGACTGGTCCTAGCTCCCGTGAGAGGCCCATTTGATCTTGTATTATCTGAGGTATGACAGACCTTTCCCATTTACTATCATCTTCATCATTTACTTAGACTACCTTTAGTTAGTTTATACTACATACTTCTAAAAAATTCCAAATAAATAATAGCATCGTGTTTATATTTTACATTTAAATACTATGAATATTAATAAGATTAATATAACTTTGCTCTCTCAAAAATTTGTAACAATGTTTATGCCCCATCACAGCATAAAGGAATGTCTGTTTTTCCATGTCCTAGTAAGGGAGAGAGGGCTGACTGAGTTAGTTAGAAAAATAATAAACCATAGCTGTAGCCCCTTTATCAGCTCCCTGAAATGAACTTGCAGCACCAGCAAGGAAAATGAGATATGAGAATAGTCAAGGACAGACAGTCCAAACCTCCCCTCATACTCCCTCCCCTCCAGGAGACCCAAAAATGACGTAGGTCTACACATAAAGAGGTCAAAGAAATCAGGCACATTTCATGGGAAAGCAAACACTGCAAAGGTATATAAGACTCAGAAAAGCTGACTTCAGGGAGCTCATGTTTTGTTGCCTTTTTTGGGTCATGCTGCTCAGCTAGCTAAAATAAACCCACCTTCCTCCAGCACTTATCTGGGCGTCTCTGTCCTCCTTTGTTTCCTGCAACACTAGCTCATACTGGATATTATAAAAAAAAATTTTTTTTAATGTACACATAGCTTCCTTATAGTTTCCTTAGAGTGTGGTTTCCTCCAGAGTTGCAGCTGTATATGGAGAATGCCAGTTCGTTTTCACTATCTATTCCCAAGGACATGAAGTCTCATCTCTTGCCCCTCAGGATCAGTAAAACCTCCCAATGCACACACCCACTTATGCTCTTTCATGGTGTCATTTTGCATGCCTACCTCCTGGCTCTCAGCTATCCCTTCTCTGAATCCTGTGCTCCCCTTTATTTCTTTAGAGCTCAAGAATGCAGGTATATGTGTATGACACCATTAACTATCAGAGAATGCAAATGAAAACCCCAGTGAGATTTGACTACACACCCACTAGAATGGTTATCACCAAAAAGACCGATGGAGAGTACCAAGTGGTGGCGTGGATGGGGGGGTGACATGCCCACTGCTGGAAAACAATCTGGTAGCTTCTTACAGAGTTGAACGTATGTTCATCAAATGCTCCAGCAATTCTACTCCTAGGTGTTTACCCAGGATTAGTGAAAATACACGTCTACACAAAGGCTTGTATGTGAATGTTCATAAAAACTTTACTCATAATTGTCAAACATTGGCAACTAGCCAAATGTCTATTAACAAGGGAGGGGACAAACTGTGGTCCATTCATACAATGATATATAATAAACAGGAACAGAAACTAATAAATAGACCAACAGATGAATCTCAAAAGCATTATGTTGAGTGAAAGGAACTGGACAAAAAGAGAGCATACTGTACAAATTTGTCTCTGTAAAATTATAGAATAGGTGAATTTAATTTATGGTGACAGCAAACATATCAGTGGCCATCTGGGGACAGGGATGGGGCTGTTCACTACAAGAGGCATGAGGGACCTTTTGGGGTGATGGAAATATTCTGAACCTTGACGGTGGTGGTGGTGGTTATGTGATGTATACATTAGTCATGACTCATCACACTGTACACTTACAATGGTATGTTATACCACAGATAACATATACCTCAGTAAAGTTGATTGCAATGTTATGTGCACTTGATCTAACGGCAGGCTTTTCTCCGTGTCCCTCCACCATCAGACTCCATTTAAAAGTCTTCAGGTGTTTTGCTAGCCTGACCTGTTTTGAAGACCCACCCTGTGCTGAACACTACTTAAAGTGCTTATTTATTTTATAATCATTTAATCCAGCGGTCCCTAACGCCCGGGCTGTGGACCGGTACTGGTCCGTGGGCCATTTGGTACCGGTCCAAAGAGAAAGAATAAATAACTTACATTATTTCCATTTTATTTATATTTAAGTCTGAATGATGTTTTATTTATTTTTAAAAAATGACCAGATTCCCTCTGTTACATTCGTCTAAGACTTACTCTTGACGTTTGTCTTGGTCACGTGATACATTTATCCATCCTACCTTTTTTTTTAATAAATAAATTATTATTAATGTTAATGGGGTGACATCAATAAATCAGGTTATCTTGTCATTCAATTATGTTGCATACCCATCACCCAAAGTCAGATTGTCCTCCGTCACCCTCTATCTAGTTTTCTTTGTGCCCCTCTCCCTCCCCATTCTCCTAACCCTCTTTCTCTTCCGTGCCTTCCCCCCCACCCCTGGTAACCACCACACTCTTGTCCATGTCTCTTTGTCTCGTTTTTATGTCCCACCAATGTATGGAATCATGTAGTTCCTGTTTTTTTCTGATTTACTTATTTCACTACGTATAATGTTATCAAGATCCCACCATTTTGTTGTAAATGATCCGATGTCATCATTTCTTATGGCTGAGTAGTATTCCATAGTGTATATGTGCCACATCTTCTTTATCCAGTCTTCTATTGAACAGCTTTTTGGTTGTTTCCATGTCTCGGCCACTGTGAACAATGCTGCAATGAACATGGGGCTCCATGTGTCTTTATGTATCAATGTTTCTGAATTTTTGGGGTATATACCCATAGAGGGATTGCTGGGTCATAGGTATTTCTATTTTCAGTTTTTTGAAGAACCACCATATTTTCTTCCAAAATGGTTGTATTACTTTACATTCCCAACAATAATGAATGAGGATTCCTTTTTCTCCACAGCCTTTCCAACATTTGCTATTACCCGTCTTGTTAATAATAGCTAATCTAACAGGTGTGAGGTGGTATCTCATTGTAGTTTTGATTTGTATTTCTCTAATAACTAATGAAGATGAGCATCTTTTCATATATCTGTTGGCCATTTGTATTTCTTCCTGGGAGAAGTGTCTGTTCATGTCTTCTTCCCACTTTTTATTGGATTGTTTGTTTGTTGTTGAGTTTTATGAGTTCTTTGTATATTTTGGATATTAGGCCCTTATCTGAGCTGTTGTTTGAAAATATCATTTCCCATTTAGTTGGCTATCTGTTTATTTTGTTGTCAGTTTCTCTTGCTGAGCAAAAACTTTTTAGTCTGATGTAGTCCCATTCATTTATCTTTGCCTTCACATCTCTTGCCTTTGGAGTCAAATTCATAAAATGCTTTTTAAAACCCAGGTCCATGAGTTTAGTACTTATATCTTCTTCTATGTACTTTATTGTTTCAGGTCTCATATTTAGGTCTTTGATCCATTTTGAATTAATTTTAGTACAAGGGGACAAGCTGTAGTCGAGTTTCATTCTTTTGCATGTGGCTTTCCAGTTTTCCCAGCACCATTTGTTGAAGAAGCTTTTTTTTCTCCATTGTGTGTTGTTGGCCCCTTTATCGAAAATTATTTGACCATATATATGTGGTTTTATTTCTGGACTTTCTATTCTATTCCATTGGTCTGCATGTCTATTTTTCTGCCAATATCATGCTGTTTTGATTGTCATGGCCCTATAATATAGTTTGAAGTCAGGTATTGTAATGCCCCCAGCTTCATTCTTTTTCCTTAGGATTGCTTTGGCTATTCGGGGTTTTTTATAGTTCCATATAAATCTGATGATTTTTTGTTCCATTTCTTTAAAAATGTCATAGGAATTTTGATGGGAATTGCATTAAATTTATAAATTGCTTTGGGTAATATGGCCATTTTGATTATATTTATTCTTCCTATCCAAGAACAAGGAATATTTTTCCATCTATTGTATCTTTTTCGATTTCCTTTAACAATGCTTTGTAGTTTTCATTATATAGGTCCTTTACATTCTTTGTTATGTTTATTCCTAGGTATTTTATTTTTTTTGTTGCAATTGTGAAGGGGATTATTTTTTTGAGTTCGTTTTCTAATATTTCATTGTTGGCATATAGAAAGGCTATGGACTTTTGAATGTTAATTTTGTATCCTGCGACCTTACTGTATTGGTTTATTGTTTCTAGTAATCTTTTTGTGGAATCTTTGGGGTTTTCGATGTACAGGATCATATTATCTGCAAAAAGTGATACCTTTACTTCTTTTCCGATATGGATGCCTTTTATTTCTTTCTCTTGTCTGATTGCTCTGGAGAGAGTGGACAACCCTGTCTTGTTCCTGATTTAAGGTGGAAAGTCTTCAGTTTTATGCCATTTAATATGATGTTGGCTGAGGGTTTATCATATATGGCCTTTATCATGTTGAGATCTTTTCCTTCTATACCCATTTTGTTGAGTGTCTTAAACATAAAGTTGTGTTGTATTTTATCAAATGCCTTTTCTGCATCTATTAATAAGATCATGTGGTTTTTGTTCTATGTTTTGTTGATATGGTATATTACGTTAACTGTTTTACGTATGTTGAACCATCCTTGAGGTTCTGGGATGAATCCCACTTGATCATGATGTATTATTTTTTTAATATGTTGTTGTATTCGATTTGCCAGTATTTTGTTTAGTATCTTAGCATCTGTATTCATTAGAGATATTGGTCTGTAGTTTTCTTTTTTTGTGCCGTCCTTGCCCGGTTTCAGTATGTGGGTTATGTTGGCCTCATAAAATGTGTTTGGAGGCCTGACCTGTGGTGGCGCAGTGGATAAAATGTCGACCTGGAAATGCTGAGGTCGCTGGTTCGAAACCCTGGGCTTGCCTGGTCAAGGCACATATGGGAGTTGATGCTTCCAGCTCCTCCCCCCTTCTCTCTCTCTGTCTCTCCTCTCTCTCTGTCTGTCCCTCTCCTCTCTAAAAATGAATAAATAAAAAATTAAAAAAAATAAAATGTCTTTGGAAGTATTGCTTCTTCTTCAATTTTTTGGAAGACTTTGAGTAGAATAGGAACCAAGTCTTCTTTGAATGTTTGATAGAATTCACTAGTATAACCGTCTGGGCCTGGACTTTTATTTTTGGGGAGGTTTTTAATAGTTTTTTCTATTTCCTCCCTGCTAATTGCTCTGTTTAGGCTTTCTGCTTCTTCATGACTCAGTCTAGGAAGATTGTATTGTTCTAGGAATTTATCCATTTCTTCTAGATTGTTGAATTTGGTGGCATATAGTTTTTCGTAGTATTCTACAATAATTCTTTGTATATCTATGATGTCTGTGGTGATTTCTCCTCTTTCATTTTGGATTTTGTTTATATGAGTCCTTTCTCTTTTTTCCTTGGTGAGTCTTGCCAAGTGTTTGTCAATTTTGTTGATCTTTTCAAAGAACCAGCTCCTTGTTTTATTAAATTTTTCTATAGTTTTTCTGTTCTCTATTTCTTTTATTTCTGCTCTGATTTTTATTATTTCCTTTCTTCAGCTGGTTTTGGGTTGTCGTTGTTTTTCTTTTTCTAGTTCCTTAAGGTGGGAAGTTAAGTGGTTCACTTGGGCTCTCTCTTGTTTCTTCATATAGGCCTGAAGTGATATGAACTTTCCTCTTATTACTGCTTTTGCTGCATCCCAGAGATTCTGATATGTCGTATTGTCATTTTCATTTGTCTGTATATATCTTTTGATCTCTGTGCTTATTTCTTCTTTGATCCATTCATTTTTTAAAAGTATGTTGTTTAGTTTCCACATTTTTGTGGATTTTTTCCCTCTTTTTTGCAGTTGAATTCTAGTTTCAAGGCTTTATGGTCAGAAAATATGCTTGGTACAATTCTGATTTTTCTGAATTTGCTGATGTTATTTTTGTGGCCCAACATATGGTCAATTCTTGAGAATGTTCCATGTACACTAGAAAAAAATGTATACTCTGTCGCTTTGGGATGAAGTGTCCTGTAGATGTCTATCATATCCAGATGCTCTAGTGTTTCATTTAAGGCCAATATATCTTTATTGATTCTCTGTTTGGATGACTGATCTAGAGCTGTCAGCGGTGTATTGAGGTCTCTAAGTATGATTGTATTTTTGTCAGTTTTTGGTTTTAGGTCAATAAGTAGCTGTCTTATATATGTTGGTGCTCCTTGGTTTGGTGCATATATATTAAGGATTGTTATGTCTTCTTGATTTAGTGTCCCCTTAGCCATTATGAAATGACCATTTTTGTCTCTGAGTACTTTTTCTGTCTTGTAGTCAGCATTATTAGATATGAGTATTGCTACACCTGTTTTTTTTTTTTGGATGTTATTTGCTTGGAGTATTGTTTTCCAGCCTTTCACTTTGAATTTGTTTTTATCCTTGTTGCTTAGATGTGTTTCTTGTAGGCAGGATACAGTTGGATTTTCTTTTTTAATCCATTCTGCTACTCTGTGTCTTTTTATTGGTGAGTTTAATCCATTTACATTTAGTGTAATTATTGACACTTGTGGGTTCCCTATTGCCATTTTATAAATTGCTTTCTGTTAGTTTTTTATCTTTTTTGATTCTTCTCTTTTGTTTTTCTATCATTTGTTTTTGTTTGTTTGTATTCCATACTTCTTACCTCTGTCGCTATCTTTTTTAAGTCATGTGCTTCTGTGGTGGTTTTTTCAAGGGTGGTTACCATTAAGTAATGAAAAGGGTACCTACCATATTCATTGTAGTACCCTATCTTATGAGTGTTTCTGCACTTCATCGTCCTTTGCTACTGTTAATCTCCATCCTCTCCCCTTTTTTTGCTTTTGTTGTCACAGTTTAAATTTGGTTTTTATTGTGTTCTTGGTGGAGCTTTTACTTGTGGTTTTGTTTTGTTTTGTTCTTTGAATCTGGTTGGAAAACCCCCTTTAGTATTTCCTGGAGTGGGGGTTTTCTGATGATAAATTCCCTCATCTTTTCTGTGTTTGTGAATGTTTTTATTTCTCCTTCGTACTTGAAGGAAAGCTTTGATGGGTATAATATTCTTGGCTGAAAGTTCCTTTCTTTCAGGGCTTTAAATATTGGGGTCCACTCTCTTCTAGCTTGTAGAGTTTCTGCTGAGAAATCTTATAATCTAATAGGCCTTCTTTTATATGTTGTATTCTTCTTTTTCCTGGCTGCCTTGAGAGAATTTTTTCTTTGTCGTTGGTTTGTGCCATTTTCATTATAATGTGCCTTGGAGTAGGTTTGTTGTGGTTAAGAAAACTCGGTGTTTTGTTTCCTTCTTGAATTTGAGGCTTTAGTTCTTTCCATAGGCTTGGAAAGTTCTCATCTATTATTTGTTTGATTATATTCTCCATTTCATTTTCTCTCTCTTCTCCCGCTGATATACCTATTATTCTTATGTTATTCTTTTTGATGGAGTCAGACAATTCCTGTAGGGCTTTCTCATTTTTTTAATTTTTTTTTTTTAATTTTTTATTTATTTATTTATTTTTACAGAGGCAGAGATAGACAGGGACAGACAGACAGGAACGGAGAGAGATGAGAAGCATCAATCATCAGTTTCTCGTTGCGCGTTGCGACTTCTTAGTTGTTCATTGATTGCTTTCTCACATGTGCCTTGACCGCGGGCCTTCAGCAGACCGAGTAACCCCCTGCTGGAGCCAGCGACCTTGGGTCCAAGCTGGTGAGCTCTTTGCTCAAGCCATATGAGCCCGCGCTCAAGCTGGCCACCTCGGGGTCTCGAACCTGGGTCCTTCCGCATCCCAGTCCGACGCTCTATCCACTGCGCCACCACCTGGTCAGGCTCATTTTTTAAATTTTTGAGTCTCTTCTCTCTGTTGTCCCTGAAGTTGCTTGTCTTCTATGTCACTAATCCTACCTTCTATCTGGCCTGTTCTATTAGCTAAGCTTGTTACCTCATTTTTCAGTTCATGAATTGAGTTTTTCATCTCTGTTTGATTTGTTTTTATAGTTTCAATTTCCTTGGTAATATATTCTTTGTGTTTATTGAGTTGTTTTCTGAGCTCCCTAAATTGCCTTTCTGTGTTTTCTTGTATATCTCTGAGTATTTTTAGGATTTCTATTTTACATTCTCTGTCATTTAGCTCCAAGGTTTCCAATATATTAAATTTTTTCTCCATAGATTTTTCCACATCTATCTGTGCTACTTCTCTATCTTTTGTATCCCTGATATTCGATTTCCTTTTTCTTAATGGCATCTGAAGGTGGTCTTGTTGATAGCGCTAATGAGAATTAATAAAGAATAAAAAGGAAAAAAATTTGAAAAAAACCCAATAATAATTTATTATTTTCTTCCCTTTTCTTTCTTCTCTTCCCCTCCTCTCCCCTCTTCCTTAGGAAAATATGATGAACTGTGAATTATATTATGCTAAATGGAACAAAAACTGCATATAATGGAGGGCCTGAGTTGGGGGGAAGTCTTCAAGGGGCAAAAAAGGAAGTAGGGACCCACAAAATGCAAAAGAGGAAAAAATTTGGGTCAAGTATAAAATGGTTTGCTTGTAAGTGATGGTCAACTAAGAGATATAATGAGAGGGATAAGAGGGAAACAGGAAAAAGGAAAAAAAAAAACTATTGTATTAAGTGGAGCAAGAACTAAATACAATGGAGATCCTGGGTTGGGAGGAATGCTAATGAGTTAAAAAGCAAAGTAAAAAGCACCCAAAATGCCACAAAAAAACCCCCAAACTTGAGTCCCAAATTAAATAATTTGTTCATGATTGAGGATTGAATGAGAGGAAAAATAAAAGGAGAAAAGAAGAAACTAATAGAGAGGGAGAAATAAGAAAAAGGGGAAAAGGAAAAGAAGAAAAAAAACAAAAAGAGAGTGAGAGAGTGAGAGAGAGAGAGTTAAGGGTTTTGGAGTATAACCCTCATGGAGAGTAAGGAAGAAGAAAAGAAATAAAATAAAACACTTATGGGTAGTGTAGTTCAAGAAGAGGAAAGAATAAGACGGGCAGAGATGAAAGGACCAAGGTGGAGGAAATAAAAATAATAATAATAAAGGCAAGAAGATGAAAGAAACAAAAAAATAGTGGAACAAGTTATAAAGTCTGTGGATTTTTCTTGATTTTGAGAGGTTAACTTCTTCTTCCTTTTTCTTTCCTCTCCCTCTTTCTGGTTGGTGACTCTGTACCCCAGGCTCTGCCCCTGTGGCACACTTAGGTAGAGATTTGCAGTTAATGAGACTCTATGGCGATGTCATATATTAGGCTTCAGTTTCGTTGGTAGTCAAGGCTTGTTAGTGTTTGCAGGCTCCGACAATGAGAGATTTCGTTTTCCCGGAGCCTCTCTCCTAGTCTCTCCTTCCTGAATTAGCAGTCTGATGATCCAGCTATGAGGCTGCTGCTGCCTCTGCCTGGGGAGTAAGAGGCTCAAAGAGCTGGCAAATCCCCACTCCATCCCCACTCAACGCAGGGCTCTGGGTAAGGTTCTGGCAGTCAGAGCTGCCAGCGTAATCAGGCGGGGCTGGGAGCCAATTTGTCTCAAGGTGACTTTCTATGAGCCTCCAGGCCTGTTCAGCATGCCTAGCACTCTGTGGGACCACTCTCCCCACGCTTTCTGCACTTTGTAACCTGTTTTGGCTGGGAAGAAGATGCCCTAGTCGCTGCCTACAGTACAGGAGGTCTTTTTTTTTTTTTTTTGTATTTTTCTGAAGCTGGAAACGGGGAGAGATAGTCAGACAGACTCCTGCATGCACCTAACTGGGATCCACCTGGCACGCCCACCAAGGGGTGACGTTCTGCCCACCAGGGGGCAATGCTCTGCCCCTCCGGGGCATCGCTCTGTTGCGACCAGAGCCATTCTAGCACCTGGGGCAGAGGCCAAGGAGCCATCCCCAATGCCCGGGCCATCCTTGCTCCAGTGGAGCCTTGGCTGCAGGAGGGAAAGAGAGAGACAAAGAGGAAGGAGAGGGGGAGGGGTGGAGAATCAGATGGGCGCTTCTCCTGTGTGCCCTGGCCTGGAATCGAACCTGGGACTTCTGCACGCCAGACGCTCTACCACTGAGCCAACTGGCCAGGGCCAGTACAGGAGGTCTTAACATCTGCCAAGTCCCTCTTTTTAGCATATATCCCTGAGTATGAAAGCTCTGCCAATCAGAAGTTGCCCCCACCCCTTTACCAAGAGGCACTAAAAAAATCACGCCTCTTGTCTTGGATCGCTGAACCGAGAGAGATCTTGTCAGAGCCACGTAGGTCAGTTGGGAGGTGAGCAGACTATGGGTTAAGCTAATTTCAGCAATTGGGTCTGCCAATCTGCTCCAGAAAGGACTGCAAGCTGCCCGCACGCCCCTCCCCCTACACTTGATTGTTAGCTTGAATGGCTGGGTGAGGCACCCCGCCCGCCTAGAGAAGCTTGGGCGTAGGGAAGTTCGCTTTGGCGCACTCCCCAGGTGCCGCTGGCAGCTGCTGCTCGTGGGGCACAGGCGTTTGCTCACGTGGGCTGACCCACCACAGGCACACTCTTTCCTCGGCTTGAACGAACGTCTGTGCCACAGCCTAGCTTCCTCCACACCCTTAGCCCCCCTGTAAAGCCAGTGGCCAGGGCTGCCACTATCAAAACAGCCCAGCCCATACAGGCTCGCATTGGATTTGGACAGTCAGTAAAGAAACAATGGAGCCAATAACTGATGGGCCATTATATTTAATTCTAGCTTGCACCCGGCGGGCAAGTAAAAACACACACTGGGCTCCAAAACCCATTCACATTCAGTGCTCACAAAGCTACTGACTTATCCGAGTTTCCTAGAATCAAAGGTTTCTAGCTCACCAGACTTATTCACCTCTGTTCCCCATCTCCTTCCTTCTCCCTGCATAAACTCTGCACTAACTGACTTCTCACTCAACACTCCGCCATCTTGGCTGCTTCTCCTGGCCACATGGCCTCTTTCTGCTCTCCTCTATGCTTTCTCCTCTAATGATAATCTCAGGAATCAAGAGCGCAAGCTCCCGTTCTGCCCCTATTTTATAGTGTAGAAATCCAAACCTTTAATCCAATATACAAAATAGGGAAGTTTCTAATACAAAGTCACTTATCTGGGGCATGATGGGATTGCACCACCCCACATCAAAAAGGGTGGGAAAAGCTTAATCCCAAAACCAAGCCCCAGGCTACAAGGATTCAGGGGCTACAACCTGCCCACAGCCTGCCCCCAACACACATTAATATGATCTGGGTGACGGCCTCCAAGTGGGCAGCACCATCTTTAACAAAGTGAGCAAAATATATTTTATCTGCCCAACACCCCCGACTCTCAGTTCGAAGTGAAAGCAGCCTTTGCTGAGGTTAGTGAGGAAGGCAGAGTGTTCCTTTGTCCGACTTATTTCCTTCAGGGTTGATTATATATTTAGTCAATTTTTCGCTCGATCCTACCTTTGCCTTCAATGTGTGGAACTCCCAGACGCTCCAAAGATAGATTTTTCTGTTTCTGGTTGATGAACTTGTTGAAATTTTGGGGAGATTTGTCGGTCACGCTCTTCACGGCGCCATTTCTCCATCCCACCCTAAAGGCCGGTCCGAGAAAATATTTTCTGACATTAAACTGATCTGTGGCCCAAAAAGAGTTGGGGACCACTGATTTAATCCAGATGATTAGCCCAATCAAGATTCTTTACTTAATTTATAAGGAAGAAATTGAGATTCAGATGAACTCATTGTTGTGGGCTATAGTGTGTCTCCCCTGTCTTAGTCTCTTCAAGCTGCTATAACAGTATACTGTAGGTAGAGTGGCTTATAAACAACAGCCATTTACATTTCACACAGTTCTGGAGTCTGGAAGTCCAAGATCAAGGCACCAACATATCCAGTGTCTGGTGAGTACTCATTTCCTGGTTTATAGACAGTGTCTTTTTCTGTGTCCTCACATGGCAGGAGCGACAAAGGAGCTATCTGGGGTCTCTTTTATAAGGACACTAATCCCATTCACGAGGGCTTCACCCTCATGGCCTAATCACCTCCGAAAGGCCCCACCTCCTAATACCATCTCATTGGGGGTTAGTATTTTAACATATGAATTTTGGGGAGATATAAACATTCAGTATGTAGTATCTCCAAATATAGGACTTATATTGAAGTCCTAACTTCAGAATGTGACCTTATTTTGAAATAAGATCATTGCAAATGTAATTACAATGGACCTTTGAACAATGAGAGGATTACCACCTGCAAAGTAAAAAACCCAGGTCATTGGATCCCATCCAAAAGTGGGGGTCATTATAAGTTCCGCCAGCTGTCTGCTCTTAAGCAAGTCAGCCCTTTGCATATGAAGATCCCCAACCTCAGATCAAAAATACAGTTGAACTGGCCCTGGCCGGTTGGCTCAGCGGTAGAGCGTCGGCCTAGCGTGCGGAGGACCTGGGTTCGATTCCCAGCCAGGGCACACAGGAGAAGCGTCCATTTGCTTCTCCACCCCTCCGCCGCGCTTTCCTCTCTGTCTCTCTCTTCCCCTCCCGCAGCCAAGGCTCCATTGAAGCAAAGATGGCCCGGGCGCTGGGGATGGCTCTGTGGCCTCTGCCTCAGGCGCTAGAGTGGCTCTGGTCGCAACATGGCGACGCCCAGGATGGGCAGAGCATCGCCCCCTGGTGGGCAGAGCGTCGCCCCTGGTGGGCATGCCGGGTGGATCCCGGTCGGGCGCATGCGGGAGTCTGTCTGACTGTCTCTCCCTGTTTCCGGCTTCAGAAAAATGAAAAAAAAAAAAAAATACAGTTGAACTTTAACAATGCTAGTTTGAACTGTGTAGGCCCACTTATAAATAGAGTAAAAGTGAGCCCAGATGGTTCAAATCTGTGTTGCCCAAAAGTCAACGGTAGTTTAAATGAAATCATTAGGGTGGGCTCTAATCCAAATGACCCGTGTCCTTCAGAAAAGGGGAAATCTGGACACAGCCATGCTTGTAGGAAGCACATCTGGTGAGCATAACAACTGCTGCCTACAAGCCGAGGAGAGAGGCCTGAAGCAGATACTTCCCTCAAAGCTCTCAGAAGAAACCAGCCCTGCTGACACCTTAATTTTGGACTTCTAGCCTCCAGCACTGTGGGCAAATACACCCTATTGTTTAAGTCATGCAGTCTGCAGTATTTTGTTCTGGCTGCCCTAATATGTTAAAACAGTAACTTAGAAAAAGCAGAAGTAGGAAGTGGCAAAGCTGAGGTTTGAATACTGCAGATTGGATTTCAGAGCCTGAGTACTTTCACTGTGTGTCTTTTCTTGGTTTAAATGTTTGGCTCACACAGGCAAGAACCAAGGGCATTTTAATGTTTGTGTCTCTTGCTCTCCTCTCTCCTGATTGCCTGTCCCTTGCTGTTACCATGTAATTGGACTTTGCCCAGCATATAAAAGCAGCAATTCTCTCTGGGCAGATGGCAAAGGTGTTCACTATGCACATGGTGGATGGTGTCATATTTCTCAGAGGCTCACTGTGTATATACAGCATCAGCTGTTGGGCTCAGAGAGACCTCCGCCACCCTGGAGGTCATTATAAGTTCAGCCAGCTGTCTGCTCTTATGGGCAAGAAAGTTGTAATAGAGAGAATGTAAACAGTGTGATAATGGCCCTCTTCTCTTAGGCAAGCTGTCTCAAAAACAGATGTCACTAGAAACGTAAATGTGTAGGTAGGACAGTCCTTAAGATTTACTGGGAATTCCTGGGAGAATCTATTTTCCCCTTTTGTATCTGTTCCGTTTGGTAGCCAGAGAAGAGAAAATCAGGTCAAGCAGACTGCTGAGAAAAATGATCCAGAGAGCAGGGATTCAGACAGTAACTGATGATTTTCTGGCAACTGAGGACTGGTTAAAGAAAAATGGGCAAAGTCCATTGGTCATCCAGCCTCTCCCTCCCCCATTCTCCATCTGGCTCTGTGCCCTGGGAGACTGACCTACAAGGATGACATCACTGAGCTCTCTTGTCTCCTGGTGTATTAGTCAGTGTTCTCCAGAGAAACAACCAATGGGACGTGCATATATAGAAAGAGATTTGTTGTGAGGAATTAGCTCATGCAATTATGGAAGCTGACAAATCCAGAATTTCCAAGGTGGGCTGGGAAACTAGAGGTCCGAGAATGCTGATGCTGTAGTTTCCAGTCTGAACCCTCGCAAGCTTAAGAAACCCAGGAAGAGCCAATGTTTCAATTTGCGCCTGAAGACAGGAAAACCGATATTCCAGTCCAAGTCCAAAGGCCTCTTTTGGAGAAAATCTCTCTGGTTTAGCAAGCTCAAGCTTTTGTTTTAGGCTGTCCCCCCCCCCACATCAACTGATTGGACAAGGCCCACCACACAATGGAGGGCAATCTGTCTTACTCAAAGCCCACTGATTTAAAGGTTACTCTTACTTTAAAACATCTTCACAGACATACTCAGAATAATGTTTAACCAAGTACCTGGCACCCCGTGTGGCCCAGTCAAGTTGACACATAAAATTAACTATCATAACTGGCTTTCAGTTAGATCAGCCAATGGAAGGAACTCACAGAGGAAAGACAAAAGAAGACTGCGGTTGGGGGACTTATTTCTTGGCTTTCTCTATTCCAGATTGCTATGGATTGTGTGGATCCACCCACTGAAGGCCACTGCTGCTTCAGGCTGCTCTCTGCAGAGCTCTGTTTCTGTTTCCAGGGTCTGGAAACAGCTCCCTTTCTGCCCTGTGGGCCTGGCTGGGAGCAACTCCCTGGTGTTGTTAGCCCAGGGATGCTGCATTACTCCACTGACCATGTTCTTGTTGTAAGTATATTTTATTAAATGCTTCTCAAATCTAATTTGAGCATGCCCTCTGTTTTCTAAATAGACCCTGATGGATAGAAACAATAATGACAACTAATACTTATATAGCACTATGTGTAAGGCACTGTTCCAAATGCTTTGCATGAATTAACTTTCCAAAAACCTTGTAATGTAAATATCATCGTCATCCCCACCCTGCAGATGGAAAGCTGAAGCACCCAGCTAGAAAGTACTAGAACAGGAGTTTCAGCACAGGCTGTCTGGCACTAAGGCCTGAATCATTCACTAGTGCTCTAGATTTTCCCAAGAAGTCAAGAAGAAGATGAGAACAATGAGAGCAGAAACTGACAGTGTGTGCTTGCTGTGTCCTGGCCCGATGTTAAATTCTCAGTCTGTACTTTGGATTTACTCTTCACCGTAACTTTTTCTGGTAGGTGCTCTTGTTATTGCAGTTCCTTGAGGAGACCACTGAGGGTTAGAGAGGTGAAATAGCCTGCACATTGTCATGAAGCAGAATGAGGATTCAAGTCTGTGCTTGGAGAACATGGCAGGGAGGAATGAGTAATTGGGGCCAATTGTTCAAGCTATTCATGGCTACCAACTCTTGCAAAAAAACCAAGAGTTTAAAAGGTGGCTGACTCAGGATGGTCTCATTCACATAAGGGAAAAAGAAGAACTTTTGGATATTTTCAAAGGACTTTTAAGGAAAACAGTGTGGCTATTTATGTCCGTGAAGTGAATCATACAAATCATGTGATTTAAAAACAGGAAAATTCAATCCTAATTGCATAGATTTATGGCTCCTGGCCTAACAATAATAACATCTCACATTGCATGTATTTTAGAGTGCACAATGCTCTTTAATATCAGATGTCTCATTTCAAAACAAACCCTCCTCGTTTTGAACTAGAGGAGATGGAGGCTTCAGTGACTTGCCCAAGGTCATGCAGCTTGCCAGTGGCAGAGCCTAGAATTAAGAAAAGCATTTGATATGTAGCAGATGCTGAGTAATTGACATACACCAGCAGTCAGCAAACTATAGCTCAGGAGCCATATTCACCCAATAACCGGGGAAAGTCTTTATCCCTCAGTTTTTATAAATAAAGTTTTATTGGCACCCAGCCATTCTTTTTTTTTTTTTAATATTAATATTTTTTTATTAAATTTAATGCAGTGACATTGATAAATCAGGGTACATATGTTGAGAGAAAATATCTCTAGATTATTTTGACATTTGATTGTGCTGTATACCCCTCCCGCAAAGTTAAATTGTCTTCTGTCACCTTCTAACTGGTTTTCTTTGTGCCCCTCCCCTCCCCTAACCCCTCTCTCCTTCTTCACCCCCTCCCCCCTCCCCTAACCCCCCCACCCCTGTTGCCATCACATTCTTGTTCATGTCTCTGAGTCTCATTTTTATGTCCCTTCTATGTATGGATTCATCTCAGTTTTTTTTCTGATTTACTTATTTCACTCCGTATAATGTTATCAAGGTCCATCCATGCTATTGTAAATGATCCGATGTCATCATTTCTTATGGCTGAGTAGTATTCCATAGTATATATGTACCAAAGTTTTTTAATCCACTCGTCCTCTGACGGACACTTGGGCTGTTTCCAGATCTTCGCTATTGTGAACAATGCTGCCACAAACATGCGGACACCCAGCCATTCTTATTCATTGCATGTCGTTTTTGGTTTCTAGACAGGGGCAGAATTGAGAGGATGTCATTGAGTTGATATTACTGGCAAACCTAAGATACTTATTATCTGGCCCTTTACAGAAAAAGTGTGCCATCCTTGACATACACCATCTCACATTTCAATTTAATATTTTAATGTATACTATACTCACCTGGTTCAAAAACCCTTAAATGTAAAAAAGGTAAGCCAGGGCCCTGGCCGGTTGGCTCAGCGGTAGAGCGTTGGCCTGGCGTGCGGGGGACCCGGCCAGGGCACATAGGAGAAGCGCCCATTTGCTTCTCCCCCCCCCCTTCCTTTCTGTCTCTCTCTTCCCCTCCCGCAGCCAAGGCTCCATTGGAGCAAAGATGGCCCGGGCGCTGGGGATGGCTCCTTGGCCTCTGCCCCAGGCGCTGGAGTGGCTCTGGTTGCGGCAGAGCGACGCCCCGGAGGGGCAGAGCATCTCCCCCTGGTGGGCAGAGCGTCGCCCCTGGTGGGTGTGCCGGGTAGATCCCGGTCGGGTGCATGCGGGAGTCTGTCTGACTGTCTCTCCCCGTTTCCAGCTTCAGAAAAAAAAAAATATATATATATATATAAAAAAAGGTAAACCTGGAAAATCCCCTCTATCTTTGCCCCTTCAGGCAGGGCCCCCACCCCACAGAGAGCCCCTTGATTAGTTCCCAGAAATGGTATTAGTACACATAGAATCAAATATTCTCCCCTGCCCCTTTCAACATGATCGCTTTGATTCTCACAAAATCCCCACTGCGGGGTCAGTTTGCTCTCCCAGGCCATGGGACCCCAGGGCTTGGTTCCTTTACTTTGTTTTTCTTTGCAGGCCAGGGACTCATCTAGGTGCAGAACTGGGAGTTCACTCACCCACAGAGAAGCCCCTTTAACCCCTGCATTCTTCTTCTTTCACCCCACCCCATTTCTTTTAAAAAAAATTTTTATTTATTCATTTTTAGAGAGGAGGGAGGGAGAGAGAGAGAGAGAGAGAAAGAAAGAGAGAGAGAGAGATTAAGGGGAGAGGAGCAGGAAGCATCAACTCCCATATTCAAAACCAGACAAGTGCAGGGTTTTGAACCGGCAACCTCAGTGTTCCAGGTCGACGCTTTATCCACTGTGCCACCACAGGTCAGGCTCCACCCCATTTCTTTAAAATGAAAATTCAAGCATACACAAAGAAGAGAGAAGAATACAATGAAATGGGAGGGAGGGAGGGAGAGAGTTAGGGGGAGGGGGAGGGGCACAGAGAACTAGATAGAGGGTGACGGAGGACAATCTGACTTTGGGCGAGGGGTTTGCAACATAATTTGATGACAAAATAACCTAGACATGTTTTCTTTGAATATATGTACCCTGATTTATTAATGTCATCCCATTACCATTAATAAAAATTTATTAAAAAAAAAAAAAAAAAGAATACAATGAAAAACCTCAGTAGACTCCTGGGTCTCCATCTTCCAGCTTCCTCAATTAGCAACATTCTTCTCCCTTTGCCTTTCCCTCTCTTTTTTGTTGCTTCTTTCTTTTTTTAAAAACTGATTTTGGTGGGGGAGAGAAACATCGATTTGTTGTTCCATGCATTGATGTTGACTCTTGCATATGCCTGGACTGGGGATCAAACCCACAACCTTGGTACCTCTGGATGGTTGCTCTAACCAACTGAGCTACCCAGCCAGGGATGTTTTTTATTTTTAATTGAGATTAAATTCATATCACATAAAATTAACCCCTTTTTAGTATATTCACAATGTTGTGCAACATCAGCTCTATTTAGTTTCAGAACATTTCCATCACCCAAAAGGAGACCTTATCCCCATTAGCAGTCATTTCCCACCCCTTTTCCTGTAGGAACCACTAATCTGCTTCCTGTCTGTATGGATTTGCCTACTCTGCACATTTTATATTGATGGATTCATACATACACAGTCTTTTGTGTCTGGCTTATTTCATTTCCGTAATACTTTTAAGGTTCATCCACGTAGTAGTATATATCGGAACTTCATTTCTCTTTATGACTGTATAATATCTCATTTTTTGGATGGACCATATTTTGTTTATCCACTCATCTGTTTGTTTGTTTTTTGTGACAGAGACAGAGAGAGGGACAGATAGGGACAGAGACAGGAAGGAGAGAGATGAAAAGCATCAATTCTTAGTTGTGGCTCCTTAGTCTCCTTAGTTGTTCACTGATTGCTTTCTCATATGTTCCTTGACCAGGGGGGCTGCAGCAGAGCGAGTGATCCCCTTGCTCAAGCCAGTGACCTTGGGCTCAAGCCAGCAACCTTGGGCTTCAAGCCAGTGACCTTTAGGCTCAAGCCAATGATCATGGGGTAATGTCTATGATCCCACACTCAAGCCAGCGACTCCATGCTCAAGCTGGTGAGCCCATGCTCAAGCCGGATGAGCCTGCGCTCAAGCCAGTGACCTCATGGTTTCAACCTGGGTCCTCTGCGTCCCAGTCCGACTCTATCCACTGCGCCACCGCCTGGGCGGGCCCATTCATCTGTTGATGGATGTTTTAGTTGTCTCCTGGAACATTATATTACCTCAACCATAAATACTTCAATATGCATCTCTAACAGATAAGAACTTTAAAAAAGCACAAAATGCTACTAATAGACCTTACAAAGTTAACACTAATTCCTTAAGATCTCCTAACATTTAGTCCAAGTTTGATTCTCCATTTAAACAACGCCACTGGCCCTGGCCGGTTGGCTCAGCGGTAGAGCGTCGGCCTAGCGTGCGGAGGACCCGGGTTCGATTCCCAGCCAGGGCACACAGGAGAAGCGCCCATTTGCTTCTCCGCCCCTCTGCCGCGCTTTCCTCTCTGTCTCTCTCTTCCCCTCCCGCAGCCTTCCGGGCGCTGGGGATGGCTCTGTGGCCTCTGCCTCAGGCGCTAGAGTGGCTCTGGTCGCAACATGGCGACGCCCAGGATGGGCAGAGCATCGCCCCCTGGTGGGCAGAGCGTCGCCCCTGGTGGGCATGCCGGGTGGATCCCGGTCAGGCGCATGCGGGAGTCTGTCTGACTGTCTCTCCCTGTTTCCAGCTTCAGAAAAATGCAAAAACAAAAAAACAAAAAAAACAACGCCACTTTCTTAGACTTACTGTGGTGATAATTTTGCAATACATACAAACATTGACTCATTATGCTGTACACCTGAAACTAATATAATGATATATGCCAATTACATCTCAATAAAAAAACAAACAGTGCTGCTTTCCCCAATGAGGTAGATCCCCTACTTGATCTCCATCCTGGGAAACATACGGGAATTCTCAGTGCTCTAGATGCCTCTTATAAAGAGAAAAAGGAAGCTCATTTTTAAAGGGAGGCCCCTTTAAAAAAAGACACGGTCACTTGAGTTTTGGGATCCTAATAGACAAGTGACAAACCAACAAACTTTTAATCAACTGCCCTTTTGCATTGACCGACTCGATTTTCCGTTTCTCTACCCTTCTGTTCAAATACTACAACCCCTCTGCCTTAAGGAAGGAGGGTGGGGGTGAGCGGAAGCTATTTTGAGAATGAATAGAAACGCCCAGAGGGTGTTAGCAACTGATCTCTAATATCTAATATCGCTTCATTTTTGTTAGGGCATCAATAATTTAGGTTGAGATCCGGTGGTTGTTGTGGTGGGGGAGTAAATGACAAGCATGACTGCATCCCCCTGCCAAGTCTGTTATACATGCCCCTCCCCCCTCGCCCCCCTCCGCAGACCCCCAAGGTGGAGCAGGGAGAGCCCACGTGTTCCTGCGTTTCCTCTGCTCCTTAAGAGAAACCTGTCTGAAAGGATGTGGAGTGGGGAATAACAGCGTCCTTCCAGGGAGGAGAGTCCTGCCCAGTGCTGGGAGGTCACGGGGCAGTGTTAAGGGGCATAGAGAAGAAGGAGAAATGGCTTTTTTCCCGAGGAGTAATGGAGGGTCATACCCTTGGTTGGATTTGTTTCCCCGTGCTGGATCCCCTTGCAGCACATTGCTGGAGGTGATCAGGAGCTTCTGAGCCGCTTTTCCTCCCCTCCCTTCTCCCAGCATCCAGGAACACCCCTCATGCCCCCAACCCCTGGCAGCTGGCACAGCAGCCCCGCTTGGTTCCTGCCTTTGTGGGGAGACTTCAGCTCAAACACGGCTGCTTCTGGCATTCCCCCTTCTCTCTCCTTTGCATTGGGCGGGCAATGGATGCGTGGGCTTCAGCCGGCTTGATCCTCTGGGTGCTGACAAGGTGGGACCCTCGGGGCACCTGGAGTACCCGCTGCGCTGCGCATTAGCCACACCAGGGAGTCCCGGAGCCCATGAGATACAGGTGAGTGAGCCGGGCTTCTGGAGGCTGGGGGCTGGGTCCTGCGGGGTTTGGATCTTCATTTTCTTGCTGAAACGTTACCTCCATGAGCAAAGGTAGGAACGCATGGTTTGCCTCATCTGCTTACTATGAGTAGCTTTTCCTTGCGGGGTGGGGGGGCACTTTATTTATAGATTTCACTTGTTTCTGTCTTAAAAAACCGCATTCTCTTTCTGAATAGTTTCTCTTGGCGGTAGGGATGGGGGTAGGTAGACCCCTGACTTCCGGCATGTAGTTCTTTCCTTCTTAAAATTCCATTTTCTTTCCACTCCCCTTGGCCCCCTTGTAGATTTGATGTCTCTGCCACCTGCCCTGGACAGGTGACCTCTCTCCAGATGATGGTGTCAGAACTAAGCCAAATATTACTTTTTTATGTCCTGGCCACCCCTTCACTCAAGTCTACAGTCTGCTTTTTCTACTTGGAGAATCAGACACGCCGGAGAAGTGACAGGGCTGGGAGCATGCAGACCTCCAACACCCTCATTGTCTCTGGCAAAGGGTCCGGGAAACAAAAGTTCCCAAGCCCGATGTAGCCAGGCCTTGTTTTCTGAGCTCAGTGCAGTGTGAATGCCCGGGAACAAGGGAAATGGCAGATGGGGACTAGGCTGTTGAGAAGAATGACATCGTTTTAGGAAACCGTTTAATATTTAACATTCTTCCCTCCTTGCGCCCCAAGCAAAGCAAAGGCAGCGCTTGACACAGCCCCAGATCATCCCTCCTTTGCTTTTACTTAGTGCAGAGTTGACACTCTCCAGGTGGCTTTTGTTTCTCGAGTGAGAAAGATTGGTGGCAGGAGATCTCTCCTCCTCTCAGCGGCTCTGCTACTGAGGGCTCCCAGAACACGTGCTGTGGGAACCCTGGGGGCGCAGGGGAAGGCCAGTGGTCTGGGCTCCCCTGCCTCTCTCCAGGGTCCCTACTTTGGGGGGTTCTGAGACACCGGGACAGGAGAAGGAGCTAGGATAGAATGTATTGGGGAGCACGGTGCACCTTCCCAGAGGCCTCTACTGTGGCTGAACCCACAAGAGGGAGGCTCATACCTGTGCCCTTCTTGACCTCCAAAGATGAGGTAGGGCGGGGTGCGGTCCCCACTAAGTATCCATCAGGGTCCAAGTTTTCTGTTTAAAGTTCACAACTCAGCGCCACCTTGCCATTTCCCATGCAGACTCTTTTGGAGACAGTCTTGGGTCCCTTGTGGGGGTGGGGTGAGGTGAGGTGGGGTCTCCAGTTCTGTGGCTGATGTTGGCCCTTCACTCCCTCCATGGCCTCTAGTCCCATCCACACCCCAAGCCCAGGCTGCAGGAAGGCTCCCAATTCCAGACAGATCAGTAGCTAACTTTATTCCCGTGGATAATCTTTTTCCCTTCATGAAGTAAGAATTTGCAGAGATGCATAAAGATGTCATTCTGGGGGCAAGTGCCAGCTCCCTTTTAGTTAAGAAAGCTTTAATTCAATGCTGCCTCTCACCCCCAAAAGTAAGCAGAAAGATCTGGACCAGGGTTCCTGAGGCAAAGGGTGGATTTGACATTGAATAAATTACTGGGCAGATGGCCTGCAAAGTAATGCCACCTGCAGTTCTGGGCCATCAAATGCTTGGTACCGGGTTTTATTTATTTATTTTATTATTCTTTTCAAAGTGTTTGTCTATAGGGCCAGACAGCCCTTAGTAGCAGAGGGCAAGCGAGGGAGATTTTATTCCAGTATCTTTCAACCCTGCTGTCTTCACAGTGACAGACAGGCACAGGCTCTTGGAATATCTTACCCCCGCTGGCGAGGCCAAGCCTGTCAGATGGAGGAAACAAGTGAGAGGGTCAGCTCATCAGAATCCCCAGACCTTCCCCTCCAAGTGCAAACCTTGGACCAGCTGGGTCTTCTGAGAATGCAGCCTTGGGCACTGTCCAGCTCTGCTGAGTTAGAATCTGCATTTGAAATTGATCTGTGGTGAGTCCTGTGCTGGTCAGAGTTGAGGAAGCCCTGAGGCTGTCCCTGGGTCCCAGTATTGCTGGCTGACAACCAGGTTAACCATGGCACCTATGTGGTAGAATTTCTGGGAAGTCTGGCCCAGTAATTCACAGTGCTGGGTGCATAGCAAGTACTCACTAAATCTTGGCTACTTTTTTTGTTGTTGTTGTTAAATAAGCAAGTTTTTCTTTTTAAATTTATTAACTTTCTTTTTCCTTTTTTTGTGTGTGTGACAGAGACAGAGATAGAGAGAGGGACAGATAGGGACAGACAGACAGCAAGAGAGAGATGAGAAGCATCAACACTTTGTTGCGACACTTTACTTGTTCATTGATTGCTTTCTCATATGTGCCTTGACCCGGGGGGCTACAGCAGACCGAGTAACCCCTTGCTCAAGCCAGCAACCTTGGGTCCAAGCTGGTGAGCCTTGCTCAAACTAGATGAGCCCACACTCAATCTGGCGACCCTGGGTTTTCAAACCTGGGTCCTCCGCATCCCAGTCCGACACTCTATCCACTGTTCCACCGTCTGGTCAGGCTTATTGACTTTCTTTTTAAATTCATTTTTTGTTTGCTTCTTTTTTAAAAAATTTAAAAATACACTATTTTTTAAATGTCCCTGGATCACATTGAATTTTAAAATAAAGAAAAAGGACAATAGACTTTGATATATTGGCTACTTTTATTTTTTTAATGGATTTTTTTAAGGCCCTGGCCAGCGGCTCAGTGGATAAAGAGTTGGCTTGGTGTATAGATGTTCTGGGTTCAATTTCCGGTCAGGGCACACAGGAGAACTGACCATCTGCTTCCCCCCCCTTGTTCTCTACCCCTTATCTCCCTCTTCCCCTCCTGCAGCTGGTGGCTCAATTGGTTCGAGCATGGCCCTGGGTGCTGAGGATAGCTCTGTTGGGGCGACAGCCTCAGGTGCTAAATATAACTCTGTACTCCAGCATTAGCCCCAGATGAGGCTGTGGGAGTCTGTCTTTCTATCTCTCCTCCTCTCACCTAAAAAAAAAAAATTGATAATTTTTTTTAGAATTGATTTTTAACGAGAGAGAAGGGGAGAGAGATATATAGAGAGAAATATTGATTTGTTGTTCCACTTATTTATGCATTCATTGTTTGATTCTTGTATGTGTTCTGACTAGGGACTGAACCCATAACCTTGGCATGTTGGGGTAATGCTCTCAACTGAGCTACCCAGCCAGGGCTTGGCTACTTTTAAATTACTCTCCAAAGCAAGGGTATATATCCAATTTCTTTTCTTTTTTAATTATAAAATACACCCAATGAAATTTTACTATTTTAGCCACTTCTTAAAATTTACTTATTCATTTTTAGAGATGAGAGAGAGAGGGAGAGAGAGAAAGAGAGGGAGAGAGAGGAGAGAGAAGGGAAGAGGACTGGAAGCCTCAACTCCCATATGTGCCTTGACTAGGCAAGCCCAGGGTTTTGAACCGGCGACCTCAGCATTTCCAGGTTGACGCTTTATCCACTGTGCCACCACAGGTCAGGCTATTTTAGCCATTTTAAAGTGAATAGTTCAATAGCACTTTAGTACATTCATAATGGTATACAACTATCAAATCTATTTAATTCCAGAAAACTTCCATCACCTGGAAAGGAGACCCCATTCCCAGAGCTATCACTCCCTGTTTCCCTTCCCCCAGCCCCTGGCAACCACCAATCCATCTTCTGTCTCTCTGAATTTGCCTGCTCCCCATATTTCATACACAGGGAACCATACAATGGGTAGCCTTTGTGTCTGGCTTCTTTGACTTCTGATTACTTCTGTAGTTCACATTTCTTTCCTTCCCTTCTTCCACATGTCTTACCCATCCCTCCCCTAAATTATACAGGTCATATATGAGAAATAGAACCATATTACAGACATACTTCACACATTAATTCTTAGTGACCAAGAACAAAGTATAGGGATCTTTGACCCCAAACATTTTTTAGGACCGGACTCCAGGGCTACTCACTTTTTTCTGAATTGGTTCTTACTTTTGGTATTCAATAATTTCTTTCTGGCAAAAAACTCACTAAAATTTCTTTCAACCCAAGGTGAGGAAACTGCAGCCTGAAGAGGAGAAATGATTTGCCCAAGGTCACACAGCAGGAGGTGGCAGATCTAGGGTCTGAGCCCAAGCAAGATCAATATGTCCACACCTGCTTTTTGGTGCCCTCGATAAATGGCTGTCTGAAGCTGTGAGGCAAGAGGCTGACATGCTGGGGCTACTATGGGTATTTCAATACCTTCAGGGAGACGGGTAGATGTTTTTATATCACCTGGCTGCCAAGCTGGAGGCATTTCTTCACCAATTCCCATCAGCTGCTATTTGAGGGATTTTCCAAGGGCATTGACTCCTCAGAGCCTCTGGCCTGTCCCTTGCTCTTGTTGCCAGAATGAGCCTATGCAGAGAGTGGCAGGTGCTAGAGGCAAGGAGCCATAGGCAGATGTGGGCAGGCGATAGGTGTAGGCACTGGCAGAACTCTCTTGGGCGCTTCATAGCAGAAACATCTTTTATGCTGGATTTTGGGGTGGGGGGATGAAAGGGCATACAGGATGGAGGCAAAGAGGTGTGGAAGTCAGGGGTGGTTTCAGGATTGGGAGTGGAGAATCCTCTGGGATTGGCCAATGGCTAATCTGATAGTTCATGATGAATTGGATGGAGGAAAGACTCCAAGAGGGATGAACATGGAGGAAATGCTACTGTCCATCTGGATGGGGCAAATGAGGGCCTGAACCAGGGCAAGTGGGAGAGAAAATAAGTAGGTAAGATCAACAACCCTGATGATAAGTAGAATGTGGGGTGAACAGGACAGAGAGGAGCCCCGCAATGGTTGGATGATCAATTCATCTGCATTTTGGGTTTCTTGCAAATTTGACCACTACAGGGTACCTGTGGACACCTGTGTTAGGTCACATCCCTCCTTTGCTTAGAATTTTCCATGGTGCCCACCTCACTCCGAGCAAAAACCAAAGTCCTTCTGAGGTCCCCAAGGCCCTGCACCATCAGTCCCGGTCACCTCCCTGTCACCTTCTCCTATTAGTCCCATCATTCACTGAACTCCAGCCACACAGGCCTCCGTGCTGTTCCCGAAACACACCAAGCACACTTCTGCTCTGGGGCCTTTGCCCAAGCAGTTCTCTCTGCCTGGACCACTCTTCCCCCAGACACCCTCATGACTCCTCCCTCATCTCTTTCGGGTCTTTACTCCAGTGTTTCTTTCTCCCAAGGGTTTTTTCTGGCCACCTTCTCTAAATGACAATCCACTTCCCCTTCTTTCTTCCCCCTTCCATTTTCTTTTCTACATGTGACAGTCTACATCTTTTTGTTTTTTTTTATTTATTAACTGTTTATCTTGTTTCTTGTCTGTCTCCCCCACTGGAATGGCAGCTCTATGAGTGCAAGAACCTTTGTCCTTGTTTAAACAGTGTCTAAAACAGTGCCTGGCACACAGTAGGTGCTCAATAAATATTGCTGGATAAGTGATTGAATGAATAAATAAATAAATGTGTGATGGGGAGGATCACGGATCCATGAACTGAGGTTGGGAGAAAGAATTCAGCGTAACATTCAGTGGCTTGTTTAGAACCTGCCCAACACCCTGCATCTAGGGGTCTCCCCTGGGGCTACCAGTGAAAACCATCTAGCATCCCAGGCCCTGTGTCCATGCAGGTGGGAGGGAGCATGTGTGTTGCTGTGCTGGGACTGGTCAGCAAGGGAGAAGGCAAATGACAAATGAGACCCTCCATGACACCTCCTCTTCTCATGGGGCACTGGATCCTCACAGCCGCACTCGGGTCTGTGCTGGCTTGCTGGTCTCAGCCTCGGCTTCAGACTTTCCCATCTGCCTGCCATGTTTTTTAGCTCTGTTCTCATGTATGTGGGGCAATTCTGAATTTTGCCCCAAGTGATGAGAGTTTTTGTTGGCCCTGGCTTTATTTTTCATGTCACCCTGCTCTTAGCTTCCCTCTGCAAAGGTGGGGTGCAAGGTGAGTCCACACTGCCTGAGACAGGGTGGCTTTGTGTTGTGCTGTGAGTCAGCCCGAAGGCCTTGTATATGTCTACACCTGCTTTTTGGTGCCCTCAGTAAAAGGCTGTCTGAGGCTGTGAGGCAAGAGGCTGACATGCTGGGGCTACTACAGGTATTTCAATACCTTCAGGGAGATGGGTAGATGTTTTTATATCATCTGTTGAAGTTTTTTTTAACTTAAAAAAATTTACTCTTTTCACCATTTTTCAGCAACATTAGTATACTCGTATTATAGTGCCCCATCACCTTCAGCATCACCCATCTCCAGAACTTGATTATTTTCCCAAACTGAAGCTCTGTCCCCATTAAACACTCACTCCCCACCCACCACCAGCCTCTGGCACCCACTAGTTTACCTCCTGTCTCTATGGGTCTGACTCCTCTAGGGACTTCATGTAAGTGGAATCACACAGTATTTATTCTTTTATATCTGGTTTATTCAGAGCATAATGTCCTGAAGGTTCATCTACGCTGTAGTAGGTGTCAGCATTTCCTTCCTGCAGACCAGGTGGTGGCACAGTGGATAGAGCGTCAGGCTGGGGTGCAGAAGACCCAGGTTAGAGACCCCGAGGTCACTGGCTTGAGTGCGGGCTCCTCCAGCTTGAGTGCGGGCTCACCAGCTTGAGCGTGGGGTCGCTGGCCTGAGCAAGGGGTCACTCACTCTGCTGTAGCCCCCCAGTCAAGGCCCCATATGGGCAATCAATGAACAACTAAGGTGTCACAACGAAAAACAGATGATTGATGCTTCTCATCTCTCTCCCTTCCTGTCTGTCTGTCCCTATCTGTCCCTCTCTCTGACTTTCTCTGTCTCTGTCAAAAAAAAGGAATTTCCTTTTTAAGGCCAAATACTATTCTATTATATGGAAATACTCATTTTGTTTGTTCAATCATTTATCAATGAACACTTGGATTGTTTCCCTGTTATCAATTTATATCCCCACCAGCAGGGCACAAGGTCCCTTTTCTCCGTATCCTCCTTTACCAGCACTTACAATCTCTTATCTTCTTGATGATGTGCATTGTAACAAGTGTGAGGTAGTATTTCATTGTGGTTTTGATTAGCATTTCCTTGATAATTAGTAATATTGAATACCTTTTCATGTACCTGGTGGCCATTTGGATGTCTTCTTTGGAAAAATGTTCCCTGCCCATTAATTGGGTGGATTATTTGTTTGTTTTTTGCTATTGAGTTATATGAGTTCTGTATATATTTTGGGTACTAACCCTTTATCCCATATATAATTTGCATCTATTTTCTCCCACTCTGTAGGTTGCCTTTTCATTCTCCTGATGGTTTTCTTTGCTGTACCGAAGTGTCTTTAATTGATTGTTCTACTTGTTGATTTTTGCTTTTATTGCTCCCTGTGATGAGCTTTTATTTCTAGGTGGAGTTATAACACTCACTCCAGATCTGGTTACCAGCTCTGGAGGTTGTTCAGGGCCCGGAAATCACTTTTGCTATCAGCCAAATAAAACATCACCTGGAAGGTGACAGATACATTTGAAGGCTGGTGAATGACATTTAAGTTATCTTCCTCTCAGCTGTTAGAATCCACAGTCTGTTGAATTTCACACTCTTCAGCATATAATTCAGTAGAGGATGCCATTTTCAGGGGTTTTTAGCAACCTTCGTTTGCCCAGGGCTAGATTAAGATACTTCATTGACTGAGATCTTAGCACATAGAGCAAGGCAGGAAGGAGTGAAACAACTCAAGAGAAGCTCCAACAACAACTGGAAGAAGAATAAAAGCCAAGAGAGAACAGGAGAGAAGAGGAGAGAGGAAATGATTTCATGTAGAGGTGCTGTCTCTTAGCTCTTTTTAACGAACAATTTTGTGTTCTCACCAGGGCTTTGCCCCTGTGTCTATACCCCTTGAATGCTAAGCTTTTAAAATACAAGGAAAACATTTATTAAATGAAACCAGTGTTGCTTCCGTCAAGCAATGTATTATTTAGGGAATTGCTATGAATCGAATCGTGTCCCCCTGAATCCATGTGGTGAAGCCCTAACCCCCAATGCAGAGGTCTTTGGAGATGGGAGATCATCAGGGTTAGCCGAGGGTAGGGTCCTCATGATGGGATTAGTGCCTTTATAAGAAGAAACACCAGAGAACTTTCCTTCTTTCTATTTTCTCCACATGAGAACATAGCAAGACAGGAAGAGAAACTTTATTAGGAACTGAGCATGCTGACACCTTGGTCTCAGACATCCAGCTTCTAGAACTGTGAGAAAATAAATGTCTGCTGTTTAAGCCACTCAGTCTATGGTATTCTGAGCTGACTAAGGCAGGAAGGCTGCTGAAACAAATAGGCCCCCAATTGGATAAACGGCTGAGCACAGCAGAAATATGTTTCTAACTGATCTGATAACCCTGGGGGTGTGTTTCTGGTCAGCAGATAGCTTTCTTCTTCTGCATAGTGATTCAAGGATCCAGACTCTCATGATTTCATGGCCCTTAGTGCCTTTCAAGTCTAGCTCACAGAGGAGAAAGAGAGTGTGTTGAGGCCAGGCTTGCTCCTTCCAGCTTTGACCTAGGGGTGACACTCTTTACTTCCGCTCATATCTGTGGGTGAGAGTGAGTCACATGGCTGCACCAAATCAAGAGGAGCTGGGAGTTTAGTCGCTGACTACTCTGTATGCACCAGGGGGTGGCCTTGATTTCAGTGGCGCTGCCTGTCACACTTTAAAAAGTTCACACTCTTTGACACAGCAGTTCTGCTTCTAGGAAGTCATTCTACAAGAATACTTGTGACAATTCATGGAAATCTATATACAACATGGTGGATGCAACATTTTGAAGAGTAGCCAAAAATAAAGAAGACCCAAATGTCTAGGCCAGGTAAATTCTATAGAATCATTAGAAAATATTATAAGAATTAGTGTGAAATGTTGTTTAAGATAAATTATTCAGTGCAAAAAGAGTCACAGACTTTTATGTACATATATTTATGTTTATATACATATGTAATTTCACAAATTCCATGCTTGTAAAAAACTATTCTACATGTAAAGGATTGTATATTTGTTTTTCTACTGCTGCCATACCAAATTATTACAAAATAAATGGTTTAACAATGGCACTCATTTATTATTCCATAGTTTCCATAGGTTGGAAGTCTGATAGTCTTGGCTGCACTGCAGTCCAGATGTTAGTGGTCTGTGTGCCTTTATGGAGGCTTCAGGAGAACCCGTGTTCTTGTTCACTCAAGCTGTTGACATAATTTGGTTTCATGCTATTGCTAGACACTCATCCTGTTTCCTCGCTGGCTATCAGCTGGAGGTGGTTCTCAGCTTCTAAAAGCTGCCAGCATTCTTTGGCTTGTGGTTTCTTCATCTCAAAACTAGCAAGATAATCCAGGATAATCTCCCTATCTTAACATATGTAACCTGCCCTGGACAGTGGTGCAATGGATAGAATGCCGTCTTAGAGTGTCTAGGTTGCTGGTTCGAGCCTGGGGTGGCCAGCTCAACCCCAGGGTTGCTGGGTTAACCCCTGAAGTCACCAGTTCATGTCCTGGTCAGGGCACATATAAGAAGCAATCAATTGCACAACTAAAGTGGAACAATGAGTTGATGCTTCTCTCTCCCTTCCTTTCTCTCTCTTTCTCTCTCTCTCTCAAAAAATGTAATCTAATTTCAGTGACACAGTCCTTTTTGCTATGTAATGTAACACGGTCAGGTGCCAAGATCACAGGGGACAAAATCCTGCCCACCACAGATAGTCTATGTCTCGGCAGAAGCGAGTCTGGCCAGAAAAATGCTCATTGTCTGACTCTAGGTTGGACCTCAGAGAGAGGCCTCGGGACTCCCAAAAGTCCCGGGTCCAGACCCTTGACCTGCCTGCTCCAGGCAGGGAGCTTGGCCCAGCCACTGCACCTCTCTGACCTCAATCTCCCCTTTACCTTGAGGAAGTATTAGATCTCTCACTTCCTCTGGGAGTTGTGTTTATATGGGGAGACCTGACTTATATTTCCTTTTTTTCACAACTCAAAACTTGGCTGTAGGGAGGAAGGACATATTCAATTTCTTTTAAATGAATTTGGTATGATTATTTTAGCTTTAAAAATATTTTCTGTGATGTAATAAGCATGCAGAAAAATGCTTCAATGAAGTTTTACATATGTATATATACTGTGTCCATCACCAGGTCAAGAGTCATTCATTCATGCTAGAAATACTTAAGGTGTCAGGGACTCATCCCCCTGGTGGGTTGCCAGGTTAAGCAAATAAAAATAAATAGAGAATATCCAGTTAAATTTGAGTTTCAGGTACACAATGAATAGCCTTTTAGTATAAATTTACCCCATGCAACCTGGTGTCCTGTATTTGATCTGGTGATCCTACCAGCTGGCTCCCTTGTGTTTCATCCAGTGGACAACTCTCTGCCCTCAAGGCCAACAGTATTCTGACTCTTTTCACCATAGATTAGTTTTGTCTGTTTTTGAACTTTATATCAGTGGAATCGCACAGTGGGTCCTGGCTCTGTGTCTGTGAGATCCATCCACATTGTTGCCGATAGCACATTCTTTTTCATTGTCATGCACTATTCCGTCATTTGGATGAACCACAACTTGTTTGTCTATTTTCTTGTTGATGGACTTTGGGTTGTTTTCTGTTTTGAGCTACTATAAATAGAGCTTTACGAACATAGCTTTTTGTGGCTACTTGAACTCCAGAGTGAAACTACCCGGCCAATTTTAGTTTTTTAAATTTTTCTCTCAGACAGGAGGAAAAAGACATCCTCCTACCCCAGTGAATAAACTGAAGGCTTGTTGGGTGACATGCCCTTGCCTGGCTTTAATTTTATATCCTGGGTGAAGGACTTCATGGATATTTCTGAGTCCTCATCCACTCCTTAGGAGCATCACGTGTCTTTTTTTTCCTTTTTTAAAGATTTTTTATTTATTAATTTTACGGAGAGGTGGAGAGTGCAAGAAGTATCAACCTACAGTTGCTTCATTTTAGTTGTTCATCACTTGCTTGTTGTATGGGCTTTGACCGGGCAAGCCCAAGGTTTCGAACCAGAGACCTCAGCGTTCCAGGTCGGTGCCCTCTGCACTGTGCCAGTTCAGGCCAGGTATCATGTGCCTTTCTAATGTGTATAATGAGCTTTCAAAGTTTTAGAGAATGTTTTTCCTCTTTTTTATTTTTTGCTAAGTGCCATATCTTTTTACTGGTTTTTACCCTAGAAAAAGCTGCTTTTACCAGTTATTAGCATTTGTTCTATCTGTGGGTGGGGAAGCCTGGTCCCCCATCCACATGAGGTGAGTCACAGAAGGCCCCCAGGTTTCCCTGCAGCCTCTCCCTCCCTGCTCCTTTCCTGTGGCTCCTGAACCAGCCCGTATTAATCCGGAGCACCTGCAGGCACCATGTGGTGCCATGGCAACTCAGGCTGGTATAGGCATGGAGTTGGGGGTCAGCCCCCATCTCAGGTGTGACTTCAGTTTGGATTCGGGAAAGTGGCAGATACAAGCAATACCTGGTGCTTCTGGAGAGTTCTGTTCTTATTGCATTAAATAAAAGGCTTTCTGTGGCCTCAGGCTTAATGCCACGTATTCTCTTCTATTTGCTTTCCCTCACTGCCTTCTCTTGGAACTGTATGTTCATGGAACCTGGCTGTTTTTAGGAGAAGCTGACCCCATGTGCTTTGCCGTGTCCTCTGTGTTATGGTTGGACAAACAGAGAGAGAGAACAGCACACCTGGTCATGGGGCCCGGCAGGTGCCAAAGAGGCATACCCAGCTGGGAAGCTCCTGTTGGCCAGCTTTGTTTCTCATGTGTACACACAGGACAGCTGGAGTTACGGTGGAACTCTTGGTGAGGGCTCTGCAGAGCGTAATTGATGGGGTTGTTAGAGCAGCTGTCCCCTCTTCCCATGGCCACCAGGCTCCGCCCACCAGCTGAAATATCAACACAAGAGCTCGTGTTGACCAAACACTTTCCTTGGCCCCGTCCTGTGCTCAAGGTGCTGCCTTGTCACTGGAGAGCTGACCGACCCACCACGATGATATCATTGTACAGAAGACTCAGAGGGTTAAGTACTTTGCTGGGAACCACACAGTTAGCTGATTGTGTGCTGAGGTCAGACCTGGCTCCAGAATACATCTTCCTTCCCACCACACTTCATCCCTTCCCTACTTAGCAGAAGTCCTAGACCTCAGACAGCAGTTTGCAATGGACCTGATGATGATTTCCTGGGTAGACCCATTCCTAATGCTATTCATTCATTCATTCATTCATTCATTCATTCATTCATGTAAGAAATATTTAAGGTGTCAGGGACACAGTGGCAAAGAAGACAGAAGATCCTCATCCTGTGGGGGGAGGCAGATGTTACTGAAGCCCACACATAAGTACTATTCCCAGAGAGAGACTTCATTGCAGGACATGATGGGAGTGCCTGCCCCTAACTACAGCCCTGAATGATGAGAGGGACTGACCCACTGGAGATGAGGACCAGTATTCTAGGAAAAAGGAACAGCAGGTACAAAGGTTGAGTGAACTCAGCAGAGACCAGGAATATGAGGAGGCCATTGAGTCTAGAGCTTAGAGGACAACAGGAGAAGGGTGAGGATGAGATGAGAGAGATGGGACAGCCCTGTAGGGTGTGGCTTTTATTATTATAAAGTAGAAGTGCTGACTGATGTTCCAGAGAGGAACAGAATGCAGGTTGAGATTGGGGCTTGGGGAAGCTGACTGACCCAGGAGAGGAGACTGCCTGAGACCGGGTGAGTGAGGAGGGCAGCCGTGCGGTGGTGGGAGGTGATGGGATTCAGGGTATGTTTTGGAGGAGAGTGGATGGGACTTGCTGATAGGTTTGACTCAGGGAGTGAAAGAAAGTGAGGAACTCTGAGTGATAACTTCTGGTTTGGTCGTCAGGGTAAATCGGGGTCCTGTAATGAGATGGGAGACTAGGCACCATGCACTGTATGGCAGGGGTGGGGATGGAACCTCCTTTCTCGGGAGGAGCTTGTGGATGTCTCAGAAGATGTCACTTTGGGTGTGTGCCTTCACTCTCGTCTTTTCTCCTCCTCTTCCCACCTTCCCAGGTACAAATACCGTTTCTGTCGGTGCCTGAATCCTTTTCCATCAAGGTGTTTCTCTGTGTCTGGTCTCTGGGGTTTTGGCAGGGGAGGGATGACTCCTGGAGGTAGAAATGCAACACTAACTGCCTTCTGTCCTTAGTTCCATTGCTGTAAAATGGGAAACAAAATGCCCTCCATGTGTAAGTGCTTATAGAAGGAATAACAGAATTTTTTTTCTATGTAAGAGGAATATATTTGGAAAAACACAGACTTTATAAACACAGGATAGTAGGTGATTATGAGTAAGGTTTCAGGGGAGTAAATGGCATCAGGGAGGATAGATCTGTTAAACTCCATTAGTTACCATATTTGGAAAGAAAATGTATCAAGTTATCTATCTACTTAAGGGAGGCTGGGAGAACTATGATGTCTGCTAATGCCTCTAGCAGGGAGAGAGGAAACAGTCAGGAGGTTGCTAGACCTCTATTCCCACACCCATTTTTTTTTTATTTGCAACCTGGGAGTGGCCTTATTCTCTGCACCCATCTCCTTACACTTGCGGGTGTTGAGATGATTTATGCAATATTTGTATGAGGTTTAATCTCCTAATTCTATTTCATTCATGTTGGCCTTCCAGTGGGTTTGCTTTTCTTGAACAAACACAAAGAGGCTAATGATAGGAGGTAAAATCAATTTGGGATTAAAAATATGCTGCCAGGTGAGGTGTGCATTTCAAAAGCTATGAACTGTCTCATTCTAAGGAGAACCAAGAAAAGTTTTCCCCGTGGTCCTCTAGTTCCTGTGCAGTCACTGTCATCTCCTCTATTCTCTTCCTTGGTCACTCATAGATACCCTGGGCTCCTTCTTGCACATATGACCTTGCCTCAGGACTCTTGCACATACTGTTCCTGCTGCCTGGAACACTCTTTCCTATACCATATGGCTACTACATCACCTCCTAAAGTCTCTGTTCAGATGTCATTTCTTCAGCATCTGACTCCCTATTTAATATAATAACCAGTCCACCCAACACTTCTTATCAGTTCTGGGCTGAGTTGTGTCTCCCATGAATTTATATGTCAAAGTTCTAACCCCAGCACCCCAGAATTATGACCGTATTTGGAGGTAGATCTTTAGAGAAGTAATTAAGGCAAAATGAGGTCCTAATCCAATATGACTGGTGTCCTTATAAGAAGAGGAGGTTAGGACACAGACATACACAGGAAAGATGATGTGAAGTCATAGGGAGAAGAAGGTCATTCACAAGCCAAGGAGCAAGGCCTCAAAAGAAATCCTCCTTCTGAGGACCCCTTCATTCAGACTTGTAGCCTCCAGCACTATGATGAAAGGAAATGTCTGTTGTGTAAGCTGCCTGGTCTGTGGCACTTTGTTTTAGCAGCCCAGAGAATAAATATACCTTTCTTGTTTAACTTCTCTCTATAGCACTTTTCATCTCCTAATCTCTACATAACATACTTATTTTGTTCATTTCCCATTCTCCCCTCTTGAAAATGTCCATTCCATGATACGGGGAGACATTTGTCTATCACGCACAGCTGTGTCCCCAGTGGCCCATACAGGGCTGGCACTTAGTGGCCTCACTCAGCGTTTGTTGAGTGAATAAGTGAGTAGGATAGACACAAAGCTCTTCTCAGGGCTCTGAGTTCCTCTGGTGTTGAGTATCCACCTGAAGCCTTCGTTAGTGCTACGAACTTGCCCCTTTTCTCTTTTCAAAAACCAGCTAAGGAGCAGAAGGCTTACTCAGGAGGTGGCCACGCCCATGTGGATTTTAAAGCTGGCACTCGAACTCACCATTTCAGTTTTCTACATGACTCTCTGGAGCTCGCAGTGCCCAAGGATCAGAGGATCCTAACCAAGCAGGCTCCTGCTGCCCATTTTGCCGAAGAGAACACTGAGATACTGAGAAATCCAGCGTTGAGTCCTCTGCAGCTGGCGCCCCTGAGGTGGAGCGTGTGTCCGGGACACAGCTCATGGCCTTTCACTCCATCACCTGCATCGGTTGCCAGGCAGCTTCTAAGAACTGGCTTTCCTGCCCCGAGTTGCCAAGGAAATTCTAAATCCCATTGGGCCGGGCCTGGGGTGTATTTTGACTTCCTGTGTAGGAGGCTGCCTGGTCACTGTACTGCCCTTGATTTGCCTCCTCTCCTGTCCCTGTATTTGCTCTCTCTGCATCTCCCTCACTCTCCCCCCTCTCTCTCTTCCTCTCTCTCTTTTCTCTAGTTTCACCCTGTGCCAGAGGCAGAAGACCCTGAGATTTTTGAGCGAGGCTCATGGATGAAGAAGTCCTCCTGGGTCCTGGATCCCATGTTCTCCCCTCACAGTTATTATGACACCTTGCACAACGGTGGCTTGGGGCCCCCAGGTCTGGCTTCCTTGGGCCCACCCAACTCCTCGCAGGTCCCACAGTCCTGTCGGATGAACAGCAGCTGCGAGGGACCCCCTCTGAAGCGGCGGGGTGGCCTGGTGGACCACCGAGATGTCATCTTGGCCCACCAAGCGCACAAAATCCACAGCACCCCGCAGGCCAGGAGGAAGGAATGGGAGTGAGTATGCACGGGGTGGACGGCCAGCCCCAACTCCGGGCAGGGGCCCAGGGTAGGGGGCCGTGCACGGCGCCTCTGGGGGTCAGGCAAAGCTCATTTCTGGCAGAATTTGGTGGGGGTGGTGTTTGTGGCTGTGCTGGCTTGCCAATACCCTAAACTCCTTCCTTGCACATCAATATCAGCTGCCTCGAGGCCCCTTGGGAACCCCGGGGGCATCTCATGATGTGGCAACAAAGGGGCTCGCTGTAGGGGAAGTGAGGCATTCTCAGAGGATCCTGCATGGGGACCTGGGAGGGTTTGCAGATCTTTCCAATGGGACTGTGTTCCTGAACCCTGCTGAGAAATGCCACTTTCTGGGGGAAAAGCAGGAATAGCTCTTCTCAACCTATGGGTTTGGGGCAGAAGACAAGTTTGTAATGAAGGTAGAGAGGGGGTTGGAAGAACGAATGGCTCTGGAGACTCTGGGCCTGGCCCCCTTTCTCATTGCTCTGAAAGTGGGTCTTCTCCTGGGAGTGGCTGTGGGGTCAAGGGGTGGACTTTCGGGCTAGTGACCTCCCTGGGCTCACAGCCTCTCTCGGGAAATCACTCTTTCTAGGCTGCTGGAGGACTGAAGGAAGTTTGTGTGAAAGTTCAGCTCTGGTTACAGAGGCGGGTGAGCTGGTACCTTTCTTTTTTTCTTTTTCCTTTTCTCAGGCAAAGGCTCAGAGCTGGGTGGATTCCTGGGCAGAGATCAGGAAGGTGGGATGTGATACTTATTTCAGGGCGATTGGAGCTGAGGCTGACTCGGATCCTGATCACTCCTGGTGACCCTGAGATCCGCTCTCCATGCTCCAGCCTGACTCTGGGAGTTAGCGACACCATCTCGGCCACTGCACAGC